>NC_134711.1:334232834-334546320 GCF_049634645.1 Pelodiscus sinensis | reverse complement strand
GTAGCTGAGTTACTCTGAAACTAGAAACATTTAAAAACAATGAAAAACTTAAAAAACTAAGATGTCTTCCAGTCACCAGGGCCTAATTACAGACATCCTAGAATACCAAGGAATTGACAGATGGGGAAACTGGGCCTTTAGGTATAATCTTCGAAAAGTTATGGAAGTTGGCAAAGAATTCAAAAGAGTGGAAAAGGGCAAAGATAGCACCCATCTATAAAAAGGGATATAAGAACAACAGACTAGTCAGCTTAAATTCTCTATCAGGGAAGATAATGGAGCAAATAATTAAGGGATTCATCAGCAAACATCTGGAAGATAATAAGGTGATAAGTAACAGTCAGCATGGATTTGTAAAGAACAAATCATGTCAAGCCAATCGGATAGCTTTCTTTGATAGAATATCAACCTTTATGGATAACGGGGAAGTGGTGGATGTGATACAACTAGGGTGCGTCTAGACTGGCAAGATTTTGCACAAAAGGGTCTGCTTTTACGCAAAATCTTGCCAGCAGTCTAAACTGGCCGTGAAAATTTGCGCAAGAACACTGACGATCTAATGTAAGATTGTCAGTGTTCTTGTGCAAGAATTCTGATGCTCCCGCTCGGGAAAAAGCCCTCTTGTGCAAGTGTTCTTGCACAAGAGGGCCAGTGTAGACAGGGACAGGAATTTTTTGCGTAAGAAAGCCCCGATGGCGAAAATGGCTGCCGGAGCTTTCTTGCGCAAAACCTCATCTATAGTGGGCACAGATGCTTTTGTGCAAAAGCAAATTTTTTGCTCAAAGGCACTTGCCAATGTAGACACTCTTTTGTGGAAATATTTTTCACGGAAAAACTTTTCCGTTAAAAGTATTTCCACAAAATCTTGCCAGTCTAGACACAGCCCTAGACTTTAGTAAAGATTTAGATGTGGTTTTGCATGACCTTCTTATTAATAAGCTAGGGAAATACAACAACTTCTATGGGGCTACTATAATGTAGGTACATAACTGGCTGAGAAGCCATTCTCAGAGAGTAGTTATTAATGGTTCACAGTCACTCTGGAAGGGCATAAGAAGAGGGGTTGCACAGGGGTTTGTTTTTGGACCAGTTCTCTTTGATATCTTCATCAACTATTTAGATACTATCATAGAGAGGATGCTTACTAAGTTTGCAGATGATACCAAACTGAATGGGGTTGCAAGTGCTTTGGAAGCTAGGATCAAAATGATCTAGAGAAATGATCTGAGGTCAATAGGATGAAGTTTAGGAAGGACAAACACAAAGTACTCCACAAAAATGATTAATGGCCTAGAAAACATGAGCTATGAGGGAAGACTCAAGGAATTGGGCTTGCTTTGTTTGGAACAGATAAGACTGGAAGGGACATGATAGCGTCTCTCAAATATCAAAAAGTTTGTTACAAGGAGGAGGGGAAAAATTGTTCTCTGTATCCTCGGATGATAGGACAAGAAGGAATGGCCTTACATTATAGCTTAAATTGCAGAAAGGAACATTTAATCTGGACATCAGGAAAAGCTTCCTAACTGGCAGAGTCATTAAACACTGGAATAAACTGCCTCGGGAGATTGTGAAATCTCCATTCATGGAGATAATTAAGAGCAGGTTGGACAGACGTGTCAGGGATGATCTAGATGGTGGATGGTTCTGCTCTGAGGGCAGGAGACTGGACTTAATGACTCTCGAGTTCCCTTCCAGTTCTCGTGATTCTTCCATCCTAAGTACAGGACTCTGCACTTGGCCCTGTTGAAACTCATCAGCTTTCTTTTGGCTGAATCCTCCAGTTTGTCTAGGTCAGTATGGATCCTATTCCTACTCTCCAGCATATCTAGCTCTCCCACTAGGGTTGTGTCATCTGTAGACTAGCTCTTCATCCAGGTCACTAATACAGATGTTGAACAAAACTGGCCCCAGAACTGAATTTTGGGGCCCTCCACTTGATACCAACTGCCAGCAAGATATTGAGCTGTTGAACATTACCTATTGCACCTGAAGATCTAGCCAGCTTTGTATCCACCTGACAGTCCATGTATTCAATCCATAGATTGCGAAAAGAAGTTTGACAAGTGAAATATGATTTATGGAATCAATTTTCTTTTATCAGTGTTAGTCGTTCAAATGTCCCATGGAATTGTGTGTTCCCTTGCTCATGTGTGATGAGACACAGTAAAAATGAATGTCTTATCTACTTCCTTTATCACTAGATTGAGAGACTTTCAGCTCAGAAGAGACTGTAACATCGTCCAGGCCGTTAAATGTCATCCAGTTACTCCTATATCAAGCCCCATGTCACTTGCATGTCACTCAGGCCTGGTTCACACCAGGATTTTACAATGTAGAATCATAGAGCCAGAAAATCAGAAGCCAATGTGAATAATTTTCCAGAAAGCATAGTGTTGACTAACATTGATGATACTCCTAGATTTAAAAAAAAATCCCATACCAGCTTATCCATTGTTTCCTAAACTTGTCAGACATTTTTAATTTGAGCTTTCCATTATTTTTGAATAATTTAGGTTTAATGGAGACCTGTTTTATATTTTCCTCCTTTCTGAAGCTATGTCTGGACTACAAGCTTCTTGCGCAACAAGCTTTTTTTGGAAGAGATCTGCCGAAAAAACTTCTTATGCAAGAGAGCGTTCACACTGCAAAAGCGCATCGAAAAAGTGATACGCTTTTTTGAAAGATAGCGTCCAGACTGCCTGGATGGTATCTCGCATGTAGGCAGTAATTGCTATGGACAGAATGGCCAACAGGGCACCTGTGCTTTTACCTTTTCCCTCTTCTTCCGAAAAAACTCCCTCTTCCCTGTCTATACACACCTTTTTGCGAAAAAGTTCTTTCTCAAAAACGCTTCTTCCTCATAGAATGAGGATTACCAATTGTGCAGAAAGCCCTCTCTTCTTTTGATTTACTGTTGAAAGAACATGCTTGCAGTCTGGACATCACTCAAGTTTTTGGGGGAAAAATGGTCATTTTTCCGACAAAACTCTGTAGTCTAGACATAGCCTGAAGGGAGAGGCTGCTTCTGCTGCTTCTGTCTATTTGTCTACTTGTGGTTCTGAATGAGATGTGTGCTTGATTGGTCAGTGGATAACGTTGGTGTTCATAACTCTGAGGTTCTACTGTAGATGCTGTTTAACACCTTTCTCTGACAGCTAATAGACTGGGGCATGGTTCACCACATTGTAAGTCCTTCTTCTCCAATGCAGGCCAAAACAATATTGTGAATATTTTTACCGAGTGGGAACGCTTCTCGGGGATTCTATTTGAATACAATGTAAAACTTTTATTTTTAACTCTCCTCTCCTCTATCTGCCTCAGAATTCTTAGTCTGACTGCATATGGCAGCTCACCTGTTGTAAAAACCTGCTTCAGAATTCCCTTTTTACCTGCTATTTCCACAACAGAGACAGAGGGTATGTTTACACTACCACCCTAGTTCAAACTAGGGTGGTAGTGTAGACATACCCAGAGTGAGTAAAAGGGAGCACATATCCAGAGCAGCTATTTTTCCAACCCTTTCCTTAGGCATCCAAAAATGATCATTGTTTTGTCCAGTGCCATGAATGAGCTGTTGTTTCCAAGGATTCACTATCAGTTATGACCAGGACTTTTCTCCAAGATATATTTCATTAATACGTCTGCTAAAGTTTCATCCACCATAATGTATGCAATGTATTGATGCATGAAGCACCATCAAACATGGAATTTGTGGGATCAGTTGTTCATAATTCATGGCTCTGAATAATAAAACTGTACCTTCTCCTTCTTCCATAAGAACAGCATCCAGTAGTGTATGTGGTATCTTATATTCACATTATGGCTGTGTCTAGACTGGCAAGTTTTTCTGCAAAAGCAGCTGCCTTTGCGGAAAAACTTGCCATCTGTCTATACTGGCCGCTTGAATTTCAGCAAGAACACTGACTTCCTACTGTCTGAAATCAGTGCTTCTTGCAGAAATACTATGCTGCTCCCGTTTGGGCAAAAGTCCCTTTTGCGCAAAGCTTTTGTGCAAAAGGGCCAGTGTAGACAGCTGAGGTTTGTTTTGCGCAAAAAAGCCCCGATCGCGAAAATGGCGATCGGGGCTTTTTTGTGCAAAAGCACGTCTAGATTGGCACAGACGCTTTTCCGCAAAAAGTGATTTTGTGGAAAAGCGCCCATGCCAATCTAGACGCTCTTTTTTGCAAATGCTTTTAACAGAAAACTTTTCCGTTAAAAGCATTTGCGGAAAATCATGCCAGTCTAGACGTAGCCATTGTGTCTCAGTCCAGGCAATTACACTGTGACCATCAATCTAAATCCTAAGACACATCACAGAGATGATCCAAGTGGTGTGGGGAGGAGAAGAAGAGCAAGCCGCCAGTGTGGGGCAGGCACTGAAGGACAAGACAAAGAAGTGGTTGGATGTTCGAGGGAACATGTGGAGCAGGACTCTAAGGAAAAAGGTGGGGCAAGACCAGAGCCTTGCATGTCCAGTTACAATTAGAAATACAATTAGAAAGGTGACAGCCCTATGAGTTGTACATAGATGGATTTCCCAGTATCTCATGGTGAGAAAACATAGTAAAGTCAACAAAGAATTTAAACTTTCTTTGATTGGCCAGTCAATTGTTCCATGTCACCAGCCAGAACTCCCACAGAGCAATGCTTGAGAGCCACAAGCTGAGGAGAAAACTTTAGTTGCCCTAGAAAAAAAAATCGGAGCAGCTTTTCCCGGATCTGTTTTGTCCTCACCCCATAGATGATGGGGTTCAGCATGGGTGGAACTAAGAGGTAATGAAATGTCAGCAATGAAAACGTTGAAATAACGGGGCAAATTGTTGCCCAAACGGACAGAGAGTGAGGCAAACAGAATTGGGATGTAAAAGGTTAATATGACACAGATATGTGAGCTGCAGGTCCCAAAGGTCTTTACCCGGGCGTCCTTTGTGGGGAGGCCGAAGATGGCCCTAAGGATCTGGATATAGGACAAGGTGATAAAAGACATATCAAGGCCAAATCTACAGGATAGCACAAAGAGGCCATAGTAACTGCTCATGCGGGTATCGCCACAGGCCAGCCTCACCACACCCAAGTTCTCACATTGAGTGTGGGCGATAATGTTGGTTCTGCAATATGGCCACTGCCTCGCTAGGACGGGATAGGGCAGTGCGAGAATGCTGCTGCGCAACACAATGAGCAGGCCAATCTTCATCACCAGAGAGTTAGTCAGGATGGTGGAATGTCTCAGGGGATGGCAGATGGCCACGTAGCGATCCAACGCCATGGCCGCAAAGATCCCAGACTCTATTTCTGTGAAGCAGTGAACGAAAAACATCTGAGTGAGGCAGGCACTGAAATAAATCTCCCTGGAATTGAACCAGAAGATTGCCAGAATTTTGGGCAGGGTGGTTGTGGATAGCACCAGGTCGGTGGTGGCCAGCATGCAGAGGAAATAGTACATGGGCTCATGGAGACTGGACTCCCTCTTCACAATAAATAGGATGGCAAAGTTCCCCAAGATAGCTATGACATACATGCTGAAGAAGGGGATGGAGATCCAGACATGGGCCGCCTCCAGGCCAGGAATGCCCAGTAAGATGAAGGTGGAGGGGTTGGTGAAGGCAGTTGTGTTGGAGTCTGACATGGAGCGGGGAAGAAGCGATTCAGCTCTGAGGCAGAACGTTGTCTCTGACTTGAACCCGATGCTCCGTGGAGTTTCTGGATGTGCCCAGGGTCTAGGGTGATGGCCACAGTGCAAATACCTGGATGGAGACACAATGTGAATATGAGACACCATGTACATTAAAGGAGTCTGTTCTCATGGGTGAAGGAGTTTGTACTTTCTTCACACTCTGAGAAATGGCACTTTCCTTATCCAGAGCCATGAATTAGGAACTAGAAACCATCATAATTCCATTTTTGAAGGTTCTCCATGCATCCAAAATTTCTATACATTATGGTGTGCAAACCTTAATAGACAGATTAAGGAAATATACCCCAGGGAAAAGACCCGGCCATAACTGATAGCAACCAGCTAATTCACAGCACTGGCCAAAACAAACACCATGTTCAGATGCCTTAGGAAAGGGTTGGAAAAATAGCTGCTTTGGATATATGTTCAATTTTTTCTTACTCAGTCTTTGTAAAGCAAAAAGCAGGTAGAACAGGAATTCTGACACTAGCTTTCAGAACCGGAGAGCTGTCATTTGCAGCCAGACTGAGACATCTGGGTCAGATACAGGAAACTATAGTACAACATGGAACTCGGTACATTACATGCAAGTGGAGAAACCGGGAAGAGTTGCCAATCAATACCATCTCTCTTGACTAATTGGTCCAAAGGACTTATTCCCCAAAGCTGTGTCAAAGCGTCAGCAAAAACTCCTTGGTAGGAAAAGTTAGGCAGAAAAATTGGGATTTCCTAAAAAGTATGATTCCATGGTCAATAAAGTTGGCAATTTGGCTAAAAATTCTGTTCAGTGGTGAGTGAAGGCAGCAATTAAGGGAAAAATGCATCATATAACACACTGGTGAAAAGAACAATTGATACAAAGCAATAGAAATTAGAAATTTTGAAAAGTGGTGCGACAGATATCAGGGAAAACCTTGATAGGGTAGGGCTAAGGATCCAAAAAGAGGGTATTAGGTATATCTTGGAAAAATATTGTGGCCAATTACCAGAAGTTGAAAGGAAACTTGTAAACCCTGGAGGAAAATTAAGTATTTTGAAAAAACTGTTTTGCTTTGCTTTTGGAATGAAGCACTTAGAATGTACTCAAAAGCATATACAGTAGAACCAGAAATAGCCTATCAGACAGCAAGCAGCACAGATCTCTCACCGTCAAAGAGGAGGCACATTCGGGACATGTTCCTGTTAAATGTAATTATTGAAAAATAAAATTATTTGACAAGTTTAGGAAACAATGGAAACGTTGCATGCAACTTTTTTTTCAAAAGTTTAGAAATATCATTAATGCCCATCAACAATATGGTTTCTGTAAAACTGGTCGTATCAAATAAATCCTTCTCTTTTTGTGTCTTCTTGATTCTACAGTGTAAAACCCTGGTGTGAATCAGGCCTGAGTGTCATGCAAATCGTGAGCCTCAATATAGCGGTAATGGGGTGAAATTTAATGGCCTGTGTTATCCAACAGATCACACTGGAGGATTTTATGGCTGCTTCTCACCTTTCGCTCAGTGAAACTGTGAATAACAAATGTATATAAGGCATTTATATTTACTGTGTCTCATAACACATGAGCAAGGGAACATGCAATTCCATTGAACATATTAACACTGGTAATCCATATCTGGACTGTGGAACTCTATAACACAGACATGATTGGAGTGAAGAGCTTAGTGAATGGGATTCACAAAGGAATCTGTAATTGTAAGTGTGCTGATGACACCACCTTTAGTTAAACAATGTCCGACTCCTTCAAGGAGAACAGCTCTAGTCCAATTCCTTGCAAGTTTTCCAAGTTGGAGAAGTTATGTATCACTATGCTGTTCCCAGGAGAAGCCCTTCTACATCCACACTTTCCAGGAGATACGAGGCAAGTGATGAGTCCACCTGTTAAGAGCCAGAGCCTGAGATTCAAGAGGAGGGGATGTCAGCATATGTGTATTAACACATGACTGGCTTTTCAGGTCTTTAGTCAATATCATCCACAGGAAATTTTCCATAGTGGGGAAACTAAAAGCCATGGAGAGAAAGCCGGTAAGATCATTCAGGCTTAATGAGCAGTGATCAACGGCTCGATGTCTGGTTGGCTATTGTTATTAAGAAGAGTGTCTGAAGGCCAGTTTTGTTCCACCTTTTTATTAATTACCTGGATGAGGGATGGATTGCACCCTCACAGAGTTGTCAGTTGACACTAAGCTAGGGGGAGAGGTAGATGTGCTGGAGGGCAGGGATAGGAGGCCGAGTGACCTAGACAAATGGGAGGATTGGCCAAAAGAAATCTGATGAAGTTTGAAGAAGGGCAAGTGCAGAGTCCTGCACAAAGGACAGAAGAATCCCAAGCATTGTTGCAGGCTGGGGACTGACTGGCTAATTATTAGTGGGCTGGAACACATGACTTACGAGGAGCATCTAAAGTATTTGGGCTTGCTTAGTCTGCAGAAGAGAAGAACGAGGGAGAATTTGATACCAACCTGCAACTACCTGAAGAGGGGATCCAATGGTCTCAATTTGCAGTGGGAAGGTCCAGGTTGGATATTAGGAAAAACTATTTCTCTGGGAGGGTGTGAAGCACTGGGATGGGATACCTAGGGAGGGGGTGGAATCTCCATCCCTTGAGGTGTTTGAGTACAAGCTTGACAAAGCCCTGGCTGGGATGATTGAATTGAGGCTGGACTCAATGACTCCTGAGGTCTCTGCCAGTCCTAGGATTCTATGATTCTATTCGACCTGAATGTTGCCCTGTACCATTGAAATGGCTTGCGGCTGTAGGTAATGGGAAGGGATGCCCAGGAAGTGTCACCTTTTGCCTACTGATATGGGAGCAAACTCCTCCCTGTGGCAAGGGGATATTTACAGGCTGTGCAGAGCGGAAAGTGTCCCAGACTTACTCTCTGTCCTTTGATGCCCTGGGTTTGTCGAGCAGGGGAGCTCCTTAGCTGGAGATGGTACCTGTGGCTCTGAGAGGGACGTGTCTTCCCTGGGAACCCCCCTTAGGCAGCCGCGTCCTGCACCTCTCTCATCCCGGCGTCTGTAATAGTGTCCTGCGCCGAGAGCCAGCACAGGGCTGTGCACTGTTAGTAATATAGCTCTGGTCAATCCCAGAGGGGTTCTCTCAGCCAGTAGGGGATAAGTGAGCATCTGGATCAAAAAAGTTTGGAGACCAGCCTGTCTGGGCCTGTGCGCTATTTATCCAGTTTTAAGAGTAAACAGCAATTAAGGCCCTTCCCAAAGGGAGAGGAGAACTCCTGGGCTCTGGGCTGAGTCAGGGAGGAATTAGCTGCTGCGTGCATTTGTGTGTAGTTAAAAATCATAGTTGACTAGGCAGAAAAGGAGGGATACATTCTATATCTCCTTAGGGTCTGATATGTTGTAAATGCCCAGGATGAAAAAGGATAGATCTGGAGAAAGGCAACTAAGGACAGACACTAACACTTCCTGCAGGCACACGGGGCTGTCACTAAGGCTATGTCTAGACTGCTGCTTTTTATCGGAAAAAGGTACACACATTGCGCTCCACAATTTGTGTAGCTTTTCCTGATAGTTTTGTCGGAAGAGGCTTTTCTGAAATTTGGCCCGTCTACAGTGGTCCAAATTTTGGAAAAACCTCTTTCAGAAGAGTCCTTCTTCCTCGTGGCACGAGGAAGATACGGCTTCTGAAAGAGCATGCCTGCTCTGCTGCAAAAAATGTCGGAAAAGCAGACACGTTCCCTGGATGTGGCAGAGTTTTTCTGGGATACCTCTGGGTCTCCAGGAGATAACACAAGTGGGCTGTGTTATTGTGGCCACTCTGTCCAAAGTAATTATAGCTCTATAGTTCCTGTCTCCTGACACCTCTTAAAGTTGCAGGCACCCTGGACAAGCCTGGTGGAAGGTAGCTGGCCCTGGAGCAGCACCTGACCACGTGACTCTTTCTTCTACCCACACTGTGAGCAATGGGCGAGCTACCACCCCCCTGAGATACCTCTGGCCCTCACAGGGAGCATGACCAGGGCTCCCAGGACCCACCAATGGGTACCAAGTGGCAGGCACCCTCGTAGTCTGGAGCGGAGATCCTGTCCATCCTCGAGCTGTGGGGGGAGGAGGAGACCCTACAGGACCTCTGCTCCAGACACCGCAATGCCAACATATATGGGCCCATGTCCAAGGCCCTGGCAGAGCAAGGACACCCACCCTGGTCCTTAGAAGAGGTTCAGAGTAAAGTTAAGGGGCTCTGCCAGGGCTATGCCAGGGCCAGAGAGCACAGCTTGAGCTTCAGGGCAGGACACCACTTCTGCCCGTACTATGAAGAGCACGAGATCCTGGGCAGTGGGGAAGCCCTTTCCCCACCCGTGATGGTTGACTCCGACCTTGACATGTTTGTTGTCACCCGGCCGGAGGTCGTGGAGGAGGCGGACGAGCGACTGCTGGGGCAGGAGAAAGAGGAGGACAACACGGCACCCACAGTCATGCTGTCCCTGGACATCTCTCAGGCATTATGTGACGCTGTGAGGGGGGAAAATCAGGTGAGGTCTCTCAGTTTTTCACACACAGGGTGGGGGAGGCAGGCGCAGAGGGGGAGGGGTGCGATTGTTGCTCAGTCTGCTTTGGTTGACATCATGCTGCAGACCGTGCACATGGAACCACGTGCAGCATCATGGTGCACCACGCAGCCTCAGCAGGCAGCCCCTGAGCACTCCTGGGATCCTGCTCACATGCTAACACACATGTCTGACCCTGGGGGGGGGGGCAGGACGCCCTCCCACCACCAGCCGCTGCTGAAAGCACCTCAGAGTGCAGGGAAACCTGATGAGGCAGCACGTGGGCGACCTGTACGACATGCAGCAGACTCTGGCACAGAAGGTCCGGAAGGATGCAGCGCGGCAGACCTGCACATGGTCCCAGCTCGTGCAGCACTGCGATAACCTGTGTGCCGTGATGCACACAATCACAGCACACCCGGCTGCTGTCCCTGTTCCTGCTTCCCACACTCCTGCCCCCCTGCTGTGCACATTCCCCCTCTCACTGCCCTCCAAGTGATGTCTATGACCTTCCCCAAGGGATGCCCGTTCCCCATCCCCCTGCTCCCAAGTCATGCCTATGCCCTCTCCCAGTGCCCGCCCTGACCCCACTGCAGCTCACACTCCTGTGGTCCCAGGACCCACCCAACCCCAAGTTCACGAAGGTCCCCACACCTGAGGTGGCACTTTGAGCTGCCCTATGCGATTCCCAGCCCTGAGTATCCCTCATCCATCCCCCTCCAGGTTCTCAACCCCCTTCCTCCCCAGTTATTTTTTTATTGAAAGAAAAATACAGGGTACTTTTTGTTGAAATCAAACCAGGTGTGTTTACTGACTACAGGAAAGGGGTGAAGGGAGGGGCCGTGGTGGGAAAGGGATAGTGGAGCAAGGCACAGGCCCATTGGGAGACCCTGGGGAGAGTTACTGGGGTCCTTGAGAGAAGCCTCCCAGATGCTCATCCCCAACTGATGGGCCTGGTGGATGGCATCTGTGCATGGCTTCTCGAAGGCCTTTCCCCCGTGAGTCATGCTGAGAAAACCAGGTGCAGAGGGAAAGTCTCAGCACAGGAACAAGAGCTGGTGCACAGATTCGCACAGTTTCACCAGGAGAGGACAGTGAGTTGGTGGAGACCTCTGCTGGGGAGCAGGGAGTATTCTGGCTGTAGACTCTCTACTGTGCTTTTCTAAGTGGCTTCCCACAGCGTTCCAGAGAATAGCTGGGTGAGCTCCTTAGCTAGGAATGTTTGTGTGAGACCAGCTTGGACGGTGTTGCAGCTTGCCACGTCCTTGTGCAAGGGGCAGCCCATTTGGGCGAGACATGGGGCCCAGCTGTACCTCAGTTCCAGGTGGCACCCTGGGGGACCCATCATAGACATGATCCAAGCAGTCATGGGGAACATAAGAGGAGCAAGTAACCATTGTGGGGCACATAAGGACAAGACATAGAGGAGGCTGGAGGATCAACAGGGGACGTGGAGCAGGACTCTGAGGAAAAAGGTGGGGCAAGGGCCTTCGGTTTCCAGTTACAATTACAAATACAATAGCAAGTTGGCAAACCTATACATTGTACGTAGATAGATTCCCCAGTAAGTCACGCTGAGAAAACACAGTAAAGTCAGCAAAGAATTTAATCTTTCTCTGATTGGCCAGTCAGTGATTCAGGGACGAGTACCATGTCACCAGCCAGCCCTCCACGGAGCTCGGACTGAGGGCCACCACCTGAGGAAAACGCTTTAGTCCCTTTAGCAGTAAAAAGCCAGAGCAGCCTGTCCCGAATCTGTTTGGTCCTCACACCGTAGATGACGGGGTTCAGCATAGGAGGAAAGAGCAGGTATATGTCAGCAATGAAAACGTACATATAACGGGGCAAATTTTGGCCAAAACGGGATGACAATGAGGAAAATAGAGTTGGGATGTAAAAGGCTGATATGACACAGATGTGTGAGGTACAGGTCCCAAAGGTTTTGATACGGGCGTGCTTTGTGGGGAGGTTGAAGATGGCCCTGAGGATCTGG
This sequence comes from Pelodiscus sinensis, assembly GCF_049634645.1. Taxonomy (NCBI): domain Eukaryota; kingdom Metazoa; phylum Chordata; order Testudines; family Trionychidae; genus Pelodiscus; species Pelodiscus sinensis. The sequence goes on along the minus strand of NC_134711.1, from coordinate 334,534,139 downwards.
ATATAGGACAGGGTGATAAAAGACACATCCACACCAAGCCTACAAGATAGTACAAAGAGGCCGTAGTAACTACTGACACGGGTGTCAGCACAGGCCAACCTCACCACACCTATGTTCTCACACTGAGTGTGGGCGATGATATTGCTTTTACAATATGGCCACTGCCTTGCCAGCAAGGGACAGGGCAGGATGAGAATGCTGCCACGCAACAGAATGACCAGACCAATCTTCACCACCACAGAATTTGTGAGGATGGTGGAGTGTCTCAGGGGATGGCAGATGGCCACGTAGCGATCCAATGCCATGGCCACAAAGATCCCAGACTCCATGTCTGAGAAGCAGTGAACGAAAAACATCTGGGTGAGGCAGGCATTGAAACTGATCTCCCTGGAATTGAACCAGAAGATGCTCAGCATTTTGGGCAGGGTGGTTGTGGACAGGACCAGGTCGGTGACGGCCAGCATGCAGAGGAAATAGTATACAGGCTCATGGAGACTCGGTTCCTTCTTCACAATAAATAAGATGGCAAAGTTCCCCAAGATGGCTATGATGTACATGATGCAGAAGGGGATGGCAATCCAGACATAGGCCGCCTCCAGGCCAGGAATGCCCAGTAAAATGAAGGTGGAGTGGCTGGTGAAGGCAGTTGTATTGGTATCCATCATGCAGTGGAGGAGAGGCAATTCAACTCTGAGGCAGAACGTTGCCTCCTACTTGAAGCAGATGCTCTGCAGACTTTCTGTACAAGCACAGGTTCAAGGGCGATGGTTACAGTGAAATTGCCTGAATGGAGATACAACGTGAATATGAAATACCACATACAGTACAGGACGCTGTTTTCATGGATGAAGGAAATTGTGCTTTCTTCACACTCTGGAAAATGGCACTTTTACTATACAGAGATATGAATTATGAATAACAGAGCCTATTAATTTCATGTTTGATGTTGCTCCATGCATCAATAATGTCTGTACATTATGGTGTGTGAAACCTTAATAGGCATTGGGAGGAGATTCACCCCAGGGAAAAGACCTGGTCATAACTAATAGCAATTCCATGGAAACAGCAGCTCGTTCATGGCACTGGCCAAAACAAAGGATGGAAAATATCAGCTCTAGATATGTGCTCAATTTTGCTTACCCAGTCTGTATAAAGGAAATAGCAGGTAAAAGGGAATTCTGAGTCTGGCTTTGAGATCAGGGGTGTTGTCATATGTCTGGGGCAGATAGAGGAGAAGAAAATAGAAAGTAGAACTCATTACATTACATTCAAATGGAGAAAGCAAGAAGAGTTGCCACTTCGTACTATCTCTAGTGACTCATTGCTCCAAAGGGCTAATTCCTCCCAGCTGTTTCAAACCATCAGCAAAACGGTTTGAGAGGAAAACTTAGGCAGAAAAATTGAATTGAAAATAGAGAGGAAACTGGGTGAAATTTAGTCACCTGAGTTACATAGGCCATCACATTGGAGGATCTTCTTAATGTCGCTCTGACCTTAAACGCTATGGCTACATCTACATTGCGCATTCTTGCGCAAGAAGATATGAAAATGAGGTGTGGCAATGAATATTGCCGCACCTCATTTGCATACCTAATGAGCCGCCATTTTGCGCAAAGGGGTTTTGCGCAAAAGTGAGCACTCTACACTGTTCCTTTTTGCACAAAAATCCCTCTTGCACAGGAACCTTTCTTCTTGAAAGTAGGTGGCAGAACGACTCTTGCACAAGAGGGGTTTTCTGCACAGAAAGGAGCAGTGTAGACTGCTCCTTTTTGTTCAAAACCCCCTTGTGGAAAAATGGCAGCTCATTCGGTAAGCAAATGAGGTATGGTGATATTCATCGCTGCAACTTCATTTGCATATCTTCTTGTGCAACAATGTCCAATGTAGACATAGCCTATGAATCTATTGATAAAGGAAGTAGATCAGGTACATAATTATAAAACACGAGCAAGGGAACTCACAAGGAGACTGAGGGGGCATACAATGGACGTCTGCAAATCATGACTAGAATGAAGTGAAAAAGGAAAAGTTATAAACTTGTTTCCATAACGCAAGAACTAGGGGTTTACAAAATGAAACTAATAGATAGCAGGTTTCAAACACACAAAAAGGAGGTATTTCTTCACACAACACCCATCCAATGTGTGGAACTCCTTGCCAGAGGATGTTGTGAAGACCAGGACCTTAACAGGGATCAAAAAAGAACTAGATAAAATCATAGAGACTAGGTCCATCAATACTTCTTTGCTGTCCCTTGCCTCTGTTTGACAGAGGCTGGATATGGGTGACACGGGAGGGATTACTTAATGATTCCCTTACCTGCCATTGATTGTTGTTGAAAGACAGAATACTGAGCTAGATGGATCTTTGGTGTGTTTCAATACGGCCATTCTTATGTATAACATAGAAAAATTAAAATGCTTACATAATCCATCTTTAGCCTATAGAACTCCTTCCCATAGACGTCATTGGAGTGATTAGAAAGGCAAAGACACAAAATGAGCTCAATCTAGCTAGAGACATAAAGGGCAACAAGAAGACATTCTACAAATCAATCAGAAGCAGGGTTAAAAAAGCGCTAAATAAGTTCACGGAGCCTGTGTCTACACTGGCATGAATTTCCAGAACTGCTTAAAACGGAATACTATTCCGTTTTCAGTTTTTCCAGAAAAGGAGCATCTACATTGGCAGGCTGCTTTTCCGGAAAAGCCCTTTTTCCGGAAAAGCGTCTGTGGCCAATGTAGACGCGCTTTTCCGGAAAAGAGCCCTGATCGCCATTTTCGCGATCGGGGCTTTTTTCCGGAAAAGACTACTGGGCTGTCTACACTGGCCCTTTTCCGGAACAGTGTTCCGGAATAAGGACTTATGCCCGAGCAGGAGCAGAATAATTTTTCCAGAATAGCGGCTGATTTTGTACAGTAGAGCGTCGTTGCTTTTCCGGAAATTCAAGGGCCAGTGTAGACAGCTCGCAGCGTATTCCGGAAAAGCGGCTGATTTTCCGGAATAAGTGGCCCAGTGTAGACACAGCTGGAGGTTGGGTCCATCAATGGCGATTAGCCAGGATGGGCAGGAACAGTGTCCCGAGCCTTTGTTTGTCTGGAAATGGATGACTGGGGAGGAATCACGTGTTGTATTCCCTCTCTATGGGGCATATGGTATTGGCCATTGCCAGCAGACAGGCTACTGGGCTAGATGGATCTTTGGTCTGACCGAGTCTGGCCGTTCTTATGTTCTTATGTAAGAGGAAGACCAAGGACAGAGTAGGCCCGTTGCTCAGTGAAGAGGGAGAAAGAATAACAGAAAACTTGGAAATGACAGAGTTGCTTAATGACTTCTTTGGTTCGATTTTTGCCAAGAAGTTAGATGGTGACACCCATGCCTAACATAGTGAATGCTAGTGGAAATGGGGTAGGGTCAGAAGTTAAAATAAGAAAAGAGCAAGTTAAAAATTACTTAGAAAGGTTAGATGTCTTCAAGTCAGCAGGGCCCTGATGAAATTAATCCATGAATACTCAAAGACCTGAGAGAAGACGTATCTGAGCCTTTAGCTATCATCTTAGAAAAACCATGGAAGACAGGAGAGATTCCAGAAAACTGGAAAGAGGGAGCTATAGTCTCCATCTATAAAAAGGGAAATAAGAACAACCTAGGGAATAACAGAACAGTCAGATTAACTTCTGGGCCAGGGAAGATAATGGAGCCAGTAATAAAGGAATTAATCTGCAAACAACTAGAAGATCATTCAAAATTTTCCCCTCTTTTCCCTGCCTATCCTTCCTGAGCAATTTGTGCCTTCTGTACCAATATTTCAATCGTGTGCATTATCCCACCAAGTCTCTGTGCTACCACCAATGTCATAGTTGTGTTTATTTATTAGCACTTCAAATTCTTCCTGCTTATTCCAAATACTTCTTGCATTTCTAGACAGGCATTTAAAAATCTAAGATACTGACTTGATTTTGCCCCCCTCTTCTGCCTTGTCCCTCCTTTATCTCTGCTATTATAGCCCACGCTCCCTTCCATTTCTGAGCCATCTCCCAGGTCTCCATGCCTGTCACTTACCTGTGGGCTTTGGTCACATACCCTTGGCAAACTTAGTTTCAAGCATCCTCATTGGGTTAGCCAGTCTGTATCCAAGTACTCTCTTCCCGTTCCTCGAAAGGCGAACCTCATCCCTGCTAGCAGCCCTTCTTTCAGGAACAACATCTTATGATCAAATAAGATAAAGTCCTCTTGGCGACACCGTCTTTGCAGCCAGGCATTCACCTCCAGAATGCACCCGTCTCTGCTTGGGCCCTGACCTTTGACAGGAAGGACTGAAGAGAACCCCACCTGCGCTCCAAACTCCTTCACCCATACTCCCACTCTTGATCTGCTCAAGGTCACACCTTGCAGTATCATTAGTGCCCGCATGGATGAGTAGCATGGGGTAGTAGTCTGAGAGCTGGATAAGCCTTGAGAATCCCCCTGTAGCATCTCGGATATAACCTCTGGCAGGCAGCATACCTCCCGAGATGTCACGTCAGGGTGATGGATGGGTGTGTCTGTTCCCCTCAGAAAAGAGTCCCCTGCAGAAGAGAATGTCCCTCCCACTCAGAAGAGTCTCCAAACACCATTACCCCATGTTTCTTCCTCACAGAGCTGGCTGCATCCCTGTGGCAAGGGGATATTTACTGACTGTGCAGAGCAGAAGGGGTCCCAGACTTACTCTCTGTCCTGTGATGCCCTGGGTTTGTCGAGCCAGAGTTGCGCTCCTGAGCGTTCTGAAAGGGACGTGTCTTCCTGCGAGCCCCCTCAGATGCCTTACTCAGCCCAGCAACTGCAGGAACTTCCCACGTCGAGAAACAACACAGGGCTGTGCAGTTAATAATATAGCTCTGTGAGGTCCCGGTGGGGTTCACTCAGCCTCTAGTGGATACGTGAGCATCTGGATCAAAAAAGTTTGGAGACCTGCCTGTCTGGGCCTCTGGGCTATTTTTCCAGCTTCATGAGTAAACACCAATTAAGGGCCCTTCCCAATGGGAGAGGAGAACTCCTGGGCTCTGGGCTGAGTCAGGGAGGAATTGGCTGCTCTGTGCACATGTGTAAATTTACAATGTATAGTTGATTAGGAAGAAAAGGAGGGATAAAGTCTATATCTCTTTAGTGTCTGTTCTTAGTCACCTTGCTCCAGATCAACTTGTTTACATCCTGGGCGATTACAGTGTATCAGACCCTAACACTTTCTGCAGGTACATGGGGCTGTCCCTAAGGCTACGTCTACAGTGCAGCACTATAGCTATTCCGTGTCTTTTGAGTGTGCCCATTATTTCGAAATATAATGGGCTTGATACTCCAGTGTCCCTGTAAACCTCATTCCACATTTCAGGTACAGCAATTTATTTTGAAATAAGTGCTGTGTAGACAGCACCAAATTTCAAAATAAGCTATTTTGAAATAAGATACACAATTTGCGTAGCTCAACTTGCGGATCTTGTGTTAATCTACGGTGTCGTGTAGATGCACCCTAAGGGGTCAGAGATAATAATACTCATCCATAGCTATCATCTCATCATGTAGGACATGGACAAGATCTTGCAAAGGAAAGGGACTGTGAGAAGAAACCCATAATGCAGCTAAGCTGGGAGACATGAATTGGCCATGGCAAGACAGAGGGAGTGGAAGGATGACAGAATGACAACCAGGAATCCTGACTTCCCTGCAGTAACCACAATCCTTCCCTGGCAGGGACATGTAGCAGGAGACAGAGGGAAGGCTGGAAGAGCGAAGCTGATCCTTTACCATCTTCTAAAGTTGAATCTGATCTTTTCAGAACCAGCTGGAGTTTTGGAACTTGCCACTTCTGGGAGGTGTGAACTCTGAGTCTCCACTTCTGCTTCCACTGGCCTGGTCTACACTAAAGAGGAAAGTCCATTTAAGATACATGACTCCATATATGTTAATTATGTAGCTGGATTATAGAAGAACATAAGACCGGTCAGACTGAGTCAAACCAAAGGTCCATCTAGCTGTCTGCCAACTATGACCAATACCAGAAGGCCCAGAGGGAGGGATCACAACAGGTAATAATCACGTGAAACCCACCATGAAACTCACCTCCAGAGAGACAGAGCTAGGGACACCGTTCCCACCCATCTTGGCCATAGATGGACCTAACCTCCATGAATCTATCTAGTTCTTTTTTGAACCCTGTTAAAGTCCTAGTCTTCACCGTATCCTCTGACAAGGAGTTCAAGAGGTTGACTGTGCGTTGAGTGAAGAAAAACTTAATTTTGTTTGTTTTTACTCCGCTACCGATCAATTTCATTTGGTGACCCCTAGTTCTTAGGTTATGGGAACAAGTAAATAACTTTTCCTTAATCACTTTTTCCACATCAGTAATGATTTTATAGACCTCTATCATATCCCCCCTTAGTCTCACCGGTTACATCTATACTAGCTCGTTAGTTCGAGGTAAGTAGCGTAATGAGGTCAAGTGGAGTTGCAAATGAAGCCCAGGATTTAAATATCCCAGGCTTCATTTCCATGTTCCTGGGCACCACCATTTTTAAATCCCCCTTAGTCCAAACTTCGTGCCCATGGCTACATGCGGCACGGAATAGGTAGTTCAAATTAGGATATTTATGTACAGGGCAATCAAACCCAGTTCACAGGGGAAGGGTGCTTTAAAAGTTTGGTTGAATTTTAGAGATGACTAGTAATGTGATGTTTCCTATACTGAAAATAGGGAATAATGCTGGGAATATTCAGAATGGCACCGAATCCAGTGTGGTCTGTGCACGGGGACCATGGGAGGGGCCCTTCTGAAAGGCTCCGTCTGCAGAACGTGAACAGCCTGTGAAGGGGCCTGAGCCGGCACCGCCTGGGCAGGTCTGGAGTCTGGCTCTGTCTGTTCTGCTGAAACGTGGGGAAGCTGAGAGCCCCCCGCCCGCCGCCTGCCAGGTGCAGCAATGGCAAGGCCAAGGAACGGTGATGGTTTCTTGAGGAAATTCACACAACTGCGGGCAATAGAAAGCTCCCCAGACAGCCCTGCACAATGGGAACGGCTCGGCCCCGGCCACAGCCAACAGGCTCTCGCCCAGTTGGAAGAAGATAGAAAAAGGGGCAATGACAGGACGTTGGGTCCTCACTCTCCCTAGGACAATGCACTTGAGCGTAAGGGAGGGAAAGCCCTGAATGTGGGGGTAGGGGAATGTGCCAGCCTTGTGCAAATAGGAAGCCTGCCTGAAAAAGTGAATCTACCTGTACTAACGACCAGGGCGAGACGCTGCTCTGTTCAAATCCTCATGGGTGTTAGCGTAACATTGTGGGTTTGTTTTATTTCTTAACATATTCCAATGTCGCCCCTTAGCTCTCAACCATCCTCCCTGCACAGTTCTCCTTATGCCGCTAATGCATCTATGTTACCCAGCACACAGCACTTTGTCTGAGGTGCAAAGGGGAAAATCTCAGCTCATGAACAAGAGCTGCTGTGTAGCCACTTGCCTTGTAGAAGGGTGCCCAGGGTAGCACATTCTAATCGGGCAGATTTCACCAGGGCGGGGCAGTGCAGCTGTGAAGACTTTGACTGGGGAGAGGGAGTGGTTCGGCTGTAGCCTCTCTCCTGTGGTTTGAAGACTGGCTGTCCAGAGCATTCAGGAACAGAGCTGGGTGAGCTGCCCAGCTAGGAATGTTGGTGTGATGCAAGCACACAGGGCTTTGCAGCTTCCCACATCCCTGTGCAAGTGGCAGCCTAGTTTTGTGAGACATGGGGCCCAGCTGTTCCTCATTTCTAGGTGGCACCCAAGGGGACCCATGACAGAGATGATCCAAGAGGTGATGGGGCGCAGAAGAGGAGCAAGCTACAAGGGTGGGGACGTGAAGGACAAGAGATAAAAGTGGTTGGAGGCTCAAGAGGAGACATGGAGCAGGGATCTGAGGAAATAGGTGGGACAAGGACAGGGCGTTGGGTATCCAAGTTAGAATTAAAAAGGTGACACCCTATGAGTTGTACACAGATGGATTCCCCAGTATGTCACGCCGAGAAAACACAGTAAAGTCAGCAAACAATTTAAATGTTCTTTAATTGACCAGTCAGTGACTCAGGGAAGAGCACCGTGTCACCAGCCAGCACTCCACATCAGTAAAGCCAGAGTCTTAGGAGAAAATTTTAGTCCCTTTATGAGTCAAGAGCTGGAGTAGCTTATTCCAGATCTGTTTGGTCCTCACACCATAGATGATGGGGTTCAGCATGGGGGGAACCAGGAGGTACACATTAGAAATGAAAACTTGGAAATAACGGGGCAAATTGTGACCAAAACGGGATGTCAGGGAGGCAAATAGAGTTGGGATGTAAAAGGCTAATATGGCACCAAGGTGGGAGCCGCACGTCCCAAAAGTCTTGATCCGGGCATCCTTTGAGGGAAGGTTGAAGATTGCCCTAAGGATCTGGATGTAGGACAGGGTTATGAAAAACACATCCAAGCCAATTCGACAGGATAACACAAAGAGGCCATAGTAACTACTGATGCGGGTGTCGGCACAGGCCAGGTTCACTACAGCTACGTGAGCGCAGAATATCTCAGCGATGATGTTGGTTTTGCAATATGGCCACTGCCTTGTCAGGATGGGATAGGGCAGTGCGAGAATGCTGCCACGCAACACAATGACCAGGCCAATCTTCACCACCAGAGAGTTTGTCAGGATGGTGCAATGTCTCAAGGGATGGCAAATGGCCACGTAGCGATCCAATGCCATGGCCACGAAGATCCCAGACTCAATTGCTGAGAAGCAGTGAACAATGTACATCTGGATGAGGCAGGCATTAAAATCGATCTCCCTTGAATTGAACCAGAAGATGCTCAGCATTTTGGGCAGGATGGATGTAGACAACACCAGGTCTGTGACGGCCAGCATGCAGAGGAAATAGTACATGGGCTCATGGAGACTGGCTTCCTTCTTCACAATAAATAGGATGGCTAAATTTCCCAAGATGACTATGGCGTACATGGCACAGAAGGGGATGGAGATCCAGACGTGGGCCGTCTCCAGGCCAGGAATGCCCAGTAAGATGAAGGTGGAGGGGTTCATGAAGGAAGTGGTGTTGGTCTCTGACATGGAGTGGCAGGGGGGATGCGATTCAACTCTGAGTCAGAACGTTGTCTCTTATTTGAACCAGATGCTCCGTGAAGTTTCTCTATAATCCCAGGGTCGAGGGCGATGGTCAAAGTGAAATTGCCTGGATGGAGACACGATGTGAATATGAGACACCACATACACTGTCCTCACAATCTGAAAAATGAGACTTTCACTATCCAGAGGCATGAATTATGAACAACACACCCTGTTAGTACCATGACTGAAGACGTCCATGCAGTGTGAAGCGACAGTCAAAAAAGCAAAAAGGATGTTAGGAATCATTACGAAAGGGACAGATAAATTCATGGAGGTTAAGTCCATTAATGGCTATTAGCCAGGATGGGTAAGGAATGGTGTCCCTAGTCTGTTTGTCAGAGGGTGGAGATGGACGGCAGGAGAGAGATCGCTTGATCATTACCTGTTTGGTTCACTCCCTCTGGGGCACCTGGCATTAGCCGCTGTTGGCAGACAGGATACTGGGCTGGATGGACCTTTGGTCTGACCCAGTATGGACATTCTTATGTTTTATGTGCATAAATAATTTCCACATATTATTGTGTGTGAAACATTAATAATCAACAGGGGGAAATACACCCCAGGGAAAAGACCTGGCCACAACTAATGGTTACTCGATGGAAACAATATTCAGAGTACCAGCCAATACAAAGACCGTGTTCGGATGCCTAAGGAAAGGGATGGACAAGTAGCTACTCTGGATATGAGTTGAAATTTGCTCACCTAGACTCTGTAAAGTAAATAGCAGATAGAATGGCAATTCTGAGGCAGGCTTTGAGAACGGGGGAGCTCTCATATGCAGCCAGACTGAGAAGTCTGGGGCAGATAAAAGAGAAGAAAATAAAAAATTGGAACTCATTACATTATTAAAACGGAGAAACCGAGACGAGTTCCTAATCAGCAATATCTATAGTGACTATTTGCTCCAAAGGAGGAAACGTTAGGCAGAGAAATTGTAATGAAAAATGGTATTTCTGAAAATATACAATTACATAGTCCAGAAAAGGGACAATTTGGCTAAAACCCCCGTTCAGAGGCTAAGTAAAGACAACATGTAAGGGAGCAAATGCACCATATAACACACTGGAGAAAAGAAAAATAGATACAAAGAAATACAAATAGGAAATGTTGAAAAGTGCTAAAGGACGTGACAGATATCAGGGAGAACCTTTTGCATAGTAAAGGATCAAAGAAGGGGGCTATTAAGTGTATCTGGAAAAAGGGATACCTTGGAAAAAATTTCGGGGCAGTTTCCAAAGTGTGAAAATCAACTTGATAACAGTGGAGAAAAAGTCAGTATGTTCAAGAATTTTTTTGTTTTGTTCTGCATTTGGAAAGAAGCACTTACCATGTACTCAGATTCCCTCACATGATGAGTATCAGAGGGGTAGCCGTGTTAGTCGGAATCTGCAAGAACAACAAGAAGTCCTGTGGCACCTTATAGACTAACAGATTTATTGGTGCATAAGCTTTCGTGGGCAAAGACTTGCTTCATCAGATGTATCTGGCGAAGCGGGTCTTTGCCCATGAAAGCTTATGCTCCAATAAATCTGTTCATTTATAAGGTGCCCCAGAACTTCTCGTTGTCCTCGCATGATGAAACGTTTCCCAATCCATTAGCTGAGGAAGGAGTTAAGCAGCATTGACAGTAGAACGTTACAGTTATGAACACCAGAATTATGAACCACACCTCTCATTCAGAGCCACAAGCAGTCCATTAGGTAGCAAGCAGAAGAGATCTCTTCCCCCTCAGAAAGGAGGGAAATACAAGACAGGTCTCTGTTACACATAAATTATTAACAACATAAGAGACCGTTCAAAATAAAAAAAAGATGGCTGTTGTCAGTGGTGGCAGAGGGCAGAATGAGGAACAACTGTCTCAAGTGGCAATGGGGGACTGTTAGGTGAGATATGGGGACAGGGGACTGGACTCGATGACTTCTCGAGGTCCCTTCCAGGCCTAGTTTTCTATGATTCTATGATATTAGGAAAAGCTATTTCCCTGGGAGGGTGGGGAAGCACTGGGATGGGAGTGGAATCTCCATCCCTAGACATGTTTAACGTCTTGACCAAGCCCTGGCTGGGATGACTGAGTTGGGTTTGTCCTGCTTTGGCCAAGGGGTTGGACTCGATGATTCTTGAGGTCTCTTCCAGCCCTGGTTTTCCATGATTCTAGATCACCTGAATGTTACCCTGTGCTGCAGAAACAGCTTGTGGCTCTAGGCAATGGGAAGAGATGCCCAAAAAAGTGTCACATTTTGCCAGCTGATACTGGAGCCAACTCATCCCTGTGGCAAGGGGCTATTACAGGCTGTGCGGAGCAGAAAGGATCCCAGACTTACTCTCTATCCTGTGTTGCTCTGGGTTCGTCGAGCAGGTTGAATCCTCAGCCAGCGATAGTTCCTGTGAGTTCTGATAACATCCAGCAGGCAGCCGGGTCACACGCCTCCCTCACCCAGCATCTGCAGCAGCGTCCCGCGCCGAGAGCCGGCACAGGGCTGTGCATGGTTATAACCCAGCTCTGGGCCATCCCAGTGGGTTCTCTCAGCCCGCAGAGGATACATGACCACCGGGATGGAAAAAGGCTGGAGACCAGCCTGTGAGGGCTTCTGGGCTAATTATCCAGCCTTAGGAGTAAACAACAATTAAGGGCCCTTCCCAAAGGACAAGGAGAACTCCTGGGCTCTGGGCTGAGGCAGGGAGGAATTGATTGTTCCACGCATTTGTGTTTATTTAACAATGATAATTGAACAGGAAGAAAAGGAGGGATATTGTCTGTGTCTCAAAAGGGTCTGATATGCTGTAAATGCCCAGGGTGTAAAGAGATCGATCTGGAGAAAGGTGACTAAGGACGGACACTAACACTTCGGCAGGCACATGGGGCTGTCACTAAGGGGTCAGAGACCCATGATTCTCACCAGTAACTCTCCTCACATTGTGCAGCACCTTTCATAGAATCCTAGAACAGTAGGACTGGAAGGGACCTCAAGAGTCATCGAGTCCAGTCCCCTGCCCTCATGGCAGGACCAAATACTGTCTAGACCATCCCTGATAGACAGTCATCTAACCTGCTCTTAAATATCTCCACAGATCGGGATTCCACAACCTCCCTGGGCAATTGATTCCAGTGTTTGACCACCCTGACAGTTAGGAACTTTTTCCTAATGTCCAACCTAAACCTCCCTTGCTGCAGTTTAAGCCCATTGCTGCTTGTTCTATCCTCAGAGGTGAACAAGTTTTCTCCCTCCTCCTTATGAGACCCTTTTAGATACCTGAAAACTGCTATAATGTCCCCCCTCAATCTTCTCTTTTCTAAACTAAACAAACCCAATTCTTTCAGCCTTCTTTCATAGGACATGTTCTCTAGACCTTTAATCATTCTCGTTGCTTTTCTCTGGACCCTCTCCAAGTTCTCCACATCTTTCTTGAAATGCGGTTCTCAGAACTGGACACTGTACTCCAATTGAGGCCTAACCAGCGCAGAGTAGAGCGGAAGAATGACTTCTCGTGTCTTGCTCACCACACACCTTGCTCAATAACCCCTAGATCCCTTTCTGCCGTACTCCTTCCTAGACAGTCGCTTCCCGTTCTGTGTGTGTGAAACTGATTGTTCCTTCCTAAGTGGAGCACTTTGCATTTGTCTTCATTGAAGGACACTGAAAAGATCTTGCAAAGGAAAGTGACTGTGAACAGAAACCCATAATACAGCTAAGCAGGGAGACATGAATTGTCCGAGGTCAGACAGATTGAGTGAAAGGGTCCCAGATAGACAACCGCGAGTCCTGACTCCCCTGCAGTACTCACAATCCTTCCATTTCATTCATTGAGTGGGAGGCAGAGGAAAAGCTGAAAGGAGGGGGAGGCTGAGCTGTCGCCATCCGCTCCAGGGTAATGTGAGGTTTCCAGATCTTGCTGGAGTTTGCGGGCTCCCTGCTCCTGGGAGATGTGAACTCCGGGTCTCCACTTCAGCCCACACATCACAGTCACTGGGGAGGCACTGGGGGGAGATCACACAAACAGGGTGTTTCTGTAGATGGGATGGAGCTGGGGCCTGTTCTGGAAACAGAGGCCTCACAATCTCCCCAAAATTGTGGTGGAACAAGGAGAGTCCTGTAGGAGAATACAGCCCAGATTTGTGTTTGGACTGGATTTATTCTGTCTGGCTTTGTCTACACTATGAGTTTTTTCCACAAGAGGCCATGGCCGTTTTGCTCAAAACCCCCTTCTTCCCCAAGATCCTTATGCCTGCCCCAGAGAAGTATTTAGAAATGGACATATTTAGAAATCCATGGGACTGGATCTAACGCATCCAAGGGAACGGAGGAAGTGCAGAGCCATTGGCCATTATCTTTGAAAACATGCGGTGATCTGGGGAGTTTGTGGAAAATTGGAAACAGGCAACCATCTCTGAAAAAGGTGAGCACAAAAATCCAGGGAACTACAGAGTGGTCGGCTTCACTTCAGTCCCCAGAAAAATCATGGGGGATCCATTGGAAGTTCTTGGAAGAGAGGAACAGGATCAGGAACATGGAACATGCCCACAGGCCGTCAGCGCTCCGGTGCAGGCAGGAGATCTTGGGGACAGGAGCATAATTCCCTTTAAATTGTGCACCTGCATGGCCACGTACAAGAAAGTTTAGGCCCGCCCACGTGGTATGCAGAGCCGAGCAGTAGCACTGACCACGCACTTTCCTGCTGGACCTACTGGAAGATGAGAGGTGGTGCTGGGTTCTGGCAGGGCCTTGTGGCGGGCAATTGACCCCGTTGTGTCCCGGCTGGAGCTGGGGTGCAGTGAGCCTGTCCCTGCTGAGGTATCTTTACCACTGCCCTGATTCCCCCTCCAGCAGTAGCTATGTGGCCCAGCTGCATGGCAGGCATCTGCCCCTGGTGAGCTAGGGTGTGGTGAGGCTGTTCTGGCTGGGGCAACCCCACTGTGGGTAGGGTTCCAGCTCTGGAGGCAGCCACGCTCGTATGAGTCCTGATATACCTTCTATAAAAGTGCAATGGCCCAACACTGTCTGGGGGTTGGATTTCTGAGATTTTAGAACTGCCCTCCCTCTTAAAAGGTGGTGGGGCTGTGGTGGACGTCACGAGTAAGGGTTTGTCGAGTTTCTGAGTCAGTCAATGTTGTAATGACGTGTGGGGTTAGTTCTGAAATAAGTGCACGGTATTCTGGGCAGACATGTCATGGTTCAGTGTTCCACTGCTCGTATCATGCACTCCTTGATATTTTGTCTACTGTAGGTCGGGACCAAGGCGTGAAGTTGTAATTGCAAATCTGGACTAGTGTCTCTTGAGGTTAAACCGTGGGATTTGGAAGTTTGCAATCCTAGGGATTGTGCCATGGAGTTATATAGAGAAAGAAGCTCTCCTTTGTCCTATTCTCACTTCAGCGGTGTCACCTCAGCACAGAGTCCAGGCAGGATCCACCATAAGTCACCCCGAGAGATCATCTAGTCCAGCTCGGGCAGGGTCCGGAAGAGGGCTATAAACAGGGGAAGTTGTCTACTGAGAATTTTGCAATATATTCTTTTTATTTGACTTCATACCAAAAGCATTTAAAGTCACACACCTTGTTCACCGTCCCTTCATTTGGTATTCTTTCCTCAAGATATCAGTTAACTTGGGTGCCACAGTGACACACAACCAAACACAGTGGCACACATCCAAACAAGCGCCCATGACTTCAGTGTTGGTGCGCAAGACAAAACTCACTCCGCTTGTGGATGGAACTCCTAGAGGGAACACTGAACTGCTGCAGAAGGAGCCCCACAGATTGTTAAACTCTCTAGGCTGTCAGATACATAGATGGAGGAGAAGGGTCCAGCGTTTGCCCCCAGCTCACCTCTTCCCCCAATCAGTCTTGTAGCTGAGAGAGCTCCCCAGATGGTCGAGGGATGGCTCAGGTCACCAGTGGATCCCTCTCAGAGTTTTGTGCTTGCCCCATCTCTCTGCTGGGGCCTCCCACTCTGAGGGCTGGAGAGCAGCCCCCACCCCACTTGTAGCAGGAGGGAAGCAGGGTAAAGGGAGACCCCAGTGTGGAGTGTTGACCACCTCGTGCCATTGCTCTGGCCTTGCTCCTCTGGGGTGTGTTATATACAGGGAGGCTATTGGTGGGTTGTGATCAGTGCAGCTGCAGCTCTTCCTGTTCCCTGGTCTCTGTCCAGCATCCACCTCGCCAGCTAACACAGGGGCTCAGCCTCCTGCCCTTCTCAGCTCTTGCCCTCCTGGCTTCCAAGCTGGGTCCTTGCACTGCCCCCGAGGCCTGATTCCCTGCAAACAGCTCCCAGCCCCTACTCATTGGGGGGATCCTGCCAGCTACAGGACGGCAGCAGGGAGGAACCAAAGAAAACTGAAAGCTAACAAAGCAGCAGCTCCCGTCCCAGCCGCAGAACAGAAGGAACCCAACCAGGGTGTGTGTGAAGTTGGGGACTATCCCACCTGGGCACCCCCGTATGCACCATGGCACCGAATCCCAGTGTGGTCTGTGCACGGGGGCCGTGGGAGGGGCCCTTCTGAAAGGCTCCATCTGCGGAACGTGAACAGCCTGTGCAGGGGCCTGAGCCGGCACCGCCTGGGCAGGTCTGGAGTCTAGCTCTGTCTGTGCTGCTGAAACGTGGGGAGGCTGAGAGCCCCCCGCCCGCCACCTGTCTGGTGTAGCAATGGGAAGGCCAAGGAACGGTGACGGTTTAGTGAGGGAATTCACACAAGCCCAAGGCCTACCTAGGAACTGTGAACAACAGAAACTCCCCAGGCAGCCCTGCACAATGGGAACGGCTCGGCCCCGGCCATTGCAAACAGGCTCCTGGTTAGTTGGAAGAAGATGCAAAAGGTGCAACCACATGATGATGGGTCCTCACTCTCCCTAGGACAACGCACCTGAGAGTAGGGGAGGGAAAAGGCTGAGTGGGGGGTAGTGACAGGCCTGGGCAATAAGGAAGCCTGCCTGAAAAAGCGAAGTTGCCTGTGCTGCCTAAATTGGGCGTGATGCTGCTCCCTTCAAATCCTCAATAGTGTTAGGCTGAGATTGTGGGTTTGTTTTATTTCTTATCAGAATCAAATGTCACCTCCCCGCAAAGCTCTCCATGTGTGGCGACTATGTCTATTGCGTCGGTTTCCCAGCACACTGCGCAGTGTCTGAACTGCTAAGGGGAAAGTCTCAGCTCATGAACAAGAGCTGCTGCACACCCACTTCCATTCTAGAAGGGGTGCACAAGGTTGCACATTCTTACTGGTCAGGTTTAAACCACGGCAGGGCAGAGCAGCTGTGGAGACTCTGAGGAACAGGGAGTGTTCTGGCTGTAGCCTCCCTGCTGTGGTTTTATGACCGACGTCCCACAGTATTCCGGAACACAGCTAGGGGAGCTGCCTACCTAGGAATACTGGCATGAGAAAAACTTGGTGGACGCTGCAGCTTGACATGTCTCTGTGCAAGAGGCAGCCCAATTGGAAGAGATCCAGGACCCAGCACTGCTTCAGCTCTAGGTGGCACCCAAAGGGACCCATCAAAGAGAAGATCCAAGCAGTGATGGGGAGCAGAAGAGGAGCAAACTACAAGGGTGGGGACGTGAAGGAGAAGAGATAATAGTGGCTGGGGCTCAAGAGGAGACATGGAGCAGGGTTCTGAGGAAACGGGTGGGGCAAGGGTGGTGCATTGGGTATCCAGTTACAATTAGAAAGGTGACCACTCTTTGCGTTGTACACAGATGGATTCCCCAGTATGTTATGCTGAGAAAACATGGTCAATTTAATCTTTCTTTGATTGGCCAGAGAGTGACTCAGGGAAGAGTGCCATGTCACCAACTAGTGCTCCACGGAGCTCTGGTTGAGAGCCACAACCACAGGAGAAAATTATAGTCCCTTAATAAGTAAAGGGCCGAAGCAGCCTGTCCCGGATCTGTTCGCTTCTCACTCCATAGATGATGGGGTTCAGCATGGGAGGAACCAGGAGGTACACATTGGAAATGAAACTGTGGAAATGAAGGGGCAAATTGTGACCAAAACGGGATGTCAGGGAGGCAAACAGAGTTGGGATGTAAAAGGCTAAGATGGCACCAAAGTGCGAGCCGCAAGTCCCAAAAGTTTTGAGCCGGGCGTCCTTTGTGGGGAGTCTGAAGATGGCCCTGAGGATCTGGATATAAGATAGAGTGATGAAAAACACATCTAGACCAATCCTACAGGACAGCACAAAGAGGCCGTAGTAACTACTGATGCGAGTGTCGGCACAGGCCAGTGTCACCACAGCCAAGTTCTCACAGTGGGTATGCAGGATGATGTTGCTTCTGCAGTATGGCCACTGCCTTGCCAGGATGGGATAGGGCAGTGCGAGAATGCTGCCACGCAACACAATGACCAGGCCAATCTTCATCACCAGAGAGTTTGTCAAGATGGTGGAATGTCTCAGGGGGTGGCAGATGGCCACATAGCGATCAAGTGCCATGGCCACGAAGATCCCAGACTCAATTGCTGAGAAGCAGTGTATGAAAAACATCTGGCTGAGGCATGCACTGAAACTGATCTCCCTGGAATTGAACCAGAAGTTTGCCAGAATTTTTGGCAGGGTGGATGTGGACAGGACCAGGTCGGTGACGGCCAGCATGCAGAGGAAATAGTACATGGGCTCATGGAGACTGGGTTCCTTCTTCACAATGAACAGGATGGCAAAGTTCCCCAAGATGACTACGATGTACATGATGCAGAAGGGGATGGAGATCCAGACATGGGCCGTCTCCAGGCCAGGAATGCCCAGCAGGATGAAGGTGGAGGGGTTGGTGAAGGTAGTTGTGTTGGAATCTGACATGAAGTGGGGGAGAATTAATTGAACTCTGAAGCAGAATGTTCTATCTGACTTGAATCAGAGGCTCCATGGATGTGCCCCGTGTCTAGGGCGATGGTCACAGTGAAATTGCCTGGATGGAGACAAAATGTGAACATGAGATACTACATTCACTACTGGAGGCTGTTCTCATGGGTGAAGGAGATTGTACTTTCTTCACATTCTGAAAAATTACAGTATACAGAGACATGAATTATGAACAAGACTCTATGAATTCTTGTTTGATGGTGCTCCATGCAGCAATAATTTCTATACATTAAGGTGTGCAAACCTTAATAGGCACCAGCAGGAAATACACCCCAGGGAAAAGACCTGGCCACAAGTGTTAGCAACTCCATGGAAACAACGGCTCATTCATGACACTGGTCACAACAAAGAACATGTTCAGATGCCTAAAGAAAGTGATGGAAAAATAGCTGCTTTGGTTATGTGCTCAGTTTCGCCAGGGAATAGCAGGTAGAATGGGAATTGTGAGGCAGGCTCTGAGATCGGGCGAGGTGTCATATACAGCTAGACTGAGAAGTCTAAGGAAAACAGAGGAAAGGAAAGTAAAAAATGGAACCTGTTACATTCCATTCTTATCGAGAAACTGAGAAGAGTTGCCAATCAGTAATATCTATAGTGACTAACTGATATGAAAGTGATGGGGGACATTATAGATATGAGGGAAAAACTTTGGTAGGGTTACGGATCAAAAATGGACGCTATTATTTGTAGTTGGGGGAAAAGATACCTTGGAAAATATTTTGGCCAGTTTCCATATGTTGAAAGGAAACTTGTTTACATCACAGTAAAGGTCAAAATGTTGAAGAAATTTGGTTCTGTATTTGGAAAGAATCCCTTACGATGTACTCAGATCACTTTACGTAATGAAATACATCCCAGTCCATTAGCTGGGAAGGTGTTAAACAGCATCTGCTGTAGAACCTTAGGGTATGTCTACACCGCAAGGCAAAAGGCAAATTAAGCTATGCAACTTCAGCTATGTCAACTTCATTTGGCTTTTGGTGCTGTCAACACAGCAGGAAGTCAAAGGAAGAACGCTCTTCCCTCAACTTCCCTTCCTCCTCGTGAAATGAGAGTTACCAGGAGTCGGAGTAACAAGTCCTCCAGCTCGAAATTATTTTGAAATAAAGGCTTGCAGTGTAGATGCACACTATGGGTACGTCTAAAGTACATGGCTCCATCAACGGAGCCATGTAGATTTGTTGTTTTGGCAAAGGCAAATGAAGCCGCGATTTAAATGATCGCGGCTTCATTTAAATTTACATGGCTGCCGCGCTGAGCCGACAAACAGCTGATCAGCTGTTTGTCCGCTCAGCGCACTAGTCTGGATGTTCCCCTGCCGAAATCAAAGCCCTTTGTCAGCAGTCCCGGTAAACCTCATCCCATGAGGAATAACGGGGCTGCCGACAAAGGGCTTTGATGTCGGCAGGGGAGCGTCCAGACTAGCGCGCTGAGCGGACAAACAGCTGATCAGCTGTTTGTCGGCTCAGCGCGGCAGCCATATAAATTTAAATGAAGCCGTGATCATTTAAATCGCCGCTTCATTTGCCTTTGCCTATGTGTCTAATCTCCATGCCTCTGATGACAGAGGCATGTAGTCTAGACACAGCCTATGTTATTTCAGAATAACTCCAGTGTAGAGTTACGAACACCGCAATTATAAACTGACCAATTAACCACACATCTCATTCAGAACCAGAAGTGGGCAACCAGGCAGAAAGAAGCAGAGGCCTTATTTGACTCAGAAAGGAGGCTAGTATAGTACTATCTCTGTTAAACATAATTGTCAAAAAATAAGTGAATATTCAAAATAAAAATGTTTGACAGGATTAGGAAACAATGAAAATGTGGAATGGGATATTTTTATAAAAAAGTCTAGGAGTGTTATTAATGTGAATCAGCAACATGGTATCTGTAAAACTGGTCATATCAAACGAATCCTTCTCATTCTGTGGTTCTTTGATTCTAGAGTATAAGACCCTGATGTGAACCAGCCCGGAGTGACATGCAAAACATCGGGCTCGATGTAGGGGTAACTGGGTGAAATTTAATTGCCTGTGGTACACAGAAGATCTTATGGATGATCTTATGGTCTCTTCTGACTTTAAATTCTATGAATCTATTGGTAAAGAAAGTAGATCAGGCATTTATAGTTACTGTGTCACATAAAACAAGAGTAAGTGAACATACAATTCCATTGAATGTTTAAACATATAACACCGATAAAAGAAAATTGCTTATACAATCCAGATCTGGCCTGCAGAACTTCATTACACAGACTTTAGTGAAGTGAAGAACTTAGCTGAATGGGATTCCCTAAGGGATTTGCAATTGGAAGAGGGTTGATGGCATCACCTTTAGTTAAAAGCCATCCATCACTTTCAAGGAGAATAGTTCTATTTCAACAATGAGTCCTGTGGCACCTTCTAGACTAACAGATGTATTGGAGCATAAGCTTTCGTGGGCAAAGACCCATTTCGTCAGATGCATGAGAGGAGGGGTAGCCGTGTTAGTCTGGATCTGCAGAAGCGACAAGGAGTCCTGTGGCACTTTATAGACTAACAGATGTCATGCATCTGACGAAGTGCGGTCTTTGCCCACAAAAGCTTATGCTCCAATACATCTGTTAGTCTCGAAGGTGCCACAGGACTCCTTGTTGCTTTTGCAGATCCAGACTAACATGGCTACCCTTCTAGTTCTATTTCGGTAGCTTACAAGTTTTCCAAACTTCAGCTTTGGGAATGAAAACTCCTACACTGTGACTGCTTTCAGTTGAATAGTTAGGGTTTTTTGGGAGGTTTTCTTTGTTTGTTTTTAAAGATTCAGGCATAACCGTTCAGGTGACTAATGAATAAAGCTATGAGAAATTATGTATTCATCATACTGTTCCCACGAGAAACCCTTCCACTTGCATGGTTTTCAGGAGACACAAGGCAGGTAATGGTCCCAGTCCCCACACCTCCAGTTAAGGACCAGAGACATGAGATTCAAGAGGAGGGTGGGTCAGTCTATTTGTATTAACACACAGCTGGCTTTTCAGGTCTTTATTCAATATTATTCAGGGGAAATTTCTCACAGTGGGTCCTGGGTAAAATAAGAGTCATGACCTGAGAATTGGGACCTGTATTTTGCTACTAAGAGGCTAAGTACTGGTTTTTAACTCTAGTTTCTTAACTGCAGGTTAGGAACATTTAGAAAAGCTGGTAGTACACAAATTCATGGGGCCAGATGTAATGCATCTGAGGGTGTTGAGGGAGTTCGCTGATGGGATTGAAGAGCCATCTTTGCAAACTTGTGGTTATTAGAGGAGGCCCCAGATGAATGGAAAAAGGCAAATATAGTGCCCATCTTTAACATGGGAAGAAGTAGAATCTCAGGACCTACCGACCAGTCAGCCTCACTTCACTCACCAGAAAAATCATGGAGGGGATCCTCAAGGAATCCATTTTGAAGCACTTGGAAAAAGGAAAAGTAATTAAAAATAGTCAACATGGATTTACCAAGGGCAAGTCATGCCTCAACAACCGGATTGCATTCTATGATAATGCAGCTGACTGTATGGATATGGGAAAGGTGGAGAATGTGAAACACTTTAACTTTACCAGAGCTTCTGATACAGTCGCCCACAGTATCCTTGCCAGTAAGTTAAGGATGTCTGGGTTAGATAAATGGAATGTAAACTGGCTAGAAAGCTGGCTAGATCATTAGGTTCAACGGGTAGCGATCAACAGCTCAATGTCTGCTTGGTGGTCGGTATCAAGCAGAGTGACCCAAGGGTTGGTTCCAAGGCTGGTATTGTTCAACATCTTTATTAATGAGCTCAATGGGGGGATGGATTGCACCCTCAACAAGTTTGCAGATGACATGAAGCTAGGGGGAGAGGTAGATATGCTGAAGGGGAGGGATAGGATCCAGAGTGACCTACACAAATTGGAGAGTTGGGCCAAAAGAAATTGGATGAGGTTCAGGAAGGACAATGCAGAATCCTTCACTTGGGATGGAAGAACCCCAACCACTGCTACAGTCTGGGGACCAACTGGCTAAGCAGAAAGTCCAGCACAGGGAACCAAAAATGATTCGGGTGCTGGAGCAAATGACTTATGAGGAGAAGCTGAGGGATTTGGGCTTATTTAGTTTACTGAATAGAAGAATGATAGCTGCCATCAAATACCTGAAGGTTAGTTCCACAGAGGATGTTCTCAGTAGTGACAGGTGATAGAACAAGGACCAATGTTCTCAAGTTGCAGTGGGGGAAAGTCTAGTTTTGATATTAGGAAAAACGTTTTCATTGGTAGGGTGGGGAAGCACTGGGATGGGTTCCCTAGGGAGGGGTGGCATCTCCATTCCTAAAGGTTTTAAGTCCCAGCTTGACAAAGCCCTGGCTGGGTTGATTTGGTTGGGGCTGGTCCTGCATTGGGCAGGGGGTTGGACGCGATGACTCCCGCAGTCTTTACCAATCTTATGATTCTATAATTCTATGATTCTATGAAACCTGAATGACGCCCATTGCTACTGAAATGGGGTGAGGCTCTAGGTAATGGGAAAGGATGCCCAGAAAAGAGTCACCTTTTGCCTACTCATGCCAATATCCCTGTGGCAAAGGGATATTAACAGGCTGCACAGAGAAGAAAGGATCCCAGACTTACTCTCTATCTTATGATGCTCTGGATTTATTGAGCTCCTCAGCCCGAGTCGGGTACCTGTGATTTCTGAGAGGGGTGTGTCTTCCCTGGGAGCCCCCTCAAGTAGACTTGTCACATGTCTCTCTTGCCAAGCATCTGCAGCATCGTCCCACACCGAGAGCTGGCACAGAGCTGTGCACCGTTATTAATATAGCTCTGGGCAATCCCAGTGCGGTTCACTCAGCCCCTCGTGGATAAGTGAGCATTTGGATGGAAAAAGGCAGGAGACCAGCCTGTCTGGGCCTCTGGGCTATTTATTCAACATAAGAGTAAACACTAGTTAAGGGCCCTTCCCAAAGGGAGAGGAGAACTCTTGGGCTCCTAGCTGAGTCAGAGAGGAATTGGCTGCTCTGTGCATTTGAGTATATTTAAAAACGATAGGAGATTAGGAAGAAAATGAAGGATAATGTATATGACCCCTTTGTAAATGCCCAGGATGTAAACAGATCGATCTGGAGAAAGGTGACTAAAGACAGACACTAACACTTTCTGCAGGCACACAGGGGTGACAGTAAGGGATGAGAAGTCAATCATTCTCCTCAGTAACTGTCATCACTTTGTGCAGCACCTTTCTCTGAAGGGCACTGACAAGATCTTGCAATGGAAAGTGACTGAATAGAAACCCATAATACAGATAAGCAGGAAGACATGAATTGGCCAAGGTCAGACACATTGAGTGGAAGGGTCCCAGAGAGAACCCCGGGAGTTCCGACTCCTCTGCAGGTCACAGAATCATAGAATACTAGGACTGGAAGGGACATCGAGAGTCATCGAGTCCAGTCCCCTGTCCCCATGGCAGGACCAAATACAGGCTGGGGCCGAAGGATTTGAAGTGTGGGAAGGGGACTCAGGTCAGAAGGATCAGGGTGTGGGTGGGAATTCGGGTGCAGGAGGAGGCTCAGGGTTGGGGTGTAGGTTCTGGGAGAGAGTCAGGGTATGTCTATACTGCCACCCTCGTTCGAACTAGGATGGCTAATGTAGGCATTCGAAGTTGCAAATGAAGCCCGGGATTTAAATATCCCGGGGTTCATTTGCATCTTGCCAGGCACCGCCATTTTTAAATCCCCCTTAGTGCGGACTGCGTGACCGCGGCTACACACGGCACGGAGTAGGTAGTTCGAATTAGGCTCTCTCACAGCACCAGGAGAAAATTTAAGGACCCTGGAGGAGATAAGAGCTTTTCCCGGATCTGTTTGGTCCTCACCCCGTAGATGATGGGGTTTAGCATGGGGGGCAATAGGAGGTAGATGTTGGCCATGAGAATGTGGAAATACAGGGCCACATTCTGGCCAAACCTGTGTGTCAGGAAGGAGAAGAGACCTGGGATGTAAAAGGCTAAGACAACACAGAGGTGGGAGCTGCAGGTTCCAAATGTTTTGAGCCGGGCGTCCTTTGTGGAGAGGTGAAAAATGGCCCTGAGGATTTGAGTGTAGGACACAGCAATAAAAAACACGTCCAGGCCGGTAATGAAAAATGCCACAGAGAGGCCGTAGTAATTACTGATGTGAATGTCAGCACAGGCCAGCTTCACCACGGCGATGTGCTCACAGTAGGAGTGGGGGATGATGTTGGTTCTGCAATATGGCCACTGCCTTGCCAGGAAGAGATGGGGAATAAGGAGCACGCTTCCACGCAGAGCCACAGCCAGGCCAATCTTGGTCACTACAGGGTTTGTCAGGATGGTGGAATGTCTCAGGGGATCACAGATGGCCACGTAGCGATCAAAAGCCATGGCCACGAAGATCCCAGATTCTATCACAGAGAAGCAGTGAACAAAATACATCTGGGTGAGGCAGGCACTGAACCTGATCTCCCTGGAATTGAACCAGAAGATGCTCAACATTTTGGGCTGGATGGATGTAGACATGATCAGATCAGTGATGGCCAGCATGCAGAGGAAATAGTACATGGGCTCATGGAGGCTCGGCTCCCTCTTCACGATTAATAGGATGGTGATGTTCCCCAAGAGGGTTATGATGTACATGGTGCAGAAGGGGATGGAGAGCCAGACATGTTTCCCCTCCAGGCCAGGGATGCCCAGCAAGATGAAGGTGGAGGGGTTGGTGAAGTCAGTGGTGTTGGAATCTGGCATGAAGTAAGGGAGGTGTCCAACTTTGAGATGGATGCCGAGGTTCTGGGGTGATGTTCATAGAACAAATGCCTGGATGGAGAGACAATGTTAATATCAGAGGGGTAGCCGTCTTAGTCTGGATCTGCAAAAGCAACGAGGAGTCCTGTGGCACCTTATAGCCTAACAGATTTATCAGAGCATAAGCTTTCAGGTGTAAAGGCCTACTTCGTCAGATGCATAATCTTAATATGAAACACTTCCTGTTAGATATCTTCAAGTCACCATGGTCTCCTGAAATATATCCTAGAATATCAAGGATTCAGAGGAGAATATATCCAAGCCATTTAACTATTATCTTTGAAAAATCATTGAAGTTGGGAAAGAAGACTTGTAAAAGTCTTATAGGGTATGTCTACACTATGGGATAAGGTCAAATTAAGATATGCAACTTCAGCTATGTTTATTGCATAGATGAAGTTGAAGTACTGTACCTTAACTTTCTACACTGTAAGAAGTCGAAGGGACTTCAACAACAAAGGACAGGGAAACATTCTTTATGAGGGAAGATTAAAAGAACTGTATAAAAGAATTTGTATAATGTAGAAAAGGGGACAGTGCATGGGGACTAAAATGTTATTACAAGACAGAGGGAGAAAAATTATTCTGCATAGTTTGAGATAATAGGACAAAAATAATAGGCTTAAATTTCAGTAAATGAGGTTTAGGTTGGGCATTAGGGAAATCTTTCTAACTCTCAGGTGTTTAAGCACTGGAATACATTGTCTGGAGTAGTTGTGGAATTTCCATCTCTGGAGATTTTTAAAAGGTGCTGACCCAGAGGACCAGGAGTGCAGGGCGCTGGACTTGATGACCACTCGAGATCCCTTGCAATGCTTTGATTCTGTGACTCCATGAAATGTCAGGAATAAGTTCCTGGCTGTAAGAACAGGAGTGCATTGGAAGACACCCCTCTAGATATTGTGGATACTCCTTTGCTGGAGGTTTTTCAAAGGCTGGATAGTTTAGACAAAAAAAAATCCTGTATCTTAGCAGGGAGGAGACCAGGCAACATTAATAAGCCCTTGAAACGTGGTTTTATGATACTATAAGGCAAAATCCTGATGTAGACCAGGTTTTAATCAAACATGGAATCATAGAATCATTGAATCACAAAATCCCAGGGTTGGAAGAGACCTCAGGAGTCATCGATTCCAACCCCCTGCCCAAGGCAGGACTGACCCCAACTGTATCATCCCAGCCGGGACTGTCAAGCCAGGACTTAAAAACCACTATGGAGGGAGATAAAGGTGTTACAAGGGCA
Organism: Pelodiscus sinensis; assembly: GCF_049634645.1. Classification (NCBI taxonomy): domain Eukaryota; kingdom Metazoa; phylum Chordata; order Testudines; family Trionychidae; genus Pelodiscus; species Pelodiscus sinensis. The sequence continues at coordinate 334,508,091 of NC_134711.1, read as the reverse complement.
ATATTTAATCTTCTGTCATATGCAGGAAATCAAACTGTATGAATTCCTTCTCAGATTAAACTCTATGAATCAATTGATAATAAAGTAGAGCTGGCATTTATGTTTATCCTGTCTCTCAACACATGCACAAGGAAATATTCAATTACATGAAATGTGGAGTATATAAAATTGATGAAAGACAACTGCTTACACAATCCATATTTGGCCTGTGTAACTCCTTGCCACACACATTAATGGAGCAAAGAGCAGAGGTGAATGGGGCTTACAAATAGATTGCTCTCTCTATGCAGGACTGGTTGCCCTAACTGTAGTGAAGGCTGCCTGAAACATTCCACTAGAATATCTCATTTTCACTTGCCTAGACCTTTGCCAAACTTTCCCTGTTTGCATTCAAGTTTCCCATGTTGGGTGTTTGCTTCTACCAGCATTTCTTAGAAAGTCATAGACTCTTAGAGCCGGAAGAGACCTCCGGAGGCCATCGAGTCCAGCCCTTTGCCCAAGGCAGGACCAATCCCAACTAAGTCTGAGACATAACAGCTCAGGTGACTTCTGAAATGAATCTAGGAGAGAAATCATTTTGCTCAGGCTGAAAGATTCTCACAATTGTTCCAGAGAAGAGCCCTAGCACTGCTGTGCTTTCTGGGAGATACAAGTTAGATAACAGCTCGGCCACCGTTAGCGGCCAAAGCCCCGGAATACCAGAGAGGGATGACAAGCTCTGTGCATTAACACAAAGCTGGCTCCTGAGCTCTTTACTGCAGGACATACAGATTTTGGGGGGCTGGGGGATGTCAGACAGGGAGGCACAGCAAACAGGGACATTTTAGCTCATGATACCGGAGCAAACTCACTGCTTTTGCAAGAGCTCTGGGATGATGAATGCCTGTGCAGAACAGAAAGGATCACAGATGTATGAACTGTCCCTTCAATCCCATGCTGCAGTGGGTTTGTGGAACAGGTGGATTCCTCAGCAGGAGCTGGTACCTGTGAGTTCTGAGAGGGACGTGTCTTCCCTGGGAATCCCCTTTAAAGTAGTCGTGTTCCGCACCTCTCTCAGCCCAGCGTCTGCAGCAGCGTCCCACGCCGAGAGCCGACGGAGGGGTATGCTCTGTTTCGAAGACAGCTCTGTGCAGCTCCAAGGGGAAAAATGGCCTTTGGCTATGAACAGGCTGCATAGAAGCCTGTCTGTGCTTCTGGGCTATTTATCCAACCTGAAGAGCAAATAGTCATTAAGGAACCTTCCCAAAGGAAATGAGAACTGCTGGGCTTTGGGCTGAGTCAGAGAGGAATTGGCTGCTCTATGCATGTGTGTAACCTTAACAATTATAGATCATTAGTAAGAAAACTAGGGACACCGCCTAGTCCCCACAAGGCCCCAGGCACTGAAAATGCCCAGGTAGGATAAGTAGGCAGTAGACAGAGAGATCTGGAGACAGAAGACTGATTGAAGACACAATCTCCATACACAAAGGCTATGTCTACACACACGGCTTCTTGGGCAAGTAATATGCAAATGAGGCTAAGAGTGGAATATCGCCGAGCCTCATTTGCATACCTAATAAGCCACCATTTTTTTCAGAAGAGGCTCTTTTGCAAGAAGGAGCATCTACACTGCCCCTTCTTGCGCAAGAAAAACCCTCGTGCGCAATGCCGTTACACCTATTACTTGAGAGGAAGAACGGCATTGCGCAAGAGGGTTTTTCTTGCGCAAGAAGGGGCAGTGTAGACGCTCCTTCTTGCGTAATAGCCTTTTCTGAAAAAAATGGTGGCTCATTAGGTATGCAAATGAGACTTGGTGATATTCCACGCTTAGCCTCATTTGCATATTACTTGCGCAAGAAGCCACGAGTGTAGACACAGCCAAAGGGTTGTTGCTAAGGGATCAAATCTAGGGATGTGAATGACACGCTGACTATTCAACTTAAGTAAACGTTTGTCGGACAGTCCACATAGGAGTTGACTAGTCGCTTATCCCCCCTTGCTGTCTATATTAGAAAGAAGCAGTAGGAAAGGAGAGGGGGTGCTTCAAAGTGGCAGCACCACGAGAAGGTGGGCTCCATAGGCTCCATGCGGTGCTGACACTTTGAAATGCCACGTGCAGCCCAGGGTCGGGCAGCATGCAGTGTTTCAAAGCAGCAGGGCCACGTGGAGCCTGGGGTCATCTTGGGACTCCCAGCTCCTCTTGGCCCTTTGCTCCCTGCAGCGCTTTGCCTTTGTATTACAGGAAGAGTGCCGGGGCTGTTGCTACACTTCAAAGGCCGAGGTGCACTTATCGAGCAACTGAATTTTTGATGCAAATTGCACTGACTATTTGATTAGTCAATTCATCTAAATTGAACATTCCTAATCAAATCTCAGTAATTTTCATCAGTCACTATAATCAAAATGTGTGGCAGCTTTCATTGATGGATATTGAAAATGCCCAGGAAAGGAAAGTCACCGTGAACGTATCCCCATTAGAGAGACATGGGATGATAGGAATTATTATAGAGAACTTTCTGAGTGTCTGGCTGGTGAGTCTTGCCCACATGCTCAGGGTTTAGCTGATCGCCATATTTGGGGTCGGGAAGGAATTTTCTTCCAGGGTAGATTGTCAGAAGCCCTGGAGGTTTTTCGCCTTCCTCTGTAGCATGGGGCACAGATCACAGCTGGAGGTTTCTCTGCATTTTGGGGGTCTTCAAACTATTTGAAAGCTTCAATATCTGAGATCTAGGTGAGAGAATTATTCTAGCAGTGGGTGGGTGAGATTCTGTGGCCTGCATTGTGTAGGGGGTCAGACTAGATGGTCCCTTCTGACCTTAAAGTCTATGAGTCTATGACATACAAACTGAACTCTAGGGAGAGGCTTCTTGGCCAAGGTCTCATAGGGTGTGTCTAGACTACATGGCTCCATCGACGGAGCTATGTAAAGTAGTTTACTCGACATAGTCAATGAAGTGGGGATTTAAATAATCCCCACATCATTAAAATAAAAATGGCCGCCATGCTGTCCCGACAATCAGTTGATCCGGCATAGACTGGCAGTCTAGACACGATGCAGTTGACAAGGGAAGCCTTTGTCAAGTGCTCTGATAAACCTCATTTCATGAGGCATATTGACGCGGTCAACAAAGGCATCTCTTGTTGACCGTGCTGCGTGTAGACTGCCGCGCTGTGCCGGATCAGCTGATGGTTGGCACAGCACGATGGCCATTTTTATGTTAATGACATGGGGATTATTCAAATCCCTGCTTCATTGACTATGTCGAGTAAATTCTGTCTGTCGACAGAGCCATGTAGTCTAAACACACCCGCAGAGCCTCAGTGGCAGGATGACAGACAGAACCCAAGAGTCCTGACTTCCCTGTACCCACGGTCTCTCCGTCACACGAAGAGGAAAATGGACTGCGACTCTGGCAGGGCTGTTCATAGCTGGGATACAGAGGGCAGGGTGGGAGAGGCCTCAGCCTTCACCATCCTCTCAAGGCAAATCTGAGGTTTCCAAAAGTAGCAGGAGTTTGTGACAGGGACATTAAAGCTCATGACACTCAACAAACTCAGTGGTTTGGAAGAGCTCTGGGATGATGAATGCCTGTGCAGAGCAGAAAGGATCATAGACTTATGAACTGTCCCTTTACTCCCATGCTGCACTGGGTTTGTGCGACAGGTGAATTCCTCAGCAGGAGCTGGTACCTGTGAATTCTGGGAGGGACGTGTCCTCCCTGGGAATCCCCTTTAAAGTAGTCGTGTTCCGCACCTCTCTCAGCCCAGAGTTGGCAGCAGCATCCCATGCCGAGCGCTGGCGCAGGGACAGCTGTGAGATGTGCACGCTGGGAGCCAATGTCCATCGCCAATCAGGACATGTCTGCACTAGGGAGTTATTTTGAAGTATCAAAGTGAGCATCCACACAGAAATCTCGTTATTCCGAAATTATTTCGATATAACGGGCTTGTTATTTCAAACGAGTAACCCCTTTTGTGATGAGGAGTGACTGCAATACCTGGCAATGGTGATGACGTAATGCTGCTGTTCATTGTCTCATGTCACACAGCCACTCAGGAGAGTGTTGGGGACTGGACCCCAGAGTCCTGCCATTCACACTAGCCATCAGGTTTGAGTTTCACACACTGTGCGATCGCACTAAAGTGATCTCAGATGAGCTGCAGGACAACCCACTGCTCAGTGATTATTCCCTAAGTATTTTAGAAGAACTAGAAGGTTATTCCTGATATTCGCTAATCAATGGAGAGCAACAGCACAATTCCCCAACCGGATGCATTATTCCGGCTGGTTCATCAACATCCACAGTCTCCTCATTGCTACTAGACCCCATTTCACCCAGGGAAAGAACAAACAGCAAAGTGGGAAAAAAATTCTCCCACCTTAACCTAATCTGTGTCTATACTACGATCCTCTTCCACAAGAGGAAATTGAAATGGAGAGCTCGTTTGCATATGTTGCACTCTCATTTGCATTTCCTCCTCAGATCCCTTTTGCACAAGTGGTTTTTGTGCAAAAAACTACGGTGTAGACGGCTTCTTTTTGTGCAAAAAAACCCTTTTTTGAAAGAGCTTCAAGGAAGAACGGCTCTTGTGCTAAAGGCGGTTTTTGCGCAAAAAAGGAGCCGTCTACACAGGACTTTTTTGTACAAAAACCTATTGAGCAAAAGGGATCAGAGGAGGAAATGCAAATGAGGGTGCGACATATGCAAATGAGCGCTCCATTTCATTTCCTCTTGCGGAAGAGGATCGTAGTATAGATGCAGCCCTACTGTGTCCATGCCCAGAGTTTAGCTGGCACCAGACGGATCGGGCTGACTAGCTACCAAACGTCTCTGAGGTTCTGACCTTCTCCACAGGGGCCTCTGCCTTGTACTCAAATTGTAAGTAGGAAAGGCAGGAATTCTTAAGTGGAGCCTCCTCACACTCACGTTCATCAATCTGAATTGTCTCCCAGGCCTCAAGGGACACTGGCAAAGCCATGGGGAGTCCTTGAGGTTGCCCCTGCCCTGCAGCCTGTCCCACCGGACTGTTACCGTGGTCTCTCTGTGAGGTCACTGCCTCCCAAGCTCCTTCAACCAATACGCTGAAGTCTTGCAAAAGACCCTTGTGATGTCACGCCTACAGAGCCAATGTCCTGCTACTGGCCAGAGACTTTACATGTTTGAGCTGCTCCCCTTGTGTCACCTTTACACCTAGGGAGCAGGCAGGCTACATATGAAAAGAGCAGAGGCTGCTCGATGTGCCGCACTGAGGTTTACATAGATTTGCAGCCTGTAAGGCCACAAGGGACGGTTAGCTCCTCTAATCTGACCTTGCTCCCTCCTCCCTGTGCACATCCCAAGTCTTCTGTATGGTGTAGTAATGAGTTCTGGACCAAAGCACACTCCAGACAGGCATCTAGTCCTCTCTGGGACACATCCAGTGACGGAGAAACCCCCAATTCCCTTGTCAGTTTGGAGGAAACCCATGTAGTGATGGGAAGGAAATAGACCATAAGGTCCCACTTTTGAGTGTGTCATAACACACATACACAACAGAACGGCACTAAGGTTTTACAGGCACCCTTAATACGGGTGTTTCCTAATGCTTGAAGTTCTGGTCACCTCGTAGTTCTTTGTACTTAGGGAACAATTATGAGATGGGTTATATTCATTTATTTTTTCATTTTGAGCCTCTCTCCCAAGTTGCAGCCTGGAGCCGGCTTCCTACTGAGCTCTCTGTCTCACCAGCCTAGGCTCCCTGGCACACTAAGCTGCTGCAAGAAAGTGCAAACCACCCCCAGCCTTGCTCTCATACAAACATTTACACAGGTAGGGACACACCCAGCTGCAGCTGCATGGCTGCTTCTCCCCCGCTCCAGAGTCTACAACCCTAAAGCTCCAGCATCTTTCTCTGGTGAGAAACCCGACCAGTCTACATTTATTACCCAGTCTGCCCCTCCCTCAATGTGGAGAGTAGTATGCACCAGGTCTTCTTTCCTGAGCACGCTTCTTGAGCACATCGAGCCAATCAAACTTTGGGGTAAAAAACAAAACAAACCAAAAAAACCCCACAAATGTATGAACGGCAGAAAGACAGTTTTTATGTGATTCCAAGCACTGAGGATGTCTCTAGACTACAGGTTTTTTTTTTAAAAAGTAGCCTTTTTTCAAAAACAAAAAAACCCAACCTTCCCCTGCGTCTAGACTGCTGCCATGTTCTTTCGAAAGTAAATCGAAAGAATGCGGCAGTTTTTTCAATTGCGGAAAACCTCATTTTACAAGGAATAACGCCTTTTTTCGAAAGTGCTCTTTTGAACAAAGGTGTTATTGAACGCAAACTGTGCTTTTTCGAAAGAGAGCATCCAGACTGCCTGGGTGCTCTCTTTCGAAAAAGCGGCTCGCTTTTTCAGAAGCACTTGCTGTAGTCTAGACGCTCACTTTCGAAAGAGGCTTTTTCCAAAAAAGCCTCTTTCGAAAGAGACTTGCAGTCTAGACATAGCCTGAGTGTACATATAAAGCTGATTACATAAGAAATAAAGACAAATGCAAACTAAATCCTTTAAACTGGACAGGATTTTATTCAGCCTCACGCTGCTAGCTACTATAAACAGTCCACCCAGCTTTCCTGACCATTGCTTCTGAGGCACATGGAATTGGACATTGTAAAAAGGAGGGATGATAGGTTTGACAGACCATTTGTCTTGCCCAGTATGGCCTTTTTAATGTTCCTGTGAAGACTCCTGACATCTCTACCACCGTTGTAAACCACTAGACCCCACTCCCCTCAAAGAGCTGAGATAGAACCTGAGAGTTGTGATGGGTCCTTCTTTCTGAAGAGTTAGCAATGCAGTGAGAATATCTATTAAAATATTAAACCTAAACAGTGTCACTTAAGATACTTGCCACACAATGTCAAGACATGTTAGTATTAGAGTAGAGTATATTTTCATTTTCTTTCTTCTATAGTAGATATATACAGTGCTCCTGACCCCTAATTGCTTGTTATCTGCCAGAGCGTAAGTAACCCCTACCAATATCTGAGATGGCTTCTCTCCAGCTGAAGGTGGGCAATGGAAGTGAGGATGATACAGTCAGGCTCTGTCTACACTGGCGGGTTCTTGCACAAGAACAGCCATTCTTGCGCAAGAATCCGCAGAGCGTCCACACTGCCCGCCCGCTCTTGCACAAGAAGATTTACAGTACGGCGTAATAAGAGAAGGCTTCTTGCGCAAGAGCTATGCTCTTTTCTAACAGGTGTAAGCTTTCTTGTGCAGCAGCTCTTGTGTAAAAGGGCAGTGTGGATGATCGGTGGGGGTTTCTTGCACAAGAAAGCCCTATGGCTAAAATGGCCATCAGAGCTTTCTTGCTCAAGAGAGCATCTACACAGCCATGGGTGCTTCTGTGCAAAGGCAAGATGTTCTTGCGCAAGAAGCCGCCAATGTAGACAAAGCCTCAGTGATGGTTGGGAGGGCCAGAGCATTCTGCACAGCCTGGCTCACCTGCACAGATGGGCCCTTCAGTTGTTGTTGGCCACAATTCCTGGCTAATGGGAGCTACAGGAGAGGAGCATCCAACTGAGGGCAGCATAAAGCTGGAGTTTCAATGGCACTTCTTGCAACATCGCTCCAGAAGTGTATGGAGGGCCAGAAGCACACAAAGTCACCTTGCTCCCGCCCCACTAGAAAGGGCTGGCCCAGAAAATGCGAGCATTATGAATGTAGCCCATGCCTCTGGGCTAAGGAGACGCTTAAGTTCCTAAAGCTCCTTTCCTAATCCAGTCCTGAATACAGGAAATAGGGCCCAGGGCCACTTCACCAGCCAGCTCTGCCCTGCACTCAGCCTGAGAGTCAAAGCACCACGAGAAAACTTAAGGACCCTTGACGAGAAAAGAGACGGAGGAGCGTGTCCCGGATCTATTTGGTCCTCATGCCATAGATGATGGGGTTTAGCGTGGGGGGCAATTGGATGTAGATATTGGCCACGAGAATGTGGAAATGCAGGGCCACGTTCTGGCCAAACCTGTGTGTCAGGAAGGAGAAGAGACTGGGAATGTAACAGGCTAAAACGGCGCAGAGGTGGGAGCTGCAGGTCCCAAAAGTTTTGAACCGGGCGTCCTTTGTGGGGAGGATAAATATAGCCCTGAGGATCTGGCTGTAGGACACAGCAATAAGAACCACGTCCAGGCCTGTAATGAAGAATGCCACGGAGAGGCTGTAGTAACTACTGACTTGGATATCAGCACAGGCCAGTTTCACTATAGCTATGTGCTCACAGTACGAATGGGGAATGATGTTGGTTCTGCAGTATGGCCATTGCCTTGCCAGGAAGGGATGGGGAATTACAAGCACGCTTCCACGCAGAACCACAGCCAGGCTGATCTTGGCCACCACAGAGTTTGTGAGGATGGTGGAATGTCTCAGGGGATGGCAGATGGCCACGTAGTGATCCAACGCCATGGCCACGAAGATTCCAGATTCTATTGAAGACAAGGTGTGAAAGAAGTACATCTGGGTGAGGCAGGCACTGAAATTGATCTCCCTGGAATTGAGCCAGAAGATGCTCAGCACTTTGGGTTGGATGGTTGTGGACAGGACCAGGTCGTTGATGGCCAGCATGCAGAGGAAATAGTACATGGGCTCATGGAGGCTTGGATCCCTCTTCACAATGAAGAGGATGGCGATGTTCCCCAAGATGGCTAGGATGTACATGATGCAGAAGGGGATGGAGATCCATATGTGGGCTGCCTCCAGGCCAGGAATTCCCAAGAGGATGAAAGTGGAGGGGTTGGTGAAGTTGGCGGTGTTAGAATCTGACATGTAGTAGGGGAGGTGTCCAACTCTGAGGAGGAGCTGTGTTTCATGCAGATACCTGGAATGTCCACGACTTCCTGTACGTGACCTGGGTCTACGGGTGATGTTCACAGAACAAATGTCTGGGTGGAGAGACAACGTTAATATGAAACACTTCCTGTTAGATGTCTTCAAGTCACCAAGGTCTGATGAACTGTATCCTTGAATATCAAGGATCCAGGTGAGAATACGGCCAAGCCATTAACTATTACCTTGAAAAGTCACTGAAGATAAGAAAGATTCCAGAAGACTAGTAAAGTGCATACATACGCCTACTTGTAAAAATGATGAAAAGGACAACCTAGGGAATTACAGACCAGTCTGCTTAACTACTGTACCAAAATAAAATAATCATCATCATCATCATCAGGGATCAACAATTACGGCAATCTACTCGCCCATGGTGAATAGATCTTAGCGTGGCACAGCGCCGCAGCATGATCAGTGTATGCGCAATGTGCCAAACCACAAAGCTGGTGAGCGGGACTCACCACCGCTTGTCAAGCCCTGATAATAATAATAATAATAATAATAATAATAATAATAATAATAATAATAATAATAATAATACAATTAAGGAGATAACTATGATATTTGAAAATCATTGAATATAGGAAAGATTCCAGAAGACTAGTAAAGTGCATACATACACATACTTATAAAAATGGTGAAAAGAACAACCACGGGAATTACAGACCAGTCAGATTAACTTCTGTACCAAAATATAATAATAATAATAATAATAATAATAATAATAATAATAATAATAATAATAATGGAACAACTAAGGAGTCCATTTATATCTACAAATATCTACAAGATAGTAATGTGATTTGTAACAGTCAGCATGGATTTGTCAGAAAGTAATCATGTCAAACCAACCTGTTCGCTTTCTTTAACAGGTTTTGAAGAATTGTGGATAAGGGGGAAGCCACAGATGTGTTATATATAAACTTTAGTAAGGCAGAGAAGAGCAACAACAACAAAGGACTGGGAAACATTATTTATGAGGGAAGATTTAAAAAAAATATATAATCTACAAAAGAGCACAGTGGATGGGGAATAAAAAGTTATTACAAAGAAAGGGAGAAAAATTCTACTGCAGAACTCCCGAAGACAGGACAAGAAGCAACAGTCTTAAATTGCGGCAAGGGAGGGTTAGGTTGGGCATTAGAAAAATCTTTTTAACTGGCACAGTGTTTAAGCACTGGAAGAAATTGTCTGGGGATGTTGTGGAATCTCCATCATTGGAGACATTTAAGAGGAGACGACTCAGGGAATGAGAGGTGGAGGGCCCCGACTTGATGACCGCTCGAGATCCCTTGCAGTGCTTTGATTCTATGACTCCATGAAATGTCAGGAAAAAGTTCCGGGCTGTAAGAACAGGAGTGCATTGGAAGACGCCCCTCCAGACGTGGTGGATACTCCTTTGCTGGAGGTTCTTCTAAGAAAGCTGGATAGTTTAGACAAAAGAAATCCCGTATCTTGGTAGGGAGGAGGCCAGGAGACCCTAACAGTCCCTTCTAAAATAGTGATAGAAATGTAGTCGTGTTAGTCCGGTGTAGCTGAAACAAAATACAAGACTATGTACTTTAAAGACTAACAAGATGGTTTATTAGGTGATGAGCTTTCGTGGGCCAGACCCACTTCCTCAGATCAAATAGTGGAAGAAAATTGTCACAACCATATATACCAAAGGATACAATTAAAAAAATGAACATTTATGAAAGGACAAATCAAATTCCAGAACAGAAGGGGAATGCAGGGGGGGGAGGTAAATGTCTGTGAGCTAATGGTATTAGAGATGCTAATTGGGGAGACTATCTTTGTAATGGGTAAGATAGCCAGAGACTTTGTGAGACCCCCGCGTAGAGTGTCAAATTTTAGCATGAATAACAGTTCAGAGGATTCCCTTTCAAGTGCAGATTTAAAAGGTTTTTGAAGCAGGATGCAGGTAATTAAGTCGTTAAGACACCCCCTTGCCCCCGCATCCCCTTCTGTTCTGAAATTTGATTTGTTCTTTTCATATCTGTTCGTTTTTTAATTGTATCCTTTGGTATATATGGTTGTGACAATTTACTTCCACTATTTGATCTGAGGAAGTGGGTCTGGCCCACGAAAGCTCATCACCTAATAAACCATCTTGTTACTGTTTAAAGTGCTACATAGTCCTGTATTTTGTTTCAGTCCCTTCTAACTCTGTGATTCTATGATGTTAAATTCTGGTGCATACCAGGTCTTGGTCAAATTCTAGTCACTAGGCCAAATAATGTGCCTCATTGTGGGGCTGGAGCACACAAAAATCTAGCAGGCTGTTTCTTGGATCAGTGGTCCCCAACCCAAAAAAGGTTCCCTAAGACTGGACTAGATGGTCTGTTGTAACTTAAATGCTATGAATTTACAGATGCAGAATGTAGATCAGGCATTTAGAAATGGAGTGCTCCCTCTGTGCAGGACTGGTTGCGCTAACTGTAGCGAAGACTGTCGGAAACATTCCATTAGAAGAGCTCATTATCACTTGCTTATAGGTTTGCCAAATGTTCACTATTGCAATTGAAATTCTCCATGTTGTCTACTTCCATCTACGGGCATTTTAAAAAAAAAACTCCGAGACACAACAGTCCAGGTGACTTCTCGAACGACTAGGAGAGAAATCCTTTTAACCAGGCTGAAAGATTCTCATGATTGTTCTGGTGAGGTTCCCTTGCACTGCTGTGCTTTCTGGAATATAAACGTCATAAAACAGGTCCGGCAACTTTAACATCCAGAGTGCTGGAACCCCAGAGAGGCTCTGTGTCTTTACACACAGCTGGCTCCTCAGCCCTTTACTGAAAAATCCCAATACACTGACGTACAGATGGCTGGGGGCTGGGGATGTCAGACAGGGAGGCACAGCAAACAGGGACATTTTAGCCTGGATACTGGAGCAAAGTCTCCACTTTGGCAAGGGCACTGGGATGTTTAATGCCTGGGCTGAGGAGAAAGGAACATAGATATTTGCAATCTCTCCTCAATCCCATGTGGCACTGGGGTTGTGGAGCAGGGGAGCTCCTGAGGAATGGGGTGTTTACCTGTGAATCCTGAGATGGAAGTGTCTTCCCTGGGAATCCCCCTCGGGCAGCAACGTCCTGCATTTCTCTCAGCCCAACGTCTGCAGCACCGTCGCAAGCCGAGAGCCAACACAGGAGCACGCACTACTTGTTATATAGCTCTGTGCAGTCTCGGGGGATTGTTCATTGTCTAGGAGAGAAGTGGCCTTTGGATATATAGAAGCTGCGTAGAAGTCTGGCTGGGCTTCCGGGCTATTTATCCAGCTTTAGAAGTCAACACTAATTAAAGAACTTTCCCAAAGGGCGAGGAGAACTCCTGGGCTCTGGGCTGAGTCAGAGAGGAATTGGCTGCTCTGTGTGCTTGTGTGCACTGAACAATTATAGTTAATTAGTAAGAAGACTAGGAACAGTCCCTAGACCCAGCAAGGCCTCATACTCTGAATATGCCCAGGTAGGATGGGGAGACAGAAAGATCAGGAGACCGGTGACTAATTGGAAACACAAACACTGTCTGTGTGCACTGAAGGTGAATTGCTAAAGGATCAAAGCTCAGTCATTTTCGTAAGTCACTAGAATCTAACTATGTAGCAACTTTCATTGATGGCTCCCGAAAACACCCGGGAAAGGAAAGTGGCCAGGAACGTGTCCCAGCTCCGTTACACAGATAGGTAAAGTGAACTCTAGGGGGAGGTCTCTTGGGCAAGGTCTCCCGGAGACTGAGTGGCAGGACGACAGACAGAACCAGGAGTCCTGACGTCCCTGTGACCATGGTCCCTTCATCCTGCCAAGAGGAAATTGGACTTTGGCTGTGGCAGAGCTCGTTCCTGGTTGGGATGCAGGGCGCAGGATAGTAAAGGCAGCCTGAGCCTTCATCATCCCCTCATGGCAAATCTGAGGTTTCCAAAAGTAACTGGAGCCGTAAGCTCCCTGCTGCCATGAGATGCGCGCTCTGGGAGCCAACAGCCACCTTCACTCAGAGACCAGCCAACACGCCAGTCACTTAGTGTCACTCTGCTCTTTGGGTATGTCTATACTACAGCGCTATTTGGAATTAACTTAATTCGAAATATTTAATTTGAATTAAGCTAATTCGAAATAACACATCTAGACCCAAAAACTAATTTGAAATAGCGTTTTGCTATTTCGAAATAGCACGTCCACACTGATTGGACACTGGATTGCATTTCAGAGCAGCTAAGACCAGTTACAGCAGGGCATCAGGTCAGTAGTTGCTTTGGGTACGTCTACACTACAAAGTTAATTTGAATTAACGGACGTTAGTTCGAATTAACTTTGATAGGCGCTACACAAGCGCTCCGCTAGTTCGAACTTAATTCGAACTAGTGGAGTGCTTAGTTCGAATTAGGTAAACCTCATTGTACGAGGACTAAGCCTAGATTGAACTTACTAGTTCTAATTAAGGGGTGTGTAGCCCCTTAATTCGAACTAGTGGGAGGCTAGCCCTCCCCAACTTTCCCTGGTGGCCACTCTGGCCAACACCAGGGAAACTCAACTGCCCCCTCCCTGCCCCAGGCCCCTTAAAGGGGCACGGGCTGGCTACGGTGCCCTTGCCAGGTGCAAGCCTGCCAGCACCCAGCCAGCAGACCCTGCACCTGGCACGGCTCGAGCCAGCCACCCGATGGCCCCCCAGCCCTCCCCCTCTTCCCGGGACCAGGCTGGCGGCTCCCGGGAGCTTTCCCGGGACCGCAAGAGGTGGGCACCCGCCTGGTCCAGTGCAGACATCGTGGACCTCATCCACAACCTCTGCACTAGGCACAGGAAAGTGGCCGTCTAGGGCAGGAGAGCTGCCAGCCTGGCTACCCAGGAGCAGGTTTGCATGAAAATCAAGGTGGTCCACTGAGACCCCCGACCCTGAGCCCTGAGCCCTGAGCTTATAATGGCCGTACTGGGTCAGACCAAAGTTCCATCTAGCCCAGTAGCCTGTCTGCCGACAGTGGCCAAAACTAGGGACCCTGGAGGGAATGGACCAAAGACAGTGACCAAGCCATTTGTCTCATGCCATCCCTCTCCAGCCTTCCACAAACTTCGGCCAGGGACACCACTTCTACCCCCTGGCTAATACCACTCCATGGACCCAACCTCCATCACTTTATCTCACTTCTCTTTAAACTCTGTTCTAATTCTAGTCTTCACAGCCTCCTGCAGCAAGGAGTTCCACAGGTTGACTCTTTGCTTTGTGAAGAACAACTTTCTGTTACTAGTTTGAAGCCTGCTACCCATTCCTTTCCTTTGGTGTCCTCTAGTCCTTCTATTATGGGAACTAATGAAGAACTTTTCTGTATGCACCCTCTCCACCCCACTCATGCTTTTATAGACCTCTATCATATCCCCCCTCCATCTCCTCTTTTCTAAGCTGAAACGTCCCAGTCTCTTTAGCCTCTCTTCATATGGGACCAGTTCCAAACCCCTAATCATTGTAGTTGCCCTCCCCTCTCCCACTCTCTCTCTTCCCGTCTCCCACCTCCTTTTCCCAGTCTCCCCCAGTTTTGTTCAATAAAGTGAGATTCTATTTTTGAACACACGTGTCCTTTATTTTGTACATCAGGAAGGGGGGCTAGGGAGGGGTAAGTGATAGGAGGTGAGGGAGGAATGGGGTACGAGCCCCTGATGGGGAGGAATGGGGTGGCTCTGCGGGCTTTTAGGGGTGGAACCTCTCCTGCAGCCCCCCAATTGCCCCCTCTCCCCAGATGGCAGCCTGCGGCAAGTGCAGCCGGGCTGATGGCTGAGTGGTGTGATGTACCCAGTGTGGGTACTCTGGGCAATCCAAGCCAGGACTGCTTTGCAAGCGGGGCACCCCTGAGAACTGTCTGTCCGGGGTGGGGGTCGGGACCCTTTAAGCACAGCCCTCGGCTAGCCTGAGGCAGCATCTCCACGCTCTAAGTCCTCCTCTGATGCCCTGCCGGCACTGCTTCTGGCCATCCTTAACCCCGGCTCAGGGTCCACTCTGTGTGGACATGCTAGTTCGAATTAGCAAAACACTAATTCGAACTAGTTTTTTAGTCTGGATGCGTTAGTTCGAATTAGTGCTGTAGTGTAGACAGACCCTCAGTGTGGCTGATATCCGAGGTATCTGAGGCTCGTGCTTAAAGGGAGCCCCCTGGACTCGGGACACCACAGCACTCGGCCATGTAGAGCCAGAGCTGCCCCTGGGCATGCCAGTGCGTCTCGTGGGGTCGTTGCCATCAGCACGGCTGCACTTGCTGTAGGCTGTCATACAGGGGGTCTATTGGAGGGCTCTCAGGATCCAAGAGGCCCTGAGGGAGAGCGTCCACCCCGAGGAGCCCTCAGAGCCTCCTCAGTCCTCCCCACTGGGGTCTCGTGCCCCATTCCTCCCTCACGTCCTTCCATTGTCCACTCCCTCGCCCCCCTTCCTGATGTCAAATAAAAGACACGTATGTTCAAAAATAGAAACTGGATTTATTGAACAAAACTGGGGAGGGATGTACCTCTGGGGGGACTGGGAAAAGGAGGTGGGAGAGGTTGGCATTTTATAGACCAACAGATGGATTGAAGCAGAAACTTTAGTGGGCAAAGACCTACTTTGTCAGATGAAAGTGCCCGATCTGCCCCTCCCTCATTGTGGAGAGCAGCATGCACCAGGACGTCTTTCCTGAGCAGGCTCCATGAGCACATCGAGCCAATCAGACTTCCTTTCAGTAAAAAAAACCCAGAGACACAGGTTTAAAGTGATCGTAAGCACTGACCGTACATATAAAGCCGATTACGTTAGAAATAAAGACAAATGCAAACTCACTCCTTTAAACTGGACAGGATTTTAATCAGCTTCTGCCTCACACTGCTAGCTACTACTCACAGTGCCATTTCTCTGGCCTTGCTCCTCTGGGGTGTGTTATATGCAGGGAGGCTATTGGCGGGTTGTGATCAGTGCAGCTGCAGCTCTTCCTGTACCCTGGTCTCTGTCCAGCATCCACCTCGCCAGCTAACACAGGGGCTCAGCCTCCTGCCCTTCTCAGCTCTTGCCCTCCTGGCTTCCAAGCTGGGTCCTTGCACTGCCCCCGAGGCCTGACTCCCTGCAAACAGCTCCCAGCCCCTACTCATTGGGGGGATCCTGCCAGCTACAGGCCCCCAGCAGGGAGGAACCAAAGAAAACTGGTGGGGCAAGGGTGGTGCATTGTGTATCCAGTTACAATTAGAAAGGTGACCACTCTTTGCGTTGTACACAGATGGATTCCCCAGTACGTCATGCTGAGAAAACATGGTCAATTTAATCTTTCTTTGATTGGCCAGAGGGTGACTCAGAGAAGAGAGCCATGTCACCAACTAGCGCTCCACGGAGCTCTGGTTGAGAGCCACAACCAGAGGAGAAAATTATAGTCCCTTAATAAGTAAAGGGCCGAAGCAGCCTGTCCCGGATCTGTTCGCTTCTCACTCCATAGATGATGGGGTTCAGCATGGGAGGAACCAGGAGGTACACATTGGAAATGAAACTGTGGAAATGAAGGGGCAAATTGTGACCAAAACGGGATGTCAGGGAGGCAAACAGAGTTGGGATGTAAAAGGCTAAGATGGCACCAAAGTGCGAGCCGTAAGTCCCAAAAGTCTTGAGCCGGGCGTCCTTTGTGGGGAGTCTGAAGATGGCCCTGAGGATCTGGATATAAGATAGAGTGATGAAAAACACATTCAGACCAATCCTACAGGACAGCACAAAGAGGGCATAGTAACTACTGATGCGAGTGTCGGCACAGGCCAGTATCACCACAGCCATGTTCTCACAGTGGGTGTGCAGGATGATGTTGCTTCTGCAGTATGGCCACTGCCTTGCCAGGATGGGATAGGGCAGTGCGAGAATGCTGCCACGCAACACAATGACCAGGCCAATCTTCACCACCAGAGAGCTTGTCAGGATGGTGGAATGTCTCAGGGGATCACAGATGGCCACGTAGCGATCCAATGCCATGGCCACGAAGATTCCAGACTCAATCGCTGAGAAGCCGTGTATGAAAAACATCTGAGTGAGGCAGGCATTGAAACTGATCTCCCTGGAATTGAACCAGAAGATTGCCAGCATTTTGGGCAGGGTGGTTGTGGACAGCACCAGGTCGGTGACGGCCAGCATGCAGAGGAAATAGTACATGGGTACATGGAGACTGTGCTCCTTCTTCACAATGAACAGGATGGCAAAGTTCCCCAAGATGGCTATGATGTACATGACACAGAAGGGGATGGAGATCCAGACGTGGGCCGTCTCCAGGCCAGGAATGCCCTGCAGGATGAAGGTGGAGGGGTTGGTGAAGGTAGTTGTGTTGGAATCTGACATGAAGTGGGGGAGAAGCAGAACGTTCTATCTGACTTGAATCAGAGGCTCCACAGACTTTCTGGATGTGCCCTGTGTCTAGGGAGATGGTCACAGTGAAAAATTGCCTGGATGGAGTCAAAATGTGAACATGAGACACTACATTCACTACTGGGGGCTGTTCTCATGGGTGAAGGAGATTGTACTTTCTTCACACTGAAAAATTACACTATGCAGAGACATGAATTATGAACAAGACTCTATTAATTCCATGTTTGATGGTGCATCATGCAGCAATAATTTCTATACATTAAGGTATGCAAACCTTAATAGGCACCAGCAGGAAATACACCCCAGGGAAAAGACCTGGCCATAACTGATAGCAACTCCATGGAAATAACAGCTCATTCACGACACTGGTCACAACAAAGAACATATTCGGATGCCTTTTGCCTACTCATCCCTGTGGCAAAGGGATATTAACTGGCTGCACAGAGCAGAAAGGATCCCAGACTTACTCTCTATGGGTATCTCTACACTACCCTCCTAGTTCGAACTAGGAGGGTAATGTAGGCATACCGCACTTGCAAATGAAGCCCGGGATTTGAATTTCCCGGGCTTCATTTGCATAAGCGGGGCGCCGCCATTTTTAAAACCCCGCTAGGTAAACCTCATCCTACGAGACATAACGGGGAGGTCGATAAAGGGCTTTCAGGTCAGCGCGGGAGCGTCCAGACTAGCGCGCCGATCAGCTGTTTGTCGGCTCAGCAAGGCAGCCATTTAAATTTAAATGAAGCCGCGATTATTTAAATCGCGGCTTCATTTCCCTTTGCTTATCAGCCTAATCTACACGGCTCCATTGATGGAGCCATGTAGTTTAGACACACCCCTAGACTCCACTTCTGCTCCCGCTCAGAGACCTGCAAACACATCAGTCTGGGGAATAGATTCAGTGAAAGCCTCCCAAACAGGGAGTTCCTTTGGATGGGGTGGAGCTAGGGGTCTGTCTTGTGGACAGTGACCTAACCCTCTCCAAAAACTGCCATGGAACAAGGAGGGTCCTATAGGATGAATACAGACCGGATTAATGTTGCATTGCATTTCTACTCTCTTCTGCTTCATCTCCTTTCGGTCTCTCCCACCTTCAGCTGAATTCAGAAGTACCAGGCTGAGTCAAACAGTCCAGCACTGTGCTGGATGGAGGGCACATGGATTTCCAGACCTCAATTCTCTGCCTGCTCATTTAGGCAGTCTGGGGTATTTCTCTGGTGCAGAAGCACCTGTGTGTTTAAGCCCTGAAATGAGACTTAATGAACATTCCTGTCTGAACCAAACCGAGGAGCCGTGTCCACAAGTATTCGTGTTCCTAACACTCTGCAGCTGCTAAGCATGGTTTGATCTTCGTCTGTACGTAAAGGCTATGTGGGTGGGCACCAGTCCCTGATTTAGCTAGTGTGTTGTGCTACTTATGACCATTGTTTGTCTGGTGGAAGACTCCACAGATCCTGCTCCAGTTCAAGGCCCTTTGTACTGGCCCCTTGGCAAACACAGAGGGAGAAACAGGCCCTGCCCCACGTACCTTAAAACCAAATTAAGACAAAATGCAGCTACTGTGTGAAACAAAAGGATTAGGGGAGAGAGGGGGGTATAATAGCACTAAGAAGGGCTGGTTACACAGGCTGCTGGGTGGGTGAGAGACAGGTCCATCGCACAACCCTGGCCTGGCTGTCAGCAGGATGTTCTGGGCCTTGCAGAGAGCCTGCATTTTAAAGAATTCTTTGGGCATGTGCACACCCATTACTGGGACCATTAGCAGTGTCCAGCTTCTTCACTGGTGGACCTGAGAGGCAGGTTGTGGCCTTCACACCATACTTCAGTAATACACACATGCACACACACTCTACACTCAAGCTGTGCTGCAGCTAAGGACTCCCTTTCAGACCTGGGGCTAGGGTGAGTGCTCTGAGCAGCCCTAAGGTGTAAAAATGTAATAAGAAAAGCAAAAAAAGATTGTGAGGAACAGCTAGCCAAAAACTCAAAAAGAAATAACAAAATGGTTTTTAGGTACATTAGAAGCAGGAAGCCTGCTAAAAACCTGTGGGTCCCCTAGATGATCGAGCTATAAAAGGCGCTATCAAGAACAATAAATCCATTGCGGAGAAACTAAATGATTTCTTTGCTTCAGTCGTCACGGCTGAGGACGTTGGGGAGATTCCTGAATCTGCACCGTCCTTTTTGGGTGATGAATCTGAGGAAGTTTGCAGATGATACCAAACTGTTTAGGATAGTCAAGACAGAAGCAGACTGTGAGGGACTCCAAGAAGATCTCACCAAACTGAGTGATTGGGCAACAAAATGGCAAATGAAATTTAATGTGGATAAGAGTAAAGTAATGCACATCGGGAAAAATAACCCCAACTACACGTACAGTATGATGGGGGCTAATTTGGCTACGACAAATCAGGAAAGAGATCTTGGAGTTATCGTGGACAGTTCTCTGAAAACTTCCACATATTGTGCAGCGGCGGTCAAAAAGGCAAATAGGATGCTAGGAATTATTAAGAAAGGGATAGAAAATAAGACCAAGAATATCTTACTGCCCCTGTATAAAACTATGATACGCCCACATCTCGAATACTGTGTATAGATGTGGTCTCCTCACCTCAAAAAAGATATTTTGGCCTTGGAAAGGGTTCAGAAAAGGGCAACTAAAACGATTAGGTGTTTGGAACGGGTCCCATATGAGGAAAGGTTAAAACGACTGGGACTTTTCAGTTTAGAAAAGAGGAGACTGAGGGGGGATATGATAGCGGTCTATAAAATCATGAGTGGTGTGAAGAGGGCCATTAAAGAAAAGTTATGTATTAGTTCCCATAATAGAAGAACTAGAGGACACCAAATGAAACTAATGGGTAGCAGGTTTAAAACGAATAAAAGAAAGTTCTTCTTCACACAGTGCGTAGTCAACCTGTGGAACTCCTTGCCAGAGGAGGCTGTGAAGGCTAGGACTATAACAGAGTTTAAAGAGAAGCTAGATAATTTCCTGGAAGTTAGGTCCATAAAAGGCTATTAGCCAGAGGATAGAAATGGTGTCCCTGGCCTCTGTTTGTCAGAGGCTGGAGAGGGATGGCAGGAGACAAATCGCTTGGTCACTGTCTTCAGTCCATCCCCTCCGGGGTAGCTGGTGTTGGCCGCTGTCTGCAGACAGGCTACTGGGCTAGATGGACCTTTGGTCTGACCCAGTACGGCCGTTCTTATGTTCTTATGTAAGGTTCAAAAGGTAACAGGACCTTGAGGGCCTCCCCCCCCATAAGTGACCTTCCCCTCCTCCCCAGCATACCTGGGATGGGAACTGTTGCAGCCTCCCAAGAAGCCTGCCTGTCGGATTGAGTCTGGTCAGGATCTGGCATGGGTTAGTGACCCAGTGCCTCCCTCAGTCGTACAGTAACTGGAAACTACCAGATCCCTTTCTGAACTGGGCAGTCCAGGTGAAAGTCCAGAGTCTGGCAACTGTAAATGGCACCCGGACACACAAGCCAAACCCCAAACTTTCTGGGTAAATCTGTAGCATTTCATAGTGCGAACCGTCTGTACCCACATGTCTTTGCCTTCTCCTGGACTCTTCACTCACATGCCTTTTGCTCAGGCGGCTGGAGCAGTGGTGCTGGTCTAGCAATAGGTGGCTCATTTGTCACACTGATACAGCACAGTGAGGACAATGAAAGCTTAGTGACTCTCTGCCCCTCCAGTAAGTGATACAGGCCGGGCCAGATTAACTCTTCTGGAGGCCTGGTTTATTAGACTCTGAGCCCCCTCCCCCAGACTCTGAGATCGGCCAAAAAATGAGGGGCTCAGTGTGTGAGAAGGAGCTGCAGGTTGAAGCCGAAGGGCAGGTGCGGGAGAGGGATCTCACCAGGTGTGAAGGCTCTGCAGTGGATCTGGAGATGAGATGGTTGGAGTGAAGGAGGACTCTGCAGGCTGGGGCCGAAGGATTTGAACTGTGGGAGGGGACTCAGGTCAGAAGGATCAGGGTGTGGGTGGGAATTTGGGTGCAGGAGGAGGCTCAGGGTTGGGGTGTAGGTTCTGGGAGAGAGTCAGGGTATGTCTACACTGCCACCCTCATTCGAACTAGGGTGGCTAATGTAGGCATTCGAAGTTGCAAATGAAGCCCGGTATTTAAATATCTTGGGCTTCATTTGCATCTTACCAGGCGCCGCCATTTTTAAATCCCCCTTAGTGCGGACTGCGTGATCGCGGCTACACACGGCATGGAGTAGGTAGTTCGAATTAGGCTCTCTCACAGCACCAGGGGAAAATTTAAGGACCCTGGAGGAGATAAGAGCTTGTCCCGGATCTGTTTGGTCCTCACCCCGTAGATGATGGGGTTTAGCATGGGGGGCAATAGGAGGTAGATGTTGGCCATGAGAATGTGGAAATACAGGGCCACATTCTGGCCAAACCTGTGTGTCAAGAAGGAGAAGAGACCTGGGATGTAAAAGGCTAAGACAACACAGAGGTGGGAGCTGCAGGTTCCAAATGTTTTGAGCCGGGCGTTCTTTGTGGAGAGGTGAAAAATGGCCCTGAGGATTTGAGTGTAGGACAGAGCAATAAAAAACACGTCCAGGCCGGTAATGAAAAATGCCACAGAGAGGCCGTAGTAATTACTGATGGGAATGTCAGCACAGGCCAGCTTCACCACGGCGATGTGCTCACAGTAGGAGTGGGGGATGATGTTGGTTCTGCAATATGGCCACTGCCTTGCCAGGAAGAGATGGGGAATAAGGAGCACGCTTCCACGCAGAACCACAGCCAGGCCAATCTTGGTCACTACAGGGTTTGTCAGGATGGTGGAATGTCTCAGGGGATCACAGATGGCCACGTAGCGATCAAAAGCCATGGCCACGAAGATCCCAGATTCTATCACAGAGAAGCAGTGAACAAAATACATCTGGGTGAGGCAGGCACTGAACCTGATCTCCCTGGAATTGAACCAGAAGATGCTCAACATTTTGGGCTGGATGGATGTAGACATGATCAGATCAGTGACGGCCAGCATGCAGAGGAAATAGTACATGGGCTCATGGAGGCTCGGCTCCCTCTTCACGATTAATAGGATGGTGATGTTGCCCAAGAGGGTTATGATGTACATGGTGCAGAAGGGGATGGAGAGCCAGACATGTTTCCCCTCCAGGCCAGGGATGCCCAGCAAGATGAAGGTGGAGGGGTTGGTGAAGTCAGTGGTGTTGGAATCTGGCATGAAGTAAGGGAGGTGTCCAACTTTGAGATGGATGCCGAGGTTCTGGGGTGATGTTCATAGAACAAATGCCTGGATGGAGAGACAATGTTAATATCAGAGGGGTAGCCGTCTTAGTCTGGATCTGCAAAAGCAACGAGGAGTCCTGTGGCACCTTATAGCCTAACAGATTTATTAGAGCATAAGCTTTCCGGTGTAAAGGCCTACTTCGTCAGATGCATAATCTTAATATGAAACACTTCCTGTTCGATATCTTCAAGTCACCATGGTCTCCTGAAATATATCCTAGAATATCAAGGATTCAGAGGAGAATATATCCAAGCCATTTAACTATTATCTTTGAAAAATCATTGAAGTTGGGAAAGAAGACTTGTAAAAGTCTTATAGGGTATGTCTATACTACGGGATAAGGTCAAATTAAGATATGCAACTTCAGCTATGTTAATTGCATAGATGAAGTTGAAGTACTGTACCTTAACTTTCTACACTGTAAGAAGTCGAAGGGACTTCAACAACAAAGGACAGAGAAACATTCTTTATGAGGGAAGATTAAAAGAACTGTATAAAAGAATTTGTATATTGTAGAAAAGGGGACAGTGCATGGGGACTAAAATGTTATTACAAGACAGAGGGAGAAAAATTATTCTGCATAGTTTGAGATAATAGGACAAAAATAATGGGCTTAAATTTCAGTGAATGAGGTTTAGGTTGGGCATTAGGGAAATCTTTCTAACTCTCAGGTGTTTAAGCACTGGAATACATTGTCTGGAGAAGTTGTGGAATTTCTATCCCTGGAGATTTTTAAAAGGTGCTGACACAGGGGACCAAAAGTGCAGGGCGCTAGACTTGATGACCACTCGAGATCCCTTGCAGAGCTTTGATTCTATGACTCCATGAAATGTCAGGAATAAGTTCCTGGCTGTAAGAACAGGAGTGCATTGGAAGACACCCCTCTAGATATTGTGGATACTCCTTTGCTGGAGGTTTTTCAAAGGCTGGATAGTTTAGACAAAAAAATCCCGTATCTTAGCAGGGAGGAGACCAGCCAACATTAATAAGCCCTTGAAACATGTGGTTTTATGATACTATAAGGCAAAATCCTGATGTCGACCAGGTTTTAATCAAACATGGAATCATAGAATCATTGAATCACAAAATCCCAGGGTTGGAAGAGACCTCAGGAGTCATCGATTCCAACCCCCTGCCCAAGGCAGGACTGACCCCAACTGTATCATCCCAGCCGGGACTGTCAAGCCGGGACTTAAAAACCACTATGGAGGGAGATAAAGGTGTTACAAGGGCAATATTTAATCTTCTGTCATATGCAGGAAATCAAACTGTATGAATTCCTTCTCAGATTAAACTCTATGAATCAATTGATAATGAAGTAGAGCTGGCATTTATGTTTATCCTGTCTCTCAACACATGCACAAGGAAATATTCAATTACATGAAACGTGGTATATATAAAATTGATCGAAGACAACTGCTTACACAATCCATATTTGGCCTGTGTAACTCCTTGCCACACACAGTAACGGAGCAAAGAGCAGAGGTGAATGGGGCTTACAAATAGATTGCTCTCTCTATGCAGGACTGGTTGCACTAGCTGTAGTGAAGGCTGCCTGAAACATTCCACTAGAAGATCTCATTTTCACTTGCCTACCCCTTTGCCAAACTTTCACTGTTTGCATTCCAGTTTCCCATGTTGGATGTTTGCTTCTACCAGCATTTCATAGAAAGTCATAGACTCTTAGAGCTGGAAGAGACCACCGGAGGCCTATTACTTGAGAGGAAGAACGGCGTTGCGCACGAGGGTTTTTCTTGCGCAACAAGGGGCAGTGTAGATGCTCCTTCTTGCGCAATAGCCTCTTCTGAAAAAAATGGTGGCTCATTAGGTATGCAAATGAGACTCGGTGATATTCCACACTTAGCCTCATTTGCAAATTACTTGCACAAGAAGCCGTGAGTGTAGACACAGCCAAAGGGTTGTTGCTAAGGGATCAAATCTAGGGATGTGAATGACACGCTGACTATCCAACTTAAGTAAACGTTTGTTGGACAGTCGACATAGGAGTTGACTAGTCGCTTATCCCCCCTTGCTGTCTATATTAGAAAGAGGCAGTAGGAAGGGAGAGGGGGTGCTTCAAAGTGGTAGCACCACGAGGAGGTGGGCTCCATGGGCTCCATGCAGTGCTGACACTTTGAAATGCCACGTGCAGCCCAGGGGCGGGCAGCATGCAGTGTTTCAAAGCAGCAGGGCCACGTGGAGCCTGGGGTCATCTTGGGACTCCCAGCTCCTCTTGGCCCTGTGCTCCCTGCAGCACTGTGCCTTTGTATTGCAGGAAGAGCGCCGGGGCTGTTGCTACACTTCAAAGGCGGAGGTGCACTTATCGAGCAACTGAATTTTTGATGCAAATTGCACTGACTATTTGATTAGTCAATTCATCTAAATTGAACATTCTTAATCAAATCTCAGTAATTTTCATCAGTCACTAAAATCAAAATATGTGGCAGCTTTCATTGATGGATATTGAAAATGCCCAGGAAAGGAAAGTAACCGTGAACGTATCCCCATTACAGAGACATGGGATGATAGGAGTTAATATAAAGAACTTTCTGGGTGTCTGGATGGTGAGTCTTGCCCACATGCTCAGGGTCTAGCTGGTCGCCATATTTGGGGTTGGGAAGGAATTTTCCTCCAGGGTAGATTGTCAGAGGCCCTGGAGGTTTTTCGCCTTCCTCTGTAGCATGGGGCACAGATCACAGCTGGAGGGTTCTCTGCATCTTGGGGCCTTCAAAGTATTTGAAGGCTTCAATATCTGAGATCTAGGTGAGAGGATTATTCTAGCATTGGGTGGGTGAGATTCTGTGGCCTGCACTGTGCAGGGGGTCAGACTAGATGATCATAATGGTCCCTTCTGACCTTAAAGTCTATGAATCTATGACATATAAACTGAACTCTAGGGAAAGGCTTCTTGGCCAAGGTCTCATAGGGTGTGTCTAGACTACATGGCTCCATCGACGGAGCTATGTAAAGTAGTTTACTCGACATAGTCAATGAAGCGGGGATTTAAATAATCCCCGCGTCATTAAAATAAAAATGCCCACCATGCTGTCCCGACAATCAGCTGATCCGGCACAGACTGGCAGTCTAGACGCGATGCACTTGACAAGGGAAGCCTTTGTCAACCGCTCCGGTAAACCTCATTTCATGAGGCATATTGACGCGGTCAACAAAGGCTTCTCTTGTCGACCGTGCTGCATGTAGACTGCCGCGCTGTGCCGGATCAGCTGATGGTTGGCACAGCACGATGGCCATTTTTATGTTAATGACGTGACGATTATTTAAATCCCTGCTTCATTGACTATGTTGAGTAAATTCTGTCTGTCGACAGAGCCATGTAGTCTAGACGGACCCGCAGAGCCTCAGTGGCTGGATGACAGACAGAACCCAAGAGTCCTGACTTCCCTGTACCCACGGTCTCTCCGTGACACCAAGAGGAAAATGGACTGTGGCTCTGGCAGGGCTGTTCATAGCTCGGATACAGAGGGCAGGGTGGGAGAGGACTCAGCCTTCACCATCCTCTCAAGGCAAATCTGAGGTTTCCAAAAGTAGCGGGAGTTTGTGACAGGGACATTAAAGCAAACTCAGTGCTTTGGAAGAGCTCTGAGATGATGAATGCCTGTGCAGAGCAGAAAGGATCATAGACTTATGAACTGTCCCTTTACTCCCATGCTGCACTGGGTTTGTGCGACAGGTGAATTCCTCAGCAGGAGCTGGTACCTGTGAATTCTGGGAGGGACGTGTCCTCCCTGGGAATCCCCTTTAAAGTAGTCATCTTCTGCACCTCTCTCAGCCCAGAGTCTGCAGCAGCGTCCCATGCCGAGCGCTGGCGCAGGGACAGCTGTGAGATGTGCACACTGGGAGCCAATGTCCATTGCCAATCAGGACATGTCTGCACTGGGGAGTTATTTCGAAGTATCAAAGTGAGCATCCACACAGGAATCCCGTTATTCCAAAATTATTTCGAAATAACGGGCTTGTTATTTCAAACGAGTAACCCCTTTTGTGATGAGGAGTGACTGCAATACCTGGCAATGGTGATGACGTAATGCTGCTGTTCATTGTCTCATGTCACACAACCACTCAGGAGAGTGTTGGGGACTGGACCCGAGTCCTGCCATTCGCACTAGCCATCAGGTTTGAGTTTCACACACTGTGCGATCGCACTAAAGTGATCTCAGATGAGCTGCAGGACAACCCACTGCTCAGTGATTATTCCCTAAGTATTTTAGAAGAACTAGAAGGTTATTCCTGATATTCTCTAGTCAATGGAGAGCAACAGCACAATTCCCCAAGCAGATGCATTATTCCGGCTGGTTCATCAACATCCGGAGTCTCCTCATTGCCACTAGACCCCTCTCACCCAGGGAAAGAACAAACGGCAAAGTGGGAAAAAAATTCTCCCACCTTAACCTAATCTGTGTCTATTCTACGATCCTCTTCCACAAGAGGAAATGCAAATGGAGAGCTCATTTGCATATGTTGCACTCTCATTTGCATTTCCTCCTCAGATCCCTTTTGCACAAGTGGTTTTTGTGCAAAAAACCACGGTGTAGACGGCTTCTTTTTGTGCAAAAAACCCCTTTTGTGCAAGAACTTCAAGGAAGAACGGCTCTTGTGCTAAAGGTGGACTTTTTTGCACAAAAACCTCTTGAGCAAAAGGGATCAGAGGAGGAAATGCAGATGAGCATGCAACATATGCAAATGAGCACTCAGTTTGCATTTCCTCTTGTGGAAGAGGATCGTAGTATAGATGCAGCCCTACTGTGTCCATGCCCAGAGTTTAGCTGGCACCAGACGGATCGGGCTGACTAGCTCCCAAACCTCTCTGAGGCTCTGACCTTCTCCACAGGGGCCTCTGCCTTGTACTCAAATTGTAAGTAGGAAAGGAGGGATTTCTTAAGTGGAGCCTCCTCACACTCACGTTCATCAATCTGAATTGTCTCCCAGGCCTCAAGGGACACTGGCAAAGCCATGGGGCGTCCTTGAGGTTGCCCCTGCCCTGCAGCCTGTCCCACCTGACTGTTGCCGTGGTCTCTCTGTGAGGTCACTGCCTCCCAAGCTCCTTCAACCAATACGCTGAAGTCTTGCAAAAGACCCTTGTGATGTCACGCCTACAGAGCCAATGTCCTGCTACTGGCCAGAGACTTTACATGTTTGAGCTGTTCCCCTTGTGTCACCTTTACACCTAGGGAGCAGGCAGCCTACATATGAAAAGAGCAGAGGCTGCTCGATGTGCCGCACTGAGGTTTACAGAGATTTGCAGCCTGTAAGGCCACAAGAGACGGTTAGCTCCTCTAATCTGACCTTGCTCCCTCCTCCCTGTGCACATCCCAAGTCTTCTGTACGGTGTAATAATGAGTCCTGGACCAAAGCACACTCCAGACAGGCATCAAGTCCTCTCTGAGACACATCCAGTGATGGAGAAAACTTCAATTCCCTTGTCAGTTTGGAGGAAACCCATGTAGTGATGGGAAGGAAATAGACCGTAAGGTCCCACTTTTGAGTGTGTCATAACACACATACACAACAGAACGGCACTAAGGTTTTACAGGCACCCTTAATACAGGTGTTTCCTAATGCTTGAAGTTCTGGTCACCTCGTAGTTCTTTGTACTTAGGGAACAATTATGAGATGGGTTATATTCATTTATTTTTTCATTTTGAGCCTCTCTCCCAAGTTGCAGCCTGGAGCCGGCTTCCTACTGAGCTCTCTGTCTCACCAGCCTAGGCTCCCTGGCACACTAAGCTGCTGCAAGAAAGTGCAAACCACCCCCAGCCTTGCTCTCATACAAACATTTACACAGGTAGGGACACACCCAGCTGCAGCTGCATGGCTGCTTCTCCCCCGCTCCAGAGTCTACAACCCTAAAGCTCCAGCATCTTTCTCTGGTGAGAAACCCGACCAGTCTACATTTATTACCCAGCCTGCCCCTCCCTCAATGTGGAGAGGAGTATGCACCAGGTCTTCTTTCCTGAGCAGGCTTCTTGAGCACATCGAGCCAATCAAACTTTGGGGTAAAAAACAAAACAAACCAAAAAAACCCACAAATGTATGAACGGCAGAAAGACAGTTTTTATGTGATTCCAAGCACTGAGGATGTCTCTAGACTACAGGTTTTTTTTTTTAAAAAGTAGCCTTTTTTCAAAAACAAAAAAACCCAACCTTCCCCTGCGTCTAGACTGCTGCCATGTTCTTTCGAAAGTAAATCGAAAGAATGCGGCAGTTTTTTCAATTGCGGAAAACCTCATTTTACAAGGAATAACGCCTTTTTTCGAAAGTGCTCTTTTGAACAAAGGTGTTATTGAACGCAAACTGTGCTTTTTCGAAAGAGAGCATCCAGACTGCCTGGGTGCTCTCTTTCGAAAAAGCGGCTCGCTTTTTCAGAAGCACTTGCTGTAGTCTAGACGCTCACTTTCGAAAGAGGCTTTTTCCAAAAAAGCCTCTTTCGAAAGAGACTTGCAGTCTAGACATAGCCTGAGTGTACATATAAAGCTGATTACATAAGAAATAAAGACAAATGCAAACTAAATCCTTTAAACTGGACAGGATTTTATTCAGCCTCACGCTGCTAGCTACTATAAACAGTCCACCCAGCTTTCCTGACCATTGCTTCTGAGGCACATGGAATTGGACATTGTAAAAAGGAGGGATGATAGGTTTGACAGACCATTTGTCTTGCCCAGTATGGCCTTTTTAATGTTCCTGTGAAGACTCCTGACATCTCTACCACCGTTGTAAACCACTAGACCCCACTCCCCTCAAAGAGCTGAGATAGAACCTGAGAGTTGTGATGGGTCCTTCTTTCTGAAGAGTTAGCAATGCAGTGAGAATATCTATTAAAATATTAAACCTAAACAGTGTCACTTAAGATACTTGCCACACAATGTCAAGACATGTTAGTATTAGAGTAGAGTATGTTTTCATTTTCTTTCTTCTATAGGAGTTATATACAGTGCTCCTGACCCCTAATTGCTTGTTATCTGCCAGAGCGTAAGTAACCCCTACCAATATCTGAGATGGCTTCTCTCCAGCTGAAGGTGGGCAATGGAAGTGAGGATGATACAGTCAGGCTCTGTCTACACTGGCGGGTTCTTGCACAAGAACAGCCATTCTTGCAAAAGAATCTGCAGCGCATCCACACTTCCCACCCGCTCTTGCACAAGAAGATTTACAGTACGGCGTAATAAGAGAAGGCTTCTTGCGCAAGAGCTATGCTCTTTTCTAACAGGTGTAAGCTTTCTTGTGCAGCAGCTCTTGTGTAAAAGGGCAGTGTGGATGATCGGCGGGGGTTTCTTGCACAAGAAAGCCCTATGGCTAAAACGGCCATCAGAGCTTTCTTGCTCAAGAGAGCATCTACACAGCCATGGGTGCTTCTGTGCAAAGGCAAGATGTTCTTGCGCAAGAAGCCGCCAATGTAGACAAAGCCTCAGTGATGGTTGGGAGGGCCAGAGCATTCTGCACAGCCTGGCTCACCTGCACAGATTGGCCCTTCCGTTGTTGTTGGCCACAATTCCTGGCTACTGGGAGCTACAGGAGAGGAGCATCCAAGTGAGGGCAGCATAAAGCTGGAGTTTCGGTGGCACTTCTTGCAACATCGCTCCAGAAGTGTATGGAGGGCCAGAAGCACACAAAGTCACCTTGCTCCCGCCCCACTAGAAAGGGCTGGCCCAGAAAATGCGAGCATTATGAATGTAGCCCATGCCTCTGGGCTAAGGAGACGCTTAAGTTCCTAAAGCTCCTTTCCTAATCCAGCCCTGAATACAGGAAATAGGGCCCAGGGCCACTTCACCAGCAAGGTCTGCACTGCACTCAGCCTGAGAGTCAAAGCACCACGAGAAAACTTAAGGACCCTTGACGAGAAAAGAGACGGAGGAGCGTGTCCCGGATCTGTTTGGTCCTCACGCCATAGATGATGGGGTTTAGCATGGGGGCCACAAGGAGATAGATGTTGGCCATGAGAATGTGGAAATACAGGGCTATGTTCTGGCCAAACCTGTGTGTCAGGAAGGAGAAGAGTCCTGGGATGTAAAAGGCCAAAATGGCGCAGAGGTGGGAGCTGCAGGTCCCAAAAGTTTTGAGCCGGGCGTCCTTTGTGGGGAGGCTAAATATAGCCCTGAGGATCTGGTTGTAGGACACAGCAATAAGAACCACGTCCAGGCGTGTAATGAAGAATGCCACGGAGAGGCTGTAGTAACTACTGACTTGGATATCAGCACAGGCCAGTTTCACTATAGCTATGTGCTCACAGTACGAATGGGGAATGATGTTGGTTCTGCAGTATGGATATCGCCTCGCCAGGAAGGGAAGGGGAAATATAAGCACGCCTGCACGCAGAACCACAGCCAGGCTGATCTTGGCCACCACAGAGTTTGTGAGGATGGTGGAATGTCTCAGGGGATGGCAGATGGCCACGTAGCGATCCAAAGCCATGGCCATGAAGATTCCAGATTCTATTGAAGAGAAGCTGTGAATGAAGTACATCTGGGTGAGGCAGGCACTGAAATTGATCTCCCTGGAATTGAGCCAGAAGATGCTCAGCACTTTGGGTTGGATGGATGTGGACAGGACCAGGTCAGTGATGGCCAGCATGCAGAGGAAATAGTACATGGGCTCATGGAGGCTTGGATCCCTCTTCACAATGAAGAGGATGGCGATGTTCCCCAAGATGGCTAGGATGTACATGATGCAGAAGGGGATGGAGATCCATATGTGGGCTGCCTCCAGGCCAGGAATTCCCAAGAGGATGAAAGTGGAGGGGTTGGTGAAGTTGGTGGTGTTAGAAATTGACATGTAGTAGGGGAGGTGTCCAACTCTGAGGAGGAGCTGTGTTTCATGCAGATACCTGGAATGTCCACGACTTCCTATACGTGACCTGGGTCTACGGGTGATTTTCACAGAACAAATGCCTGGGTGGAGAGACAACGTTAATATGAAACAATTCCTGTTAGATGTCTTCAGGTCACCAAGATCTGATGAACTGTATCCTTGAATATCAAGGACCCAGGTGAGAATATGGCCAAGCCGTTAACTATTATCTCTGAAAAGTCATTGAAGACCAGAGAGATTCTGGAAGACTCATAAAGTGCATAAAAACGCCTACTTTTAAAAACGGTGAAAAGGACAACCTGCGGAATTACAGACCAGTCTGCTTAACTACTGTACCAAAATAAAATAACAATCGTCATCATCATCACGGCTCAACAATTACGGCAATATACTTGCCCGTGGTGAATAGATTTTAGCGCGGCACACCGCCGCAGCATGATCAGCGTATGCGCAATGTGCCAAACCACAAAGCTGGTGAGCGGGACTCACCACCACTTGTCAAGCCCTAATAATAATAATAATAATAATAATAATAATAATAATAATAATAATAATAATACAATTAAGGAGATAACTATGATATTTGAAAATCATTGAATATAGGAAAAATACCAGAAGACTGTTAAAGTGCATACATTCAGGTACTTATAAAAATGGTGAAAAGAACAACCACGGGAATTACAGACCAGTCAGATTAACTTCTGTACCAAAATATAATAATAATAATAATAATAATAATAATAATAATAATAATAATAATAATAATAATGGAACAATTAAGGAGTTAATTATTATCTTTGAAAATCATTGAAGACCAGAAAAATCTTGGAAGACTGGTAAAGTGCATACATTCACCTACTTTTAAAAACGGTGAAAAGGACAACCTGTGGAATTACAGACCAGTCTGCTTAACTCCTGTACCAAAATAAAATAATAATAATCATCATCATCATCATTATCATCATCATCAGGGCTCCACAATTATGGCAACTTATTCGCCCATGGTGAATAGATTTTAGCGCGGCACAGCGCCGCAGCATGATCAGTGTATGCGCAATGTGCCAAACCACAAAGCTGGAGAGCAGGACTCACCACCGCTTGTCAAGCCCTGATAATAATAATAATAATAATAATAGTAATAATATTACAATTAATTGAATATAGGAAAGATACCAGAAGACTGGTAAAGTGCGTACATTCGCCTACTTGTACAAATGATGAAAAGGACAACCAAGGGAATTACAGACCAGTCAGCTTAACTTCTGTACCAAAATATAATAATAATAATAATAATAATAATAATAATAATAATAATAATAATAATAATAATGGAACAACTAAGGAGTCCATTTGAAAATATCTACACGATAGTAATGTGATTTGTAACAGTCAGCATGGATTTGTCAGAAAGTAATCATGTCAAACCAACCTGTTCGCTTTCTTTAACAGGTTTTGAAGTCTTGTGGATAAGGGGGAAGCCACAGATGTGTTATATATAAACTTTAGTAAGGCAGAGAAGAGCAACAACAACAAAGGACTGGGAAACATTATTTATGAGGGAAGATTTAAAAAAATTATATAATCTACAAAAGAGCACAGTGGATGGGGAATAAAAAGTTATTACAAGGAAAGGGAGAAAACTTATTCTGCAGAACTCCCGAAGACAGGACAAGAAGCAACAGTCTTAAATTGCGGCAAGGGAGGGTTAGGTTGGGCATTAGAAAAATCTTTTTAACTGGCACAGTGATTAAGCACTGGAATAAATTGTCTGGGGATGTTGTGGAATCTCCATCATTGGAGACATTTAAGAGGAGACGACTCAGGGAATGAGAGGTGGAGGGCCCCTACTTGATGACCGCTCGAGATCCCTTGCAGTGCTTTGATTCTATGACTCCATGAAATGTCAGGAAAAAGTTCCGGGCTGTAAGAACAGGAGTGCATTGGAAGACGCCCCTCCAGAGGTGGTGGATACTCCTTTGCTGGAGGTTCTTCTAAGAAAGCTGGATAGTTTAGACAAAAGAAATCCCGTATCTTGGTAGGGAGGAGGCCAGGAGACCCTAACAGTCCCTTCTAAAATAGTGACAGAAATATAGTCGTGTTAGTCCGGTGTAGCTGAAACAAAATACAGGACTATGTAGCACTTTAAACAGTAACAAGATGGTTTATTAGATGATGAGTTTTTGTGGGCCAGACCCACTTCCTCAGATCAAATAGTGGAAGAAAATAGTCACAACCATATATACCAAAGGATACAATTAAAAAAATGAACTTTTATGAAAGGACTAATCAAATTCCAGAACAGAAGGGGAATGCACGGGCGGGGGGGGGGGAGGTAAATGTCTGTGAGCTAATGGTATCAGAGATGCTAATTGGGGAGACTATCTTTGTAATGGGTAAGATAGCCAGAGACTTTGTTGAGACCCCTGCGTAGAGTGTCAAATTTTAGCATGAATGACAGTTCAGAGGATTCCCTTTCAAGGGCAGATTTAAAAGGTTTTTGAAGCAGGATGCAGGTAATTAAGTCGTTGAGACCCTCCCTCCCCCGTATCCCCTTCTGTTCTGAAATTTGATTTGTTCTTTTCATATCTGTTCGTTTTTTAATTGTATCCTTTGGTATATATGGTTGTGACAATTTACTTCCACTATTTGATCTGAGGAAGTGGGTCTGGCCCACGAAAGCTCATCATCTAATAAACCATCTTGTTGCTGTTTAAAGTGCTACATAGTCCTGTATTTTGTTTCAGTCCCTTCTAGCTCTGTGATTCTATGATGTTAAATTCTGGTGCATACCAGGTCTTGGTCAAATTCTAGTCACTAGGCCAAATAATGTGCCTCATTGTGGGGCTGGAGCACACAAAAATCTAGCAGGCTGTATCCCCTAGACTCTGGTTTGCAAGGGGAATGTGGGGAGTGTCTTTCTTCTCCTCAGCTGGGGACCACGTCAATGAGGAGTTTTTTGATGGTTTGGTTTTCACATATGTGCGGCCCCCGGCTGATTTTTCTTGGATCAGTGGTCCACAACCAAAGAAAGGTTCCCTACGACTGGACTAGATGGTCTGTTGTAACTTAAATGCTATGAATTTACAGATGCAAAATGTAGATCAGGCATTTAGAAATGGAGTGCTCCCTCTGTGCAGGACTGGTTGCCCTAACTGTAGCGAAGACTGTCGGAAACATTCCATTAGAAGAGCTCATTATCACTTGCTTATAGGTTTGCCAAATGTTCGCTATTGCAATTGAAATTCTCCATGTTGTCTACTTCCATCTACCGGCATTTTAGAAAAAACTCCGAGACACGACAGTCCAGGTGACTTCTCGAACGACTAGGAGAGAAATCCTTTTAACCAGGCTGAAAGATTCACGTGATTGTTCTGGTGAGGTTCCCTTGCACTGTTGGGCTTCCCGGGATATAAACGTCATAAAACAGGTCCGGCAACTTTAACAGCCGGAGCGCTGGAACCCCAGAGAGGGGGAAGAGGCTCTGTGTCTTTACACACAGCTGGCTCCTTGGCCCTTTACTAAAAGATCCTGAGACACTGACGTACAGATGGCTGGGGGCTGGGGATGTCAGACAGGGAGGCACAGCAAACAGGGAAATTTTAGCCTGGATTCTGGAGCAAAGTCACCACTTTGGCAAGGGCACTGGGATGTTTAATGCCTGGGCTGAGGAGAAAGGAACATAGATATTTGCAATCTCTCCTCAATACCATGTGGCACTGGGGTTGTGGAGCAGGTGAGCTCCTGAGGAATGAGGTGGTTACCTGTGAATCCTGAGATGGAAGTGTCTTCCCTGGGAATCCCCCTCGGCCAGCCGCATCCCGCATTTCTCTCAGCCCAATGTCTGCAGCACCGTCGCAAGCCGAGAGCCAACACAGGAGCACGCACTGCTTGTTATATAGCTCTGTGCAGTCTCGGGGGATTGCTCATTGTCTAAGAGAGAAGTGGCCTTTGGATATATAGAAGCTGCGTAGAAGTCTGGCTGGGCTTCCGGGCTATTTATCCAGCTTTAAAAGTCAACACTAATTAAGGAACTTTCCCAAAGGGAGAGGGGAACGCCTGGGCTCTGGGCTGAGTCACAGAGGAATTGGCTGCTCTGTGTGCTTGTGTGCACTGAACAATTATAGTTCATTAGTAAGAAAACTAGGGACATTCACTAGACCCAGCAAGGCCTCATACTCTGAATATGCCCAGGTAGGATGGGGAGACAGAAAGATCAGGAGACCGGTGACTAATTGGAAACACAAACACTGTCTGTGTGCACTGAAGGTGAATTGCTAAAGGATCAAAGCTCAGTCATTTTCGTAAGTCACTAGAATCTAACTATGTAGCAACTTTCATTGATGGATCCCGAAAACACCCAGGAAAGGAAAGTGGCCAGGAACGTGTCCCAGCTACGTTACACAGATAGGTAAAGTGAACTCTAGGGGGAGGTCTCTTGGGCAACGTCTCCCAGAGACTGAGTGGCAGGACGACAGACAGAACCAGGAGTCCTGACAACCCTATGACCATGGTCCTTTCATCCTGCCAAGAGGAAATTGGACTTTGTCTGTGGCAGAGGTCGTTCCTGGTTGGGATGCAGGGCGCAGGATAGTAAAGGCAGCCTGAGCCTTCATCATCCCCTCATGGCAAATCTGAGGTTTCCAGAAGTAACTGGAGCCGTAAGCTCCCTGCTGCCATGAGATGCGCGCTCTGGGAGCCAACAGCCACCTTCACTGAGAGACCTGCCAACACGCCAGTCACTTAGGGTCACTCTGCTCTTTGGGTATGTCTATACTACAGCGCTATTTGGAATTAACTTAATTCGAAATAGTTAATTCAAATTAAGCTAATTCGAAATAACACATCTAGACACAAAAACTAATTTGAAATAGCGTTTTGCTATTTCGAAATAGCACGTCCACACTGATTGGACACTGGATTGCATTTCAGAGCATCTAAGACCAGTTACAGCAGGGCATCAGGTCAGTAGTAGCTTTGGGTATGTCTACACTACAAAGTTAATTCGAATTAACGGACTAGTTAGTTCGAACTAGGTAAACCT
Source organism: Pelodiscus sinensis (assembly GCF_049634645.1). Lineage (NCBI taxonomy): Eukaryota > Metazoa > Chordata > Testudines > Trionychidae > Pelodiscus > Pelodiscus sinensis. The sequence goes on along the minus strand of NC_134711.1, from coordinate 334,471,764 downwards.
CATTGTACGAGAACTAAGACTAGATTGAACTTACTAGTTCTAATTAAGGGGTGTGTAGCCCCTTAATTCGAACTAGTGGGAGGCTAGCCCTCCCCAGCTTTCCCTGGTGGCCTCTCTGGCCAACACCAGGGAAACTTTACTGCCCCCTCCCGGCCCCAGGCCCCTTAAAGGGACACGGGCTGGCTACGGTGCCCGTGCCAGGTGCAAGCCTGCCAGCACCCAGCCAGCAGACCCTGCACCTGGCACGGCTCGAGCCAGCCATCCGATGCTCCCCAGCCCTCCCCCTCTTCCCGGGACCGGGCTGGCGGCTCCTGGGAGCCTGCCCAGGACCGCAAGAGGCGGGCACCCGCCTGGTCCAGTGCAGACATCGTGGACCTCGTCCACGACCTCCGCACTAGGCACAGGAAAGTGGCCGTCTAGGGCAGGAGAGCTGCCAGCCTGGCCACCCAGGAGCAGGTTTGCATGAAAATCAAGATGGTCCACTGAGACCCCCGACCCTGAGCCCTGAGCTTATAATGGTCGTACTGGGTCAGACCAAAGGTCCATTTAGTCCAGTAGCCTGTCTGCCGACAGCGGCCAAAACTAGGGACCCTGGAGGGAATGGACCAAAGACAGTGACCAAGCCATTTGTCTCATGCCATCCCTCTCCAGCCTTCCACAAACTTCGGCCAGAGACAACACTTCTACCCCCTGGCTAATACTACTCCATGGACCGAGCCTCCATCACTTTATCTCACTTCTCTTTAAACTCTGTTCTAATTCTAGCCTTCACAGCCTCCTGCAGCAAGGAGTTCCACAGGTTGACTCTTTGCTTTGTGAAGAAGAACTTTCTGTTATTAGTTTGAAGCCTGCTACCCATTCCTTTCCTTTGGTCTCCTCTAGTCCTTCTCTTATGGGAACTAATGAGGAACTTTTCTGTATGCACCCTCTCCACCCCACTCCTGCTTTTATAGACCTCTATCATATCCCCCCTCCATCTCCTCTTTTCTAAGCTGAAAAGTCCCTGTCTCTTTAGCCTCTCTTCATATGGGACCTGTTCCAAACCCCTCATCATTGTAGTTGCCCTCCCCTCTCCCACTCTCTCTCTTCCCCTCTCCCACCTCCTTTTCCCAGTCTCCCCCAGTTTTGTTCAATAAAGTGAGATTCTATTTTTGACCACACGTGTCCTTTATATTGTACATCAGGAAGGGGGGCTAGGGAGGGGTAAGTGGAAGGAGGTGAGGGAGGAATGGGGTACGAGCCCCCGATGGGGAGGACTGGGGTGGCTCTGCGGGCTTTTAGGGGTGGAACCTCTCCTGCAGCCCCCCAGTTGCCCCCTCTCCCCAGATGGCAGCCTGCGGCAAGTGCAGCCGGGCTGATGGTTGAGTGCTGTGATGTACCCAGTGTGGGTACTCCGGGCACTCCAAGCCAGGACTGCTTTGCAAGCGGGGCACCCCTGAGAACTGTGTGTCCGGGGTGGGGGTCGGGACCCTTTAAGCACAGCCCTCGGCTAGCCTGAGACAGCAGCTCCACGCTCTAAGTCCTCATCTGATGCCCTGATGGCACTGCTTCTGGCCATCCTTAACCCCGATTCAGGGTCCACTCTGTGTGGACATGCTAGTTCGAATTAGCAAAACGCTAATTCGAACTAGTTTTTTAGTCTGGATGCGTTAGTTCGAATTAGTGCTGTAGTGTAGACAGACCCTCAGTGTGGCTGATATCCGAGGTATCTGAGGCTCGTGCTTAAAGGGAGCCCCCTGGACTCGGGACACCACAGCACTCGGCCATGCAGAGCCAGAGCTGCCCCTGGGCATGCCAGTGCATCTCGTGGGGTCGTTGCCGTCAGCATGGTGTCTATGATTATAGAATCATAGACACCAGCTGTTTGTCGGCAGATCGGGGCAGTCTGGATACTCCCCTGCCGACATGAAAGCCCTTTATTGACCTCCCCGGTAAACCTCATCCTACGAGGCATAACGGGGAGGTCGATAAAGGGCTTTCAGGTCAGCATGGAAGCATTCAGACTAACGCACTGAGCCGACAAACAGCTGATTAGCTGTTTGTAGGCTCAGCGCGGCAGCCATGTAAATTTAAATGAAGCCGCGATTATTTAAATCGCGGCTTCATTTCCCTTTGCTGATCAGCCTAATCTACATGGCTCCATCGATGGAGCCATGTAGTTTAGACACACCCCTAGACTCCACTTCTGCTCCCGCTCAGAGACCTGCAAACACATCAGTCTGCAGGAATAGATTCAGTGAAAGCCTCCCAAACAGGGAGTTCCTTTGGATGGGGTGGAGCTAGGGGCCTCTCCAAAAACTGCCATGGAACAAGGACGGCCCTGTAGGCAGAATACAGACTGGACTAGTGTTGTATTGCATTTCTTCTCTTCTGCTTCATCTCCTTTCAGTCTCTCCCACCTTCAGTTGAATTCAGAAGTACCAGGCTCAGGCAAACAGTCCAGCACTGTGCTGGATTGTAGGGTAAACTGAGGCAGCCCTAAATGTGCTAATAGGCCTCTAAACAGCATAACTCCATTTTAGGGTTAAGGCCTAAGAACACCACAGTCAGGATAAGAACTGCAGACAGTGGAACGACCCTAGGCACCATAGCAACCACATTCTAAAACACTCAAACTGAACTCCAGTTAGTAACCTAACACATTTTGCTTAAAATAACATTCATAAATTTGCTTAACTGTCTTGCTTCTTGCTTCACTCCTAGATAATGAGCCTGAGAACCCAGTGCTGCACCAACTCAAAGCCATACCCGCCTGCTATAAGAAACATCATCATCATAAATGCAAACTAAATGTTATTACTGTTTTGCTAACATTGTTTTAGCATTTAAACAATAACCACCTATATGTCTTAATGTATTCGTTAATAAGTTGTTACTTTGCAATAGGCGGAGATATTATGTAATCTTTAGTAGTTCTATTGGCTTATGTGCTCATGTCGTCTTGCTGCTAGACCTATCAAATCACTTCTCCTCCGTCCACCTGCTGACTATATAATCTATTGTATTGTGTTAATTAACCAGTGTTCACCAGGGGAACCCCTGCGTGTCACTCCATCAGCTGGTGTAATAAATCCTCGGCTTGTTTTCACCTGCATCCAGAGTGTCCTGGCTTATTTCCAACATGGATGGAGGGCACATGGATTTCCAGAGCTGAATTCTCTTCCTGCTCATTTAGGCAGTCTGGGGTATTTCTCTGGTGCAGAAGCACCTGTGTGTTTAAGCCCTGAAATGAGACTGAATGAACATTCCTGTCTGAGCCAAACCGGGGAGCCGTGTCCACAAGTATTCATGTTCCTAACACTCTGCAGATGCTAAACATGGTTTGATCTTCATCTGTAGGTAAAGGCTATGTGGGTGGGCACCAGTCCCTGATTTAGCTAGTGTGTTGTGCTACTTATGACCATTGTTTGTCCAGTGGAAGACTCCACAGATCCTGCTCCAGTTCCAGGCCCTTTGTACTAGCCCCTTGGCAAACACAGAGGGAGAAACAGGCCCTGCCCCACGTACCTTAAAACCAAATTAAGACAAAATGCAGCTACTGTGTGAAACAAAAGGATTAGGGGAGAGAGGGGGGTGTAATAGCACTAAGAAGGGCTGGTTACACAGGCTGCTGGGTGGGTGAGAGACAGCTCCAATGCACAACCCTGGCCTGGCTGTCAGCAGGATGTTCTGGGCCTTGCAGAGAGCCTGCATTTTAAAGAATTCTTTGGGCATGTGCACACCCATTACTGGGACAATTAGCAGTGTCCAGCTTCTTCACTGGTGGACCTGAGAGGCAGGTTGTGGGTGTTTCCGCCTTCACACCATACTTCAGTAATACACACATGCACACACACTCTACACTCAAGCTGTGCTGCAGCTAAGGACTCCCTTTCAGACCTGGGGCTAGGGTGAGTGCTCTGAGCAGCCCTAAGGTGTAAAAATGTAATGAGAAAAGCAGAAAAAGATTGTGAGGAACAGCTAGCCAAAAACTCAAAAAGAAATAACAAAATGTTTTTTAAGTACATTAGAAGCAGGAAGCCTGCTAAAAACCTGTGGGTCCCCTAGATGATCGAGCTATAAAAGGAGCAATCAAGAACAATAAAGCCATTGCGGAGAAACTAAATGATTTCTTTGCTTCAGTCGTCACGGCTGAGGACGTTGGGGAAATTCCTGAATCTGTACCGTCCTTTTTGGGTGATGAATCTGAGGAAGTTTGCAGATGATACCAAACTGTTTAGGATAGTCAAGACAGAAGCAGACTGTGAGGGACTCCAAGAAGATCTCACCAAACTGAGTGATTGGGCAACAAAATGGCAAATGAAATTTAATGTGGATAAGAGTAAAGTAATGCACATCGGGAAAAATAACCCCAACTACACGTACAGTATGATGGGGGCTAATTTGGCTATGACAAATCAGGAAAGAGTTCTTGGAGTTATCGTGGACAGTTCTCTGAAAACTTCCACATATTGTGCAGCGGCGGTCAAAAAGGCAAATAGGATGCTAGGAATTATTAAGAAAGGGATAGAAAATAAGACCAAGAATATCTTACTGCCCCTGTATAAAACTATGGTACGCCCACATCTCGAATACTGTGTATAGATGTGGTCACCTCACCTCAAAAAAGATATTTTGGCCTTGGAAAGGGTTCAGAAAAGGGCAACTAAAACGATTAGGGGTTTGGAACGGGTCCCATATGAGGAAAGGTTAAAACGACTGGGACTTTTCAGTTTAGAAAAGAGGAGACTGAGGGGGGATATGATAGAGGTCTATAAAATCATGAGTGGTGTGAAGAGGGCCGATAAAGAAAAGTTATGTATTAGTTCCCATAATAGAAGAACTAGAGGACACCAAATGAAATTAATGGGTAGCAAGTTTAAAACGAATAAAAGAAAGTTCTTCTTCACACAGTGCGTAGTCAACCTGTGGAACTCCTTGCCAGAGGAGGCTGTGAAGGCTAGGACTATAACAGAGTTTAAAGAGAAGCTAGATAATTTCCTGGAAGTTAGGTCCATAAAAGGCTATTAGCCAGGGGATAGAAATGGTGTCCCTGGCCTCTGTTTGTCAGAGGCTGGAGAGGGATGGCAGGAGACAAATCGCTTGGTCACTGTCTTCAGTCCATCCCCTCCGGGGTAGCTGGTGTTGGCCGCTGTCTGCAGACAGGCTACTGGGCTAGATGGACCTTTGGTCTGACCCAGTACGGCCGTTCTTATGTTCTTATGTAAGGTTCAAAAGGTAACAGGACCTTGAGGGCCTCTCCCCCCCATAAGTGACCTTCCCCTCCTCCCCAGCATACCTGGGATGGGAACTGTTGCAGCCTCCCAAGAAGCCTGCCTGTCGGATTGAGTCTGGTCAGGATCTGGCATGGGTTAGTGACCCAGTGCCTCCCTCAGTCGTACAGTAACTGGAAACTACCAGATCCCTTTCTGAACTGGGCAGTCCAGGTGAAAGTCCAGAGTCTGGCAACTGTAAATGGCACCCGGACACACAAGCCAAACCCCAAACTTTCTGGGTAAATCTGTAGCATTTCATAGTGCGAACCGTCTGTACCCGTCTTTGCCTTCTCCTGGACTCTTCACTCACATGCCTTTTGCTCAGGCGGCTGGAGCAGAGGTGCTGGTCTAGCAATAGGTGGCTCATTTGTCACACTGATACAGCACAGTGAGGACAATGAAAGCTTAGTGACTCTGTGCCCCTCCAGTAAGTGATACAGGCCGGGCCAGATTAACTCTTCTGGAGGCCTGGTTGATTAGACTCTGAGCCCCCTCCCCCAGGCTCTGAGATCGGCCAAAAAATGAGGGGCTCAGTGTGTGAGAAGGAGCTGCAGGTTGAAGCCGAAGGGCAGGTGCGGGAGAGGGATCTCACCAGGTGTGAAGGCTCTGCAGTGGATCTGGAGATGAGATGGTTGGAGTGAAGGAGGACTCTGCAGGCTGGGGCCGAAGGATTTGAACTGTGGGAGGGGACTCAGGTCAGAAGGATCAGGGTGTGGGTGGGAATTTGGGTGCAGGAGGAGGCTCAGGGTTGGGGTGTAGGTTCTGGGAGAGAGTCAGGGTATGTCTACACTGCCACCCTCATTCGAACTAGGGTGGCTAATGTAGGCATTCGAAGTTGCAAATGAAGGCCGGTATTTAAATATCTTGGGCTTCATTTGCATCTTACCAGGCGCCGCCATTTTTAAATCCCCCTTAGTGCGGACTGCGTGATCGCGGCTACACACGGCATGGAGTAGGTAGTTCGAATTAGGCTCTCTCACAGCACCAGGAGAAAATTTAAGGACCCTGGAGGAGATAAGAGCTTGTCCCGGATCTGTTTGGTCCTCACCCCGTAGATGATGGGGTTTAGCATGGGGGGCAATAGGAGGTAGATGTTGGCCATGAGAATGTGGAAATACAGGGCCACATTCTGGCCAAACCTGTGTGTCAGGAAGGAGAAGAGACCTGGGATGTAAAAGGCTAAGACAACACAGAGGTGGGAGCTGCAGGTTCCAAATGTTTTGAGCCGGGCGTTCTTTGTGGAGAGGTGAAAAATGGCCCCAAGGATTTGAGTGTAGGACAGAGCAATAAAAAACACGTCCAGGCCGGTAATGAAAAATGCCACAGAGAGGCCGTAGTAATTACTGATGGGAATGTCAGCACAGGCCAGCTTCACCACGGCGATGTGCTCACAGTAGGAGTGGGGGATGATGTTGGTTCTGCAATATGGCCACTGCCTTGCCAGGAAGAGATGGGGAATAAAAAGCACGCTTCCACGCAAAACCACAGCCAGGCCAATCTTGGTCACTACAGGGTTTGTCAGGATGGTGGAATGTCTCAGGGGATCACAGATGGCCACGTAGCGATCAAAAGCCATGGCCACGAAGATCCCAGATTCTATCACAGAGAAGCAGTGAACAAAATACATCTGGGTGAGGCAGGCACTGAACCTGATCTCCCTGGAATTGAACCAGAAGATGCTCAACATTTTGGGCTGGATGGATGTAGACATGATCAGATCAGTGACGGCCAGCATGCAGAGGAAATAGTACATGGGCTCATGGAGGCTCGGCTCCCTCTTCACGATTAATAGGATGGTGATGTTCCCCAAGAGGGTTATGATGTACATGGTGCAGAAGGGGATGGAGAGCCAGACATGTTTCCCCTCCAGGCCAGGGATGCCCAGCAAGATGAAGGTGGAGGGGTTGGTGAAGTCAGTGGTGTTGGAATCTGGCATGAAGTAAGGGAGGTGTCCAACTTTGAGATGGATGCCGAGGTTCTGGGGTGATGTTCATAGAACAAATGCCTGGATGGAGAGACAATGTTAATATCAGAGGGGTAGCCATCTTAGTCTGGATCTGCAAAAGCAACGAGGAGTCCTGTGGCACCTTATAGCCTAACAGATTTATTAGAGCATAAGCTTTCGGGGGTAAAGGCCTACTTCGTCAGATGCATAATCTTAATATGAAACACTTCCTGTTCGATATCTTCAAGTCACCATGGTCTCCTGAAATATATCCTAGAATATCAAGGATTCAGAGGAGAATATATCCAAGCCATTTAACTATTATCTTTGAAAAATCATTGAAGTTGGGAAAGAAGACTTGTAAAAGTCTTATAGGGTATGTCTACACTATGGGATAAGGTCAAATTAAGATATGCAACTTCAGCTATGTTAATTGCATAGATGAAGTTGAAGTACTGTACCTTAACTTTCTACACTGTAAGAAGTCGAAGGGACTTCAACAACAAAGGACAGAGAAACATTCTTTATGAGGGAAGATTAAAAGAACTGTATAAAAGAATTTGTATATTGTAGAAAAGGGGACAGTGCATGGGGACTAAAATGTTATTACAAGACAGAGGGAGAAAAATTATTCTGCATAGTTTGAGATAATAGGACAAAAATAATGGGCTTAAATTTCAGTGAATGAGGTTTAGGTTGGGCATTAGGGAAATCTTTCTAACTCTCAGGTGTTTAAGCACTGGAATACATTGTCTGGAGAAGTTGTGGAATTTCTATCCCTGGAGATTTTTAAAAGGTGCTGACACAGGAGACCAGGAGTGCAGGGCGCTGGACTTGATGACCACTCGAGATCCCTTGCAGAGCTTTGATTCTGTGACTCCATGAAATGTCAGGAATAAGTTCCTGGCTGTAAGAACAGGAGTGCATTGGAAGACGCCCCTCTAGATATTGTGGATACTCCTTTGCTGGAGGTTTTTCAAAGGCTGGATAGTTTAGACAAAAAAAAATCCCGTATCTTAGCAGGGAGGAGACCAGCCAACATTAATAAGCCCTTGAAACATGTGGTTTTATGATACTATAAGGCAAAATCCTGATGTAGACCAGGTTTTAATCGAACATGGAATCATAGAATCATTGAATCACAAAATCCCAGGGTTGGAAGAGACCTCAGAAGTCATCGATTCCAGCCCCCTGCCCAAGGCAGGACTGACCCCAACTGTATCATCCCAGCCAGGACTGTCAAGCCAGGACTTAAAAACCACTATGGAGGGAGATAAAGGTGTTACAAGGGCAATATTTAATCTTCTGTGTTATGCAGGAAATCAAACTGTATGAATTCCTTCTCAGATTAAACTCTATGAATCAATTGATAATGAAGTAGAGCTGGCATTTATGTTTATCCTGTCTCTCAACACATGCACAAGGAAATATTCAATTACATGAAATGTGGTGTATATAAAATTGATCGAAGACAACTGCTTACACAATCCATATTTGGCCTGTGTAACTCCTTGCCACACACAGTAACGGAGCAAAGAGCAGAGGTGAATGGGGCTTACAAATAGATTGCTCTCTCTATGCAGGACTGGTTGCACTAGCTGTAGTGAAGGCTGCCTGAAACATTCCACTAGAAGATCTCATTTTCACTTGCCTAGACCTTTGCCAAACTTTCACTGTTTGCATTCAAGTTTCCCATGTTGGATGTTTGCTTCTACCAGCATTTCGTAGAAAGTCATAGACTCTTAGAGCTGGAAGAGACCTCCGGAGGCCTATTACTTGAGAGGAAGAATGGCATTGCGCAAGAGGGTTTTTCTTGCGCAACAAGGGGCAGTGTAGATGCTCCTTCTTGCGCAATAGCCTCTTCTGAAAAAAATGGTGGCTCATTAGGTATGCAAATGAGACTCGGTGATATTCCACACTTAGCCTCATTTGCAAATTACTTGCACAAGAAGCCGTGAGTGTAGACACAGCCAAAGGGTTGTTGCTAAGGGATCAAATCTAGGGATGTGAATGACACGCTGACTATCCAACTTAAGTAAACGTTTGTCGGACAGTCGACATAGGAGTTGACTAGTCGCTTATCCCCCCTTGCTGTCTATATTAGAAAGAGGCAGTAGGAAGGGAGAGGGGGTGCTTCAAAGTGGCAGCACCACGAGGAGGTGGGCTCCATGGGCTCCATGCAGTGCTGACACTTTGAAATGCCACGTGCAGCCCAGGGGCGGGCAGCATGCAGTGTTTCAAAGCAGCAGGGCCACGTGGAGCCTGGGGTCATCTTGGGACTCCCAGCTCCTCTTGGCCCTGTGCTCCCTGCAGCGCTTTGCCTTTGTATTACAGGAAGAGCGCCGGGGCTGTTGCTACACTTCAAAGGCGGAGGTGCACTTATCGAGCAACTGAATTTTCGATGCCAATTGCACTGACTATTTGATTAGTCAATTCATCTAAATTGAACATTCCTAATCAAATCTCAGTAATTTTCATCAGTCACTATAATCAAAATATGTGGCAGCTTTCATTGATGGATATTGAAAATGCCCAGGAAAGGAAAGTCACCGTGAACGTATCCCCATTACAGAGACATAGGATGATAGGAGTTACTATAGAGAACTTTCTGGGTGTCTGGATGGTGAGTCTTGCCCACATGCTCAGGGTCTAGCTGGTCACCATATTTGGGGTTGGGAAGGAATTTTCCTCCAGGGTAGATTGGCAGAGGCCCTGGAGGTTTTTCGCCTTCCTCTGTAGCATGGGGCACAGATCACAGCTGGAGGGTTCTCTGCATCTTGGGGGTCTGCAAACTATTTGAAGGCTTCAATATCTGAGATCTAGGTGAGAGGAATATTCTAGCATTGGGTGGGTGAGATTCTGTGGCCTGCACTGTGCAGGGGGTCAGACTAGATGGTCCCTTCTGACCTTAAAGTCTATGAGTCTATGACATACAAACTGAACTCTAGGGAGAGGCTTCTTGGCCAAGGTCTCATAGGGTGTGTCTAGACTACATGGCTCCATCGACGGAGCTATGTAAAGTAGTTTACTCGACATAGTCAATGAAGCGGGGATTTAAATAATCCCCGCGTCATTAAAATAAAAATGGCCACCATGCTGTCCCGACAATCATAGAATCATAGAATCATAGAATAATAGGACTGGAAGGGACCTCAAGAGGTCATCGAGTCCAGCCCCCTGCCCTCAAGGCAGGACCAAGCTCCACCTACACCATCCCTGACAGATGTCTATCTAACCTGTTCTTAAATATCTCCAAAGAGGGAGATTCCACCACCTCCCTTGGCAATTTATTCCAATATTTGACCACCCTGACAGTTAGGAATTTTTTCCTAATGTCCAATCTAAACCTCCCCTGCTGCACTTTAAGCCCATTACTCCTTGTCCTGTCCTCAGAAACCAAGAGGAACAAATTTTCTCTTTCCTCCTTGTGACACCCTTTTAGATATTTGAAAACCGCTATCATGTCCCCCCTTAATCTTCTTTTTTCCAAACTAAACAAGCCCAGTTCATGAAGCCTGGCTTCATAGGTCATGTTCTCTAGACCTTTAATCATTCTTGTCGCTCTTCTCTGTACCCTTTCCAATTTCTCCACATCTTTCTTGAAATGTGGCGCCCAGAACTGGACACAGTACTCCAGCTGAGGCCTAACTAGTGCAGAGTAGAGCGGCAGAATGACTTCACGAGTTTTGCTTACAACACCCCTGTTGATACAACCTAGAATCATATTTGCTTTTTTTGCAACAGCATCACACTGTTGACTCATATTCAACTTGTGGTCCACTATGACCCCTAGATCCCTTTCCGCCATGCTCCTTCCTAGACAGTCGCTTCCCATCTTGTATGTATGGAACTGATTGTTCCTTCCTAAGTGGAGCACTTTGCATTTCTCTTTATTAAACCTCATCCTGTTTACCTCTGACCATTTCTCTAACTTGCTAAGGTCATTTTGAATTATGTCCCTATCCTCCAAAGAAGTCGCAACCCCACCCAGTTTGGTATCATCTGCAAACTTAATAAGCGTACACTCTATCCCAATATCTACATCATTGATGAAGATATTGAACAGTATGGGTCCCAAAACAGATCCTTGAGGAACTCCACTTGTTATCCCTTTCCAGCAGGATTTAGAACCGTTAACAACAACTCTCTGACTACGGTTATCCAGCCAATTATGCACCCACCTTATCGTGGCCCTATCTAAGTTATATTTGCCTAGTTTATCAATAAGAATATCATGCGAGACCGTATCAAATGCCTTACTAAAGTCTAGGTATATGACATCCACCGCTTCTCCCTTATCCACAAGGCTCGTTATCTTATCAAAGAAAGCTATCAGATTAGTTTGGCATGACTTGTTCTTCACAAACCCATGCTGGCTATTCCCTATCACTTTATTACCTTCCAAGTGTTTGCATAGGATTTCCTTAATTATCTGCTCCATTATCTTCCCTGGGACAGACGTTAAACTGACCGGTCTATAGTTTCCTGGGTTGTTCTTATTCCCCTTTTTATAGATGGGCACAATATTTGCCCTTTTCCAGTCTTCTGGAATCTCCCCTGTCTGCCATGATTTTTCAAAAATCATAGCTAAAGGCTCAGCTACCTCCTCTATCAGCTCCTTGAGTATCCTGGGATGCATTTCCTCAGGACCTGGTGACTTGCTGACACCTAACTTTCCTAAGTGACTTTTAACTTGTTCTTTGTGTATCCTATCTTCTAAGCTTACCCTCTCTCTGCTTGTATTCACTACGTTAGGCACACATCCAGACTTCTCGGTGAAGACCGAAACAAAGAAGTCATTGAGCATCTCCGCCATTTCCAAGTTTCCTGTTACTGCTTCTCCCTCCTCACTAAGCAGTGGGCCTACCCTGTCCTTGGTCTTCCTCTTGCTTTTAATGTATTTATAAAAAGTCTTCTTGTTTCCCTTTATGCCTGTAGCTAGTTTGATCTCATTTTGTGCCTTTGCCTTTCTAATCTTGCCCCTGCATTCCCGTGTTGCTTGCCTATATTCATCCTTTGTTAGTTGTCCTAGTTTCCATTTTTTATATGACTCCTTTTTTATTTTGAGATCGTGCAAGATCTCCTTGTTAAGCCAAGCTGGTTTTTTGCCATATTTTCTATCTTTCCTACACAGTGGAATTGTTTGCTTTTGGGCCCTTAACAACGTCCCTTTGAAATACTTCCAACTCTCCTCAGTTGTTTTTCCCTTCAGTCTTGCTTCCCATGGGACCTTACCTACAAGTTCTCTGAGCTTATCAAAATCTGCCTTCCTGAAATCCATAACCTCAATTGTGCTGGTCTCCCTTCTACCTTTCCTTAAGATCATGAATTCTATTATTTCGTGATCACTGTCCCCTATACTGTCTTCCACTTTCAAGTTCTCAACTAGTTCCTCCCTATTTGTTAAAACCAAATCCAGAACAGCTTCTCCTCTGGTAGCTGTTTCAACCTTCTGAAACAGAAAGTTGTCTCCAATGCAGTCCAGAAACTTACTGGATAGCCTGTGCCTCGCTGTGTTAGTTTCCCAACATATGTCTGGATAGTTGAAGTCCCCCATCACCACCAATCAGCTGATCCGGCACAGACTGGCAGTCTAGACGCGATGCAGTTGACAAGGGAAGCCTTTGTCAACCGCTCCGGTAAACCTCATTTCATGAGGCATATTGACGCGGTCAACAAAGGCTTCTCTTGTTGACCGTGCTGCGTGTAGACTGCCGTGCTGTGCCGGATCAGCTGATGATTGGCACAGCACGATGGCCATTTTTAAGTTAATGATGTGGGGATTATTTAAATCTCCACTTCATTGACTAAGTCGAGTAAATTCTGTCCGTCGACAGAGCCATGTAGTCTAGACGCACCCGCAGAGCCTCAGTGGCAGGATGACAGACAGAACCCAAGAGTCCTCACTTCCCTGTAACCACGGTCTCTCCGTCACACCAAGAGGAAAATGGACTGTGGCTCTGGCAGGGCTGTTCATAGCTCGGATACAGAGGGCAGGGTGGGAGAGGCCTCAGCCTTCACCATCCTCTCAAGGCGAATCTGAGGTTTCCAAAAGTAGCGGGAGTTTGTGACAGGGACATTAAAGTTCATAACACTGGAGCAAACTCAGTGCTTTGGAAGAGCTCTGGGATGATGAATGCCTGTGCAGAGCAGAAAGGATCATAGACTTATGAACTGTCCCTTTACTCCCATGCTGCACTGGGTTTGTGCGACAGGTGAATTCCTCAGCAGGAGCTGGTACCTGTGAATTCTGGGAGGGACGTGAATTCTGGGAATCCCCTTTAAAGTAGTCGCGTTCCGCACCTCTCTCAGCCCAGAGTCTGCAGCAGCATCCCATGCCTAGCGCTGGCGCAGGGACAGCTGTGAGATGTGCACACTGGGAGCCAATGTCCATCGCCAATCAGGACATGTCTGCACTGGGGAGTTATTTCGAAGTATCAAAGTGAGCATCCACACAGGAATCCCGTTATTCCGAAAATATTTCGAAATAACGGGCTTGTTATTTCGAAACGAGTAACCCCTTTTGTAATGAGGAGTGACTGCAATACCTGGCAATGGTGATGACATAATGCTGCTGTTCATTGTCTCATGTCACACAGCCACTCAGGAGAGTGTTGGGGACTGGACCCGAGTCCTGCCATTCACACTAGCCATCAGGTTTGAGTTTCACACACTGTGCGATCGCACTAAAGTGATCTCAGATGAGCTGCAGGACAACCCACTGCTCAGTGATTATTCCCTAAGTATTTTAGAAGAACTAGAAGGTTATTCCTGATATTCGCTAATCAATGGAGAGCAACAGCACAATTCCCCAAGCAGATGCATTATTCCGGCTGGTTCATCAACATCCGGAGTCTCCTCATTGCCACTAGACCCCATTTCACCCAGGGAAAGAACAAACGGCAAAGTGGGAAAAAAATTCTCCCACCTTAACCTAATCTGTGTCTATTCTACGATCCTCTTCCACAAGAGGAAATGCAAATGGAGAGCTCATTTGCATATGTTGCACTCTCATTTGCATTTCCCCCTCAGACCCCTTTTGCACAAGTGGTTTTTGTGCAAAAAACCACGGTGTAGACGGCTTCATTTTGTGCCAAAAACCCCTTTTGTGCAAGAGCTTCAAGGAAGAACGGCTCTTGTGCTAAAGGTGGACTTTTTTGCACAAAAACCTCTTGAGCAAAAGGGATCAGAGGAGGAAATGCAAATGAGCATGCAACATATGCAAATAAGTGCTCCATTTCATTTCCTCTTGTGGAAGAGGATCGTAGTATAGATGCAGCCCTACTGTGTCCATGCCCAGAGTTTAGCTGGCACCAGACGGATCGGGCTGACTAGCTCCCAAACCTCTCTGAGGCTCTGACCTTCTCCACAGGGGCCTCTGCCTTGTACTCAAATTGTAAGTAGGAAAGGAGGGATTTCTTAAGTGGAGCCTCCTCACACTCACGTTCATCAATCTGAATTGTCTCCCAGGCCTCAAGGGACACTGGCAAAGCCATGGGGAGTCCTTGAGGTAGCCCCTGCCCTGCAGCCCGTCCCACCTGACTGTTGCCGTGGTCTCTCTGTGAGGTCACTGCCTCCCAAGCTCCTTCAACCAATACGCTGAAGTCTTGCAAAAGACCCTTGTGATGTCACGCCTACAGAGCCAATGTCCTGCTACTGGCCAGAGACTTTACATGTTTGAGCTGCTCCCCTTGTGTCACCTTTACACCTAGGGAGCAGGCAGGCTACATATGAAAAGAGCAGAGGCTGCTCGATGTGCCGCACTGAGGTTTACATAGATTTGCAGCCTGTAAGGCCACAAGAGACAAAAAAGCTTCTTTCGAAAGAGACTTGCAGTCTAGACATAGTCTGAGTGTACATATAAAGCTGATTACATAAGAAATAAAGACAAATGCAAACTAAATCCTTTAAACTGGACAGGATTTTATTCAGCCTCACGCTGCTAGCTACTATAAACAGTCCACCCAGCTTTCCTGTCCATTGCTTCTGAGGCACGTGGAATTGGACATTGTAAGAAGGAGGGATGATAGGTTTGACAGACCATTTGTCTTGCCCAGTATGGCCTTTTTAATGTTCCTGTGAAGACTCCTGATATCTCTACCACCGTTGTAAACCACTAGACCCCACTCCCTTCAAAGAGCTGAGATAGAACCTGAGAGTTGTGATGGGTCCTTCTTTCTGAAGAGTTAGCAATGCAGTGAGAATATCTATTAAAATATTAAACCTAAACAGTGTCACTTAAGATACTTGCCACACAATGTCAGGCCATGTTAGTATTAGAGTAGAGTATATTTTCATTTTCTTTCTTCTATAGTAGATATATACAGTGCTCCTGACCCCTAATTGCTTGTTATCTGCCAGAGCGTAAGTAACCCCTACCAATATCTGAGATGGCTTCTCTCCAGCTGGAGGTGGGCAATGGAAGTGAGGATGATACAGTCAGGCTCTGTCTACACTGGCGGGTTCTTGCACAAGAACAGCCATTCTTGCGCAAGAATCCGCAGAGCGTCCACACTGCCCGCCCGCTCTTGAACAAGAACATTTGCAGTACGGCGTAATAAGAGAAGGCTTCTTGCGCAAGAGCTATGCTCTTTTCTAACAGGTGTAAGCTTTCTTGTGCAGCAGCTCTTGTGTAAAAGGGCAGTGTGGATGATCGGTGGGGGTTTCTTGCACAAGAAAGCCCTATGGCTAAAATGGCCATCAGAGCTTTCTTGCTCAAGAGAGCATCTACACAGCCATGGGTGCTTCTGTGCAAAGGCAAGATGTTCTTGCGCAAGAAGCCGCCAGTGTAGACAAAGCCTCAGTGATGGTTGGGAGGGCCAGAGCATTCTGCACAGCCTGGCTCACCTGCACAGATGGGCCCTTCAGTTGTTGTTGGCCATAATTCCTGGCTAATGGGAGCAACAGGAGAGGGGCATCCAACTGAGGGCAGCATAAAGCTGGAGTTTCAATGGCACTTCTTGCAACATCGCTCCAGAAGTGTATGGAGGGCCAGAAGCACACAAAGTCACCTTGCTCCCGCCCCACTAGAAAGGGCTGGCCCAGAAAATGGGAGCATTATGAATGTAGCCCATGCCTCTGGGCTAAGGAGACGCTTAAGTTCCTAAAGCTCCTTTCCTAATCCAGCCCTGAATACAGGAAATAGGGCCCAGGGCCACTTCACCAGCCAGCTCTGCACTGCACTCAGCCTGAGAGTCAAAGCACCACGAGAAAACTTAAGGACCCTTGACGAGAAAAGAGACGGAGGAGCGTGTCCCGGATCTGTTTGGTCCTCACGCCATAGATGATGGGGTTTAGCGTGGGGGGCAATTGGATGTAGATGTTGGCCACGAGAATGTGGAAATGCAGGGCCACGTTCTGGCCAAACCTGTGTGTCAGGAAGGAGAAGAGACTGGGAATGTAACAGGCTAAAACGGCGCAGAGGTGGGAGCTGCAGGTCCCAAAAGTTTTGAACCGGGCGTCCTTTGTGGGGAGGATAAATATAGCCCTGAGGATCTGGGTGTAGGACACAGCAATAAAAAACACGTCCAGGCCTGTAATGAAGAATGCCACGGAGAGGCTGTAGTAACTACTGACTTGGATATCAGCACAGGCCAGTTTCACTATGGCTATGTGCTCACAGTACGAATGGAGAATGATGTTGGTTCTGCAGTATGGCCATTGCCTTGCCAGGAAGGGATGGGGAAATACAAGCACGCTTCCACGCAGAACCACAGCCAGGCTGATCTTGGCCACCACAGAGTTTGTGAGGATGGTGGAATGTCTCAGGGGATGGCAGATGGCCACATAGTGATCCAACGCCATGGCCACGAAGATTCCAGATTCTATTGAAGACAAGGTGTGAATGAAGTACATCTGGGTGAGGAAGGCCCTGAAATTGATCTCCCTGGAATTGAGCCAGAAGATGCTCAGCATTTTGGGCTGGATGGTTGTGGACAGGACCAGGTCGTTGATGGCCAGCATGCAGAGGAAATAGTACATGGGCTCATGGAGGCTTGGATCCCTCTTCACAATGAAGAGGATGGCGATGTTCCCCAAGATGGCTAGGATGTACATGATGCAGAAGGGGATGGAGATCCATATGTGGGCTGCCTCCAGGCCAGGAATTCCCAAGAGGATGAAAGTGGAGGGGTTGGTGAAGTTGGCGGTGTTAGAATCTGACATGTAGTAGGGGAGGTGTCCAACTCTGAGGAGGAGCTGTGTTTCATGCAGATACCTGGAATGTCCACGACTTCCTGTATGTGACCTGGGTCTACGGGTGATGTTCACAGAACAAATGTCTGGGTGGAGAGACAACGTTAATATGAAACACTTCCTGTTAGATGTCTTCAAGTCACCAAGGTCTGATGAACTGTATCCTTGAATATCAAGGATCCAGGTGAGAATACGGCCAAGCCATTAACTATTACCTTGAAAAGTCACTGAAGATAAGAAAGATTCCAGAAGACTAGTAAAGTGCATACATACGCCTACTTGTAAAAATGATGAAAAGGACAACCTAGGGAATTACAGACCAGTCTGCTTAACTGCTGTACCAAAATAAAATAATCATCATCATCATCATCAGGGCTCAACAATTACGGCAATCTACTCGCCCATGGTGAATAGATTTTAGCTCGGCACAGCGCCGCAGCATGATCAGTGTATGTGCAATGTGCCAAACCACAAAGCTGGTGAGCGGGACTCACCACCGCTTGTCAAGCCCTGATAATAATAATAATAATAATAATAATACAATTAAGGAGATAACTATGATATTTGAAAATCATTGAATATAGGAAAGATTCCAGAAGACTAGTAAAGTGCATACATACGCATACTTATAAAAATGGTGAAAAGAACAACCACGGGAATTACAGACCAGTCAGATTAACTTCTGTACCAAAATATAATAATAATAATAATAATAATGGAACAACTAAGGAGTCCATTTATATCTACAAATATCTACAAGATGGTAATGTGATTTGTAATAGTCAGCATGGATTTGTCAGAAAGTAATCATGTCAAACCAACCTGTTCGCTTTCCTTAACAGGTTTTGAAGTCTTGTGGATAAGGGGAAAGCCACAGATGTGTTATATATAAACTTTAGTAAGGCAGAGAAGAGCAACAACAACAAAGGACTGGGAAACATTATTTATGAGGGAAGATTTACAAAATTATATAATCTAGAAAAGAGCATGGTGGATGGGGACTAAAAAGTTATTACGAAGAAAGGGAGAAAAATTCTACTGCAGAACTCCCGAAGACAGGACAAGAAGCAACAGTGTTAAATTGCGGCAAGGGAGGGTTAGGTTGGGCATTAGAAAAATCTTTTTAACTGGCACAGTGATTAAGCACTGGAATAAATTGTCTGGGGATGTTGTGGAATCTCCATCATTGGAGACATTTAAGAGGAGACGACTCAGGGAATGAGAGGTGGAGGGCCCCGACTTGATGACCGCTCGAGATCCCTTGCAGTGCTTTGATTCTATGACTCCATGAAATGTCAGGAAAAAGTTCCGGGCTGTAAGAACAGGAGTGCATTGGAAGACGCCCCTCCAGACGTGGTGGATACTCCTTTGCTGGAGGTTCTTCTAAGAAAGCTGGATAGTTTAGACAAAAGAAATCCCGTATCTTGGTAGGGAGGAGGCCAGGAGACCCTAACAGTCCCTTCTAAATGGTATTAGAGATGCTAATTGGGGAGACTATCTTTGTAAAGGGTAAGATAGCCAGAGACTTTGTTGAGACCCCCGCGTAGAGTGTCAAATTTTAGCATGAATAACAGTTCAGAGGATTCCCTTTCAAGTGCAGATTTAAAAGGTTTTTGAAGCAGGATGCAAGTAATTAAGTCGTTAAGACCCCCCTTCCCCCCGCATCCCCTTCTGTTCTGAAATTTGATTTGTTCTTTTCATATCTGTTCGTTTTTTAATTGTATCCTTTGGTATATGGTTGTGACAATTTACTTCCACTATTTGATCTGAGGAAGTGGGTCTGGCCCACGAAAGCTCATCACCTAATAAACCATCTTGTTACTGTTTAAAGTGCTACATAGTCCTGTATTTTGTTTCAGTCCCTTCTAACTCTGTGATTCTATGATGTTAAATTCTGGTGCATACCAGGTCTTGGTCAAATTCTAGTCACTAGGCCAAACAATGTGCCTCATTGTGGGGCTGGAGCACACAAAAATCTAACAGGCTGTTTCTTGGATCAGTGGTCCCCAACCCAAAAAAGGTTCCCTACGACTGGACTAGATGGTCTGTTGTAACTTAAATGCTATAAATTTACAGATGAAGAATG
Organism: Pelodiscus sinensis; assembly: GCF_049634645.1. NCBI lineage: Eukaryota > Metazoa > Chordata > Testudines > Trionychidae > Pelodiscus > Pelodiscus sinensis. The sequence goes on along the minus strand of NC_134711.1, from coordinate 334,452,284 downwards.
TAGATCAGGCATTTAGAAATGGAGTGCTCCCTCTGTGCAGGACTGGTTGCCCTAACTGTAGCGAAGACTGTCGGAAACATTCCATTAGAAGAGCTCATTATCACTTGCTTATAGGTTTGCCAAATGTTCACTATTGCAATTGAAATTCTCCATGTTGTCTACTTCCATCTACGGGCATTTTAAAAAAAACTCCGAGACACGACAGTCCAGGTGACTTCTCGAACGACTAGGAGAGAAATCCTTTTAACAAGGCTGAAAGATTCTCGTGATTGTTCTGGTGAGGTTCCCTTGCACTGCCGGGCTTTCTGGGATATAAACGTCATAAAACAGGTCCGGCAACTTTAACAGCCAGAGTGCTGGAACCCCAGAGAGGGGGAAGAGGCTCTGTGTCTTTACACACAGCTGGCTCCTCAGCCCTTTGCTAAAAGATCCTGAGACACTGACGTACAGATGGCTGGGGGCTGGGCATGTCAGACAGGGAGGCACAGCAAACAGGGACATTTTAGCCTGGATACTGGAGCAAAGTCACCACTTTGGCAAGGGCACTGGGATGTTTAATGCCTGGGCTGAGGAGAAAGGAACATAGATATTTGCAATCTCTCCTCAATACCATGTGGCACTGGGGTTGTGGAGCAGGTGAGCTCCTGAGGAATGGGGTGTTTACCTGTGAATCCTGAGATGGAAGTGTCTTCCCTGGGAATCCCCCTTGGGCAGCAACGTCCTGCATTTCTCTCAGCCCAACGTCTGCAGCACCGTCGCAAGCCGAGAGCCAACACAGGAGCACACACAGTTTGTTATATAGCTCTGTGCAGTCTCGGGGGATTGCTCATTGTCTAGGAGAGAAGTGGCCTTTGGATATATAGAAGCTGCGTAGAAGTCTGGCTGGGCTTCCGGGCTATTTATCCAGCTTTAGAAGTCAACACTAATTAAGGAACTTTCCCAAAGGGCGAGGAGAACTCCTGGGCTCTGGGCTGAGTCAGAGAGGAATTGGCTGCTCTGTGTGCTTGTGTGCACTGACCAATTATAGTTCATTAGTAAGAAGACTAGGAACAGTCCCTAGACCCAGCAAGGCCTCATACTCTGAATATGCCCAGGTAGGATGGGGAGACAGAAAGATCAGGAGACCGGTGACTAATTGGAAACACAAACACTGTCTGTGTGCACTGAAGGTGAATTGCTAAAGGATCAAAGCTCAGTCATTTTCGTAAGTCACTAGAATCTAACTATGTAGCAACTTTCATTGATGGCTCCCGAAAACACCCGGGAAAGGAAAGTGGCCAGGAACGTGTCCCAGCTCCGTTACACAGATAGGTAAAGTGAACTCTAGGGGGAGGTCTCTTGGGCAAGGTCTCCCAGAGACTGAGTGGCAGGACGACAGACAGAACCAGGAGTCCTGACAACCCTATGACCATGGTCCCTTCATCCTGCCAAGAGGAAATTGGACGTTGGCTGTGGCAGAGCTCGTTCCTGGTTGGGATGCAGGGGGCAGGATAGTAAAGGCAGCCTGAGCCTTCATCATCCCCTCATGGCAAATCTGAGGTTTCCAGAAGTAACTGGAGCCGTAAGCTCCCTACTGCCATGACATGCGCGCTCTGGGAGCCAACAGCCACCTTCACTCAGAGACCTGCCAACACGCCAGTCACTTAGGGTCACTCTGCTCTTTGGGTATGTCTATACTACAGCGCTATTTGGAATTAACTTAATTCGAAATATTTAACTTGAATTAAGCTAATTCGAAATAACACATCTAGACCCAAAAACTAATTTGAAATAGCGTTTTGCTATTTCGAAATAGCACGTCCACACTGGATTGCATTTCAGAGCAGCTAAGACCAGTTACAGCAGGGCATCAGGTCAGTAGTTGCTTTGGGTATGTCTACACTACAAAGTTAATTCGAATTAACGGACGTTAGTTCGAATTAACTTTGATAGGCGCTACACAAGCGCTCCGCTAGTTCGAACTTAATTCGAACTAGCGGAGTGCTTAGTTCGAACGAGGTAAACCTCATTGTACGAGGACTAAGCCTAGATTGAACTTACTACTTCTAATTAAGGGGTGTGTAGCCCCTTAATTCGAACTAGTGGGAGGCTAGCCCTCCCCAACTTTCCCTGGTGGCCACTCTGGCCAACACCAGGGAAACTCAACTGCCCCCTCCCTGCCCCAGGCCCCTTAAAGGGGCATGGGCTGGCTACGGTGCCCGTGCCAGGTGCAAGCCTGCCAGCACTCAGCCAGCAGACCCTGCACCTGGCACAGTACAGAGCCAGCCACCCGATGTCCCCCAGCCCACCCCCTCTTGCCGGGACCAGGCTGGCGGCTCCCGGGAGCTTTCCCGGGACCGCAAGAGGCGGGCACCCGCCTGGTCCAGTGCAGACATCGTGGACTTCGTCCACGACCTCCGCACTAGGCACAGGAAAGTGGCCGTCTAGGGCAGGAGAGCTGCCAGCCTGGCCACCCAGGAGCAGGTTTGCATGAAAATCAAGGTGGTCCACTGAGACCCCCGACCCTGAGCCCTGAGCCCTGAGCTTATAATGGCCGGACTGGGTCAGACCAAAGTTCCATCTAGCCCAGTAGCCTGTCTGCCGACAGCGGCCAGAACTAGGGACCCTGGAGGGAATGGACCAAAGACAGTGACCAAGCTATTTGTCTCATGCCATCCCTCTCCAGCCTTCCACAAATTTCAGCCAGGGACAACACTTCTACCCCCTGGCTAATACCACTCCATGGACCCAACCTCCATCACTTTATCTCACGTCTCTTTAAACTCTGTTCTAATTCTAGCCTTCACAGCCTCCTGCAGCAAGGAGTTCCACAGGTTGTCTCTTTGCTTTGGGAAGAAGAACTTTCTGTTATTAGTTTGAAGCCTGCTACCCATTCCTTTCCTTTGGTGTCCTCTAGTCCATCAATTATGGGAACTAATGAAGAACTTTTCTGTATGCACCCTCTCTACCCCACTCATGCTTTTATAGACCTCTATCATATCCCCCCTCCATCTCCTCTTTTCTAAGCTGGAAAGTCCCAGTCTCTTTAGCCTCTCTTCATATGGGACCTGTTTCAAACCCCTCATCATTGTAGTTGCCCTCCCCTCTCCCACTCTCTCTCTTCCCCTCTCCCACCTCCTTTTCCCAGTCTCCCCCAGTTTTGTTCAATAAAGAGAGATTCTATTTTTGACCACACGTGTCCTTTATTTTGTACATCAGAAAGGGGGGCTAGGGAAGGGTAAGTGAAAGGAGGTGAGGGAGGAATGGGGTACGAGCCCCCGATGGGGAGGACTGGGGTGGCTCTGTGGGCTTTTAGGGGTGGAAGCTCTCCTGCAGCCCCCCAATTGCCCCCTCTCCCCAGATGGCAGCCTGTGGCAAGTGCAGCCGGGCTGATGGTTGAGTGCTTTGATGTACCCAGTGTGGGTACTCCAGGCAATCCAAGCCAGGACTGCTTTGCAAGCGGGGCACCCCTGAGAACTGTCTGTCCAGGGTGGGGGTCTGGACCCTTTAAGCACAGCCCTCGGCTAGCCTGAGACAGCAGCTCCACGCTCTAAGTCCTCATCTGATGCCCTGATGGCACTGCTTCTGGCCATCCTTAACCCCGATTCAGGGTCCACTCTGTGTGGACATGCTAGTTCGAATTAGCAAAACGCTAATTCGAACTAGTTTTTTAGTCTGGATGCGTTAGTTCGAATTAGTGCTGTAGTGTAGACAGACCCTCAGTGTGGCTGATATCCGAGGTATCTGAGGCTCGTGCTTAAAGGGAGCCCCCTGGACTCGGGACACCACAGCACTCGGCCATGCAGAGCCAGAGCTGCCCCTGGGCATGCCAGTGCATCTCGTGGGGTCGTTGCCGTCAGCATGGTGTCTATGATTATAGAATCATAGACACCAGCTGTTTGTCGGCAGATCGGGGCAGTCTGGATACTCCCCTGCCGACATGAAAGCCCTTTATTGACCTCCCCGGTAAACCTCATCCTACGAGGCATAACGGGGAGGTCGATAAAGGGCTTTCAGGTCAGCATGGAAGCATTCAGACTAACGCACTGAGCCGACAAACAGCTGATTAGCTGTTTGTCGGCTCAGCGCGGCAGCCATGTAAATTTAAATGAAGCCGCGATTATTTAAATCGCGGCTTCATTTCCCTTTGCTGATCAGCCTAATCTACATGGCTCCATCGATGGAGCCATGTAGTTTAGACACACCCCTAGACTCCACTTCTGCTCCCGCTCAGAGACCTGCAAACACATCAGTCTGCAGGAATAGATTCAGTGAAAGCCTCCCAAACAGGGAGTTCCTTTGGATGGGGTGGAGCTAGGGGCCTCTCCAAAAACTGCCATGGAACAAGGACGGCCCTGTAGGCAGAATACAGACTGGACTAGTGTTGTATTGCATTTCTTCTCTTCTGCTTCATCTCCTTTCAGTCTCTCCCACCTTCAGTTGAATTCAGAAGTACCAGGCTCAGGCAAACAGTCCAGCACTGTGCTGGATTGTAGGGTAAACTGAGGCAGCCCTAAATGTGCTAATAGGCCTCTAAACAGCATAACTCCATTTTAGGGTTAAGGCCTAAGAACACCACAGTCAGGATAAGAACTGCAGACAGTGGAACGACCCTAGGCACCATAGCAACCACATTCTAAAACACTCAAACTGAACTCCAGTTAGTAACCTAACACATTTTGCTTAAAATAACATTCATAAATTTGCTTAACTGTCTTGCTTCTTGCTTCACTCCTAGATAATGAGCCTGAGAACCCAGTGCTGCACCAACTCAAAGCCATACCCGCCTGCTATAAGAAACATCATCATCATAAATGCAAACTAAATGTTATTACTGTTTTGCTAACATTGTTTTAGCATTTAAACAATAACCACCTATATGTCTTAATGTATTCGTTAATAAGTTGTTACTTTGCAATAGGCGGAGATATTATGTAATCTTTAGTAGTTCTATTGGCTTATGTGCTCATGTCGTCTTGCTGCTAGACCTATCAAATCACTTCTCCTCCGTCCACCTGCTGACTATATAATCTATTGTATTGTGTTAATTAACCAGTGTTCACCAGGGGAACCCCTGCGTGTCACTCCATCAGCTGGTGTAATAAATCCTCGGCTTGTTTTCACCTGCATCCAGAGTGTCCTGGCTTATTTCCAACATGGATGGAGGGCACATGGATTTCCAGAGCTGAATTCTCTTCCTGCTCATTTAGGCAGTCTGGGGTATTTCTCTGGTGCAGAAGCACCTGTGTGTTTAAGCCCTGAAATGAGACTGAATGAACATTCCTGTCTGAGCCAAACCGGGGAGCCGTGTCCACAAGTATTCATGTTCCTAACACTCTGCAGATGCTAAACATGGTTTGATCTTCATCTGTAGGTAAAGGCTATGTGGGTGGGCACCAGTCCCTGATTTAGCTAGTGTGTTGTGCTACTTATGACCATTGTTTGTCCAGTGGAAGACTCCACAGATCCTGCTCCAGTTCCAGGCCCTTTGTACTAGCCCCTTGGCAAACACAGAGGGAGAAACAGGCCCTGCCCCACGTACCTTAAAACCAAATTAAGACAAAATGCAGCTACTGTGTGAAACAAAAGGATTAGGGGAGAGAGGGGGGGTGTAATAGCACTAAGAAGGGCTGGTTACACAGGCTGCTGGGTGGGTGAGAGACAGCTCCAATGCACAACCCTGGCCTGGCTGTCAGCAGGATGTTCTGGGCCTTGCAGAGAGCCTGCATTTTAAAGAATTCTTTGGGCATGTGCACACCCATTACTGGGACCATTAGCAGTGTCCAGCTTCTTCACTGGTGGACCTGAGAGGCAGGTTGTGGGTGTTTCCGCCTTCACACCATACTTCAGTAATACACACATGCACACACACTCTACACTCAAGCTGTGCTGCAGCTAAGGACTCCCTTTCAGACCTGGGGCTAGGGTGAGTGCTCTGAGCAGCCCTAAGGTGTAAAAATGTAATGAGAAAAGCAGAAAAAGATTGTGAGGAACAGCTAGCCAAAAACTCAAAAAGAAATAACAAAATGTTTTTTAAGTACATTAGAAGCAGGAAGCCTGCTAAAAACCTGTGGGTCCCCTAGATGATCGAGCTATAAAAGGAGCAATCAAGAACAATAAAGCCATTGCGGAGAAACTAAATGATTTCTTTGCTTCAGTCGTCACGGCTGAGGACGTTGGGGAAATTCCTGAATCTGTACCGTCCTTTTTGGGTGATGAATCTGAGGAAGTTTGCAGATGATACCAAACTGTTTAGGATAGTCAAGACAGAAGCAGACTGTGAGGGACTCCAAGAAGATCTCACCAAACTGAGTGATTGGGCAACAAAATGGCAAATGAAATTTAATGTGGATAAGAGTAAAGTAATGCACATCGGGAAAAATAACCCCAACTACACGTACAGTATGATGGGGGCTAATTTGGCTATGACAAATCAGGAAAGAGTTCTTGGAGTTATCGTGGACAGTTCTCTGAAAACTTCCACATATTGTGCAGCGGCGGTCAAAAAGGCAAATAGGATGCTAGGAATTATTAAGAAAGGGATAGAAAATAAGACCAAGAATATCTTACTGCCCCTGTATAAAACTATGGTACGCCCACATCTCGAATACTGTGTATAGATGTGGTCACCTCACCTCAAAAAAGATATTTTGGCCTTGGAAAGGGTTCAGAAAAGGGCAACTAAAACGATTAGGGGTTTGGAACGGGTCCCATATGAGGAAAGGTTAAAACGACTGGGACTTTTCAGTTTAGAAAAGAGGAGACTGAGGGGGGATATGATAGAGGTCTATAAAATCATGAGTGGTGTGAAGAGGGCCGATAAAGAAAAGTTATGTATTAGTTCCCATAATAGAAGAACTAGAGGACACCAAATGAAATTAATGGGTAGCAGGTTTAAAACGAATAAAAGAAAGTTCTTCTTCACACAGTGCGTAGTCAACCTGTGGAACTCCTTGCCAGAGGAGGCTGTGAAGGCTAGGACTATAACAGAGTTTAAAGAGAAGCTAGATAATTTCCTGGAAGTTAGGTCCATAAAAGGCTATTAGCCAGGGGATAGAAATGGTGTCCCTGGCCTCTGTTTGTCAGAGGCTGGAGAGGGATGGCAGGAGACAAATCGCTTGGTCACTGTCTTCAGTCCATCCCCTCCGGGGTAGCTGGTGTTGGCCGCTGTCTGCAGACAGGCTACTGGGCTAGATGGACCTTTGGTCTGACCCAGTACGGCCGTTCTTATGTTCTTATGTAAGGTTCAAAAGGACCTTGAGGGCCTCTCCCCCCCATAAGTGACCTTCCCCTCCTCCCCAGCATACCTGGGATGGGAACTGTTGCAGCCTCACAAGAAGCCTGCCTGTCGGATTGAGTCTGGTCAGGATCTGGCATGGGTTAGTGACCCAGTGCCTCCCTCAGTCGTACAGTAACTGGAAACTACCAGATCCCTTTCTGAACTGGGCAGTCCAGGTGAAAGTCCAGAGTCTGGCAACTGTAAATGGCACCCGGACACACAAGCCAAACCCCAAACTTTCTGGGTAAATCTGTAGCATTTCATAGTGCGAACCGTCTGTACCCGTCTTTGCCTTCTCCTGGACTCTTCACTCACATGCCTTTTGCTCAGGCGGCTGGAGCAGAGGTGCTGGTCTAGCAATAGGTGGCTCATTTGTCACACTGATACAGCACAGTGAGGACAATGAAAGCTTAGTGACTCTGTGCCCCTCCAGTAAGTGATACAGGCCGGGCCAGATTAACTCTTCTGGAGGCCTGGTTGATTAGACTCTGAGCCCCCTCCCCCAGGCTCTGAGATCGGCCAAAAAATGAGGGGCTCAGTGTGTGAGAAGGAGCTGCAGGTTGAAGCCGAAGGGCAGGTGCGGGAGAGGGATCTCACCAGGTGTGAAGGCTCTGCAGTGGATCTGGAGATGAGATGGTTGGAGTGAAGGAGGACTCTGCAGGCTGGGGCCGAAGGATTTGAACTGTGGGAGGGGACTCAGGTCAGAAGGATCAGGGTGTGGGTGGGAATTTGGGTGCAGGAGGAGGCTCAGGGTTGGGGTGTAGGTTCTGGGAGAGAGTCAGGGTATGTCTACACTGCCACCCTCATTCGAACTAGGGTGGCTAATGTAGGCATTCGAAGTTGCAAATGAAGGCCGGTATTTAAATATCTTGGGCTTCATTTGCATCTTACCAGGCGCCGCCATTTTTAAATCCCCCTTAGTGCGGACTGCGTGATCGCGGCTACACACGGCATGGAGTAGGTAGTTCGAATTAGGCTCTCTCACAGCACCAGGAGAAAATTTAAGGACCCTGGAGGAGATAAGAGCTTGTCCCGGATCTGTTTGGTCATCACCCCGTAGATGATGGGGTTTAGCATGGGGGGCAATAGGAGGTAGATGTTGGCCATGAGAATGTGGAAATACAGGGCCACATTCTGGCCAAACCTGTGTGTCAGGAAGGAGAAGAGACCTGGGATGTAAAAAGCTAAGACAACACAGAGGTGGGAGCTGCAGGTTCCAAATGTTTTGAGCCGGGCGTTCTTTGTGGAGAGGTGAAAAATGGCCCTGAGGATTTGAGTGTAGGACAGAGCAATAAAAAACACGTCCAGGCCGGTAATGAAAAATGCCACAGAGAGGCCGTAGTAATTACTGATGTGAATGTCAGCACAGGCCAGCTTCACCACGGCGATGTGCTCACAGTAGGAGTGGGGGATGATGTTGGTTCTGCAATATGGCCACTGCCTTGCCAGGAAGAGATGGGGAATAAAAAGCACGCTTCCACGCAGAACCACAGCCAGGCCAATCTTGGTCACTACAGGGTTTGTCAGGATGGTGGAATGTCTCAGGGGATCACAGATGGCCACGTAGCGATCAAAAGCCATGGCCACGAAGATCCCAGATTCTATCACAGAGAAGCAGTGAACAAAATACATCTGGGTGAGGCAGGCACTGAACCTGATCTCCCTGGAATTGAACCAGAAGATGCTCAACATTTTGGGCTGGATGGATGTAGACATGATCAGATCAGTGACGGCCAGCATGCAGAGGAAATAGTACATGGGCTCATGGAGGCTCGGCTCCCTCTTCACGATTAATAGGATGGTGATGTTCCCCAAGAGGGTTATGATGTACATGGTGCAGAAGGGGATGGAGAGCCAGACATGTTTCCCTTCCAGGCCAGGGATGCCCAGCAAGATGAAGGTGGAGGGGTTGGTGAAGTCAGTGGTGTTGGAATCTGGCATGAAGTAAGGGAGGTGTCCAACTTTGAGATGGATGCCGAGGTTCTGGGGTGATGTTCATAGAACAAATGCCTGGATGGAGAGACAATGTTAATATCAGAGGGGTAGCCATCTTAGTCTGGATCTGCAAAAGCAACGAGGAGTCCTGTGGCACCTTATAGCCTAACAGATTTATTAGAGCATAAGCTTTCCGGTGTAAAGGCCTACTTAGTCAGATGCATAATCTAAATATGAAACACTTCCTGTTCGATATCTTCAAGTCACCATGGTCTCCTGAAATATATCCTAGAATATCAAGGATTCAGAGGAGAATATATCCAAGCCATTTAACTATTATCTTTGAAAAATCATTGAAGTTGGGAAAGAAGACTTGTAAAAGTCTTATAGGGTATGTCTACACTACGGGATAAGGTCAAATTAAGATATGCAACTTCAGCTATGTTAATTGCATAGATGAAGTTGAAGTACTGTACCTTAACTTTCTACACTGTAAGAAGTCGAAGGGACTTCAACAACAAAGGACAGGGAAACATTCTTTATGAGGGAAGATTAAAAGAACTGTATAAAAGAATTTGTATAATAATAGAAAAGGGGACAGTGCATGGGGACTAAAATGTTATTACAAGACAGAGGGAGAAAAATTATTCTGCATAGTTTGAGATAATAGGACAAAAATAATGGGCTTAAATTTCAGTGAATGAGGTTTAGGTTGGGCATTAGGGAAATCTTTCTAACTCTCAGGTGTTTAAGCACTGGAATACATTGTCTGGAGAAGTTGTGGAATTTCTATCCCTGGAGATTTTTAAAAGGTGCTGACACAGGGGACCAAAAGTGCAGGGCGCTAGACTTGATGACCACTCGAGATCCCTTGCAGAGCTTTGATTCTATGACTCCATGAAATGTCAGGAATAAGTTCCTGGCTGTAAGAACAGGAGTGCATTGGAAGACACCCCTCTAGATATTGTGGATACTCCTTTGCTGGAGGTTTTTCAAAGGCTGGATAGTTTAGACAAAAAAATCCTGTATCTTAGCACGGAGGAGACCAGGCAACATTAATAAGCCCTTGAAACATGTGGTTTTATGATACTATAAGGCAAAATCCTGTTGTCGACCAGGTTTTAATCGAACATGGAATCATAGAATCATTGAATCACAAAATCCCAGGGTTGGAAGAGACCTCAGAAGTCATCGATTCCAACCCCCTGCCCAAGGCAGGACTGCCCCCAACTGTATCATCCCAGCCGGGACTGTCAAGCCAGGACTTAAAAACCACTATGGAGGGAGATAAAGATGTTAAAAGGGCAATATTTAATCTTCTGTCATACGCAGGAAATCAAACTGTATGAATTCCTTCTCAGATTAAACTCTATGAATCAATTGATAATAAAGTAGAGCTGACATTTATGTTTATCCTGTCTCTCAACACATGCACAAGGGAATATTCAATTACATGAAATGTGGTGTATATAAAATTGATCGAAGACAACTGCTTACACAATCCATATTTGGCCTGTGTAACTCCTTGCCACACACATTAACGGAGCAAAGAGCAGAGGTGAATGAGGCTTACAAACAGATTGCTCTCTCTATGCAGGACTGGTTGCACTAGCTGTAGTGAAGGCTGCCTGAAACATTCCACTAGAAGATCTCATTTTCACTTGCCTAGACCTTTGCCAAACTTTCCCTGTTTGCATTCAAGTTTCCCATGTTGGATGTTTGCTTCTACCAGCATTTCATAGAAAGTCATAGACTCTTAGAGCTGGAAGAGACCTCCGGAGGCCTATTACTTGAGAGGAAGAACGGCATTGCGCAAGAGGGTTTTTCTTGCGCAACAAGGGGCAGTGTAGATGCTCCTTCTTGCGCAATAGCCTCTTCTGAAAAAAATGGTGGTTCATTAGGTATACAAATGAGACTCGGTGATATTCCACACTTAGCCTCATTTGCAAATTACTTGCACAAGAAGCCGTGAGTGTAGACACAGCCAAAGGGTTCTTGCTAAGGGATCAAATCTAGGGATGTGAATGACACGCTGACTATCCAACTTAGGTAAACGTTTGTCGGACAGTCGACATAGGAGTTGACTAGTCGCTTATCCCCCCTTGCTGTCTATATTAGAAAGAGGCAGTAGGAAGGGAGAGGGGGTGCTTCAAAGTGGTAGCACCACGAGGAGGTGGGCTCCATGGGCTCCATGCAGTGCTGACACTTTGAAATGCCACGTGCAGCCCAGGGGCGGGCAGCATGCAGTGTTTCAAAGCAGCAGGGCCACGTGGAGCCTGGGGTCATCTTGGGACTCCCAGCTCCTCTTGGCCCTTTGCTCCCTGCAGCGCTTTGCCTTTGTATTACAGGAAGAGCGCCGGGGCTGTTGCTACACTTCAAAGGCGGAGGTGCACTTATCGAGCAACTGAATTTTTGATGCAAATTGCACTGACTATTTGATTAGTCAATTCATCTAAATTGAACATTCTTAATCAAATCTCAGTAATTTTCATCAGTCACTATAATCAAAATATGTGGCAGCTTTCATTGATGGATATTGAAAATGCCCAGGAAAGGAAAGTCACCATGAACGTATCCCCATTACAGAGACATGGGATGATAGGAGTTACTATAGAGAACTTTCTGGGTGTCTGGATGGTGAGTCTTGCCCACATGCTCAGGGTCTAGCTGGTCGCCATATTTGGGGTTGGGAAGGAATTTTCCTCCAGGGTAGATTGTCAGAGGCCCTGGAGGTTTTTCGCCTTCCTCTGTAACATGGGGCACAGATCACAGCTGGAGGGTTCTCTGCATCTTGGGGCCTTCAAAGTATTTGAAGGCTTCAATATCTGAGATCTAGGTGAGAGGATTATTCTAGCATTGGGTGGGTGAGATTCTGTGGCCTGCACTGTGCAGGGGGTCAGACTAGATGATCATAATGGTCCCTTCTGACCTTAAAGTCTATGAATCTATGACATATAAACTGAACTCTAGGGAAAGGCTTCTTGGCCAAGGTCTCATAGGGTGTGTCTAGACTACATGGCTCCATCGACGGAGCTATGTAAAGTAGTTTACTCGACATAGTCAATGAAGCGGGGATTTAAATAATCCCCGCGTCATTAAAATAAAAATGGCCACCATGCTGTCCCGACAATCATAGAATCATAGAATAATAGGACTGGAAGGGTCCTCAAGAGGTCATCGAGTCCAGCCCCCTGCCCTCAAGGCAGGACCAAGCTCCGTCTACACCATCCCTGACAGATGTCTATCTAACCTGTTCTTAAATATCTCCAGAGAGGGAGATTCCACCACCTCCCGAGGCAATTTATTCCAATATTTGACCACCCTGACAGTTAGGAATTTTTTCCTAATGTCCAATCTAAACCTCCCCTGCTGCACTTTAAGCCCATTACTCCTTGTCCTGTCCTCAGAAACCAAGAGGAACAAATTTTCTCCTTCCTCCTTGTGACACCCTTTTAGATATTTGAAAACCGCTATCATGTCCCCCCTTAATCTTCTTTTTTCCAAACTAAACAAGCCCAGTTCATGAAACCTGGCTTCATAGGTCATGTTCTCTAGACCTTTAATCATTCTTGTCACTCTTCTCTGTACCCTTTCCAATTTCTCCACATCTTTCTTGAAATGTGGCGCCCAGAACTGGACACAGTACTCCAGCTGAGGCCTAACTAGTGCAGAGTAGAGCGGCAGAATGACTTCACGAGTTTTGCTTACAACACCCCTGTTGATACAACCTAGAATCATATTTGCTTTTTTTGCAACAGCATCACACTGTTGACTCATATTCAACTTGTGGTCCACTATGACCCCTAGATCCCTTTCCGCCATGCTCCTTCCTAGACAGTCGCTTCCCATCTTGTATGTATGGAACTGATTGTTCCTTCCTAAGTGGAGCACTTTGCATTTCTCTTTATTAAACCTCATCCTGTTTACCTCTGACCATTTCTCTAACTTGCTAAGGTCATTTTGAATTATGTCCCTATCCTCCAAAGAAGTCGCAACCCCACCCAGTTTGGTATCATCTGCAAACTTAATAAGCGTACTCTCTATCCCAATATCTACAACATTGATGAAGATATTGAACAGTACGGGTCCCAAAACAGACCCTTGAGGAACTCCACTTGTTATCCCTTTCCAGCAGGATTTAGAACCGTTAACAACAACTCTCTGACTACGGTTATCCAGCCAATTATGCACCCACCTTATCGTGGCCCTATCTAAGTTATATTTGCCTAGTTTATCAATAAGAATATCATGCGAGACCGTATCAAATGCCTTACTAAAGTCTAGGTATATGACATCCACCGCTTCTCCCTTATCCACAAGGCTCGTTATCCTATCAAAGAAAGCTATCAGATTTGTTTGGCATGACTTGTTCTTCACAAACCCATGCTGGCTATTCCCTATCACTTTATTACCTTCCAAGTGTTTGCATAGGATTTCCTTAATTATCTGCTCCATTATCTTCCCTGGGACAGACGTTAAACTGACCGGTCTATAGTTTCCTGGGTTGTTCTTATTCCCCTTTTTATAGATGGGCACAATATTTGCCCTTTTCCAGTCTTCTGGAATCTCCCCTGTCTGCCATGATTTTTCAAAGATCATAGCTAAAGGCTCAGATAGCTCCTCTATCAGCTCCTTGAGTACCCTGGGATGCATTTCATCAGGACCTGGTGACTTGCTGACATCTAACTTTCCTAAGTGACTTTTAACTTGTTCTTTGTGTATCCTATCTTCTAAACTTACCCTCTCTCTGCTTGTATTCACTACGTTAGGCACACCTCCAGACTTCTCGGTGAAGACCGAAACAAAGAAGTCATTGAGCATCTCCGCCATTTCCAAGTTTCCTGTTACTGCTTCTCCCTCCTCACTAAGCAGTGGGCCTACCCTGTCCTTGGTCTTCCTCTTGCTTTTAATGTATTTATAAAAAGTCTTCTTGTTTCCCTTTATGCCTGTAGCTAGTTTGATCTCATTTTGTGCCTTTGCCTTTCTAATCTTGCCCCTGCATTCCCGTGTTGCTTGCCTATATTCATCCTTTGTTAGTTGTCCTAGTTTCCATTTTTATACGACTCCTTTTTTATTTTGAGATCGTGCAAGATCTCCTTGTTAAGCCAAGCTGGTCTTTTGCCATATTTTCTATCTTTCCTACACAGCGGAATTGTTTGCTTTTGGGCCCTTAACAACGTCCCTTTGAAATACTTCCAACTCTCCTCAGTTGTTTTTCCCTTCAGTCTTGCTTCCCATGGGACCTTACCTACAAGTTCTCTGAGCTTATCAAAATCTGCCTTCCTGAAATCCATAACCTCAATTGTGCTGGTCTCCCTTCTACCTTTCCTTAAGATCATGAATTCTATTATTTCGTGATCACTGTCCCCTATACTGTCTTCCACTTTCAAGTTCTCAACTAGTTCCTCCCTATTTGTTAAAACCAAATCCAGAACAGCTTCTCCTCTGGTAGCTTTTTCAACCTTCTGAAACAGAAAGTTGTCTCCAATGCAGTCCAGAAACTTACTGGATAGCCTGTGCCTCGCTGTGTTAGTTTCCCAACATATGTCTGGATAGTTGAAGTCCCCCATCACCACCAATCAGCTGATCCGGCACAGACTGGCAGTCTAGACGCGATGCAGTTGACAAGGGAAGCCTTTGTCAACCGCTCCGGTAAACCTCATTTCATGAGGCATATTGACGCGGTCAACAAAGGCTTCTCTTGTTGACCGTGCTGCGTGTAGACTGCCGTGCTGTGCCGGATCAGCTGATGATTGGCACAGCACGATGGCCATTTTTATGTTAATGATGTGGGGATTATTTAAATCTCCACTTCATTGACTAAGTCGAGTAAA
Source organism: Pelodiscus sinensis (assembly GCF_049634645.1). Classification (NCBI taxonomy): domain Eukaryota; kingdom Metazoa; phylum Chordata; order Testudines; family Trionychidae; genus Pelodiscus; species Pelodiscus sinensis. Next base: position 334,437,257 of record NC_134711.1, on the reverse strand, counting down.
TTCTGTCCGTCGACAGAGCCATGTAGTCTAGACGCACCCGCAGAGCCTCAGTGGCAGGATGACAGACAGAACCCAAGAGACCTGACTTCCCTGTAACCACGGTCTCTCCGTCACACCAAGAGGAAAATGGACTGTGGCTCTGGCTGGGCTGTTCATAGCTCGGATACAGAGGGCAGGGTGGGAGAGGCCTCAGCCTTCACCATCCTCTCAAGGCGAATCTGAGGTTTCCAAAAGTAGCAGGAGTTTGTGACAGGGACATTAAAGCTCATAACACTGGAGCAAACTCAGTGCTTTGGAAGAGCTCTGGGATGATGAATGCCTGTGCAGAGCAGAAAGGATCATAGACTTATGAACTGTCCCTTTACTCCCATGCTGCACTGGGTTTGTGCAACAGGTGAATTCCTCAGCAGGAGCTGGTACCTGTGAATTCTGGGAGGGACGTGAATTCTGGGAATCCCCTTTAAAGTAGTCCTGTTCCGCACCTCTCTCAGCCCAGAGTCTGCAGCAGCATCCCATGCCGAGCACTGGCGCAGGGACAGCTGTGAGATGTGCACGCTGGGAGCCAATGTCCATCGCCAATCAGGACATGTCTGCACTGGGGAGTTATTTCGAAGTATCAAAGTGAGCATCCACACAGGAATCCCGTTATTCCGAAATTATTTCAAAATAACGGGCTTGTTATTTTGAAACGAGTAACCCCTTTTGTGATGAGGAGTGACTGCAATACCTGGCAATGGTGATGACATAATGCTGCTGTTCATTGTCTCATGTCACACAGCCACTCAGGAGAGTGTTGGGGACTGGACCCGAGTCCTGCCATTCACACTAGCCATCAGGTTTGAGTTTCACACACTGTGCGATCGCACTAAAGTGATCTCAGATGAGCTGCAGGACAACCCACTGCTCAGTGATTATTCCCTAAGTATTTTAGAAGAACTAGAAGGTTATTCCTGATATTCGCTAATCAATGGAGAGCAACAGCACAATTCCCCAAGCAGATGCATTATTCCGGCTGGTTCATCAACATCCGGAGTCTCCTCATTGCCACTAGACCCCATTTCACCCAGGGAAAGAACAAACGGCAAAGTGGGAAAAAAATTCTCCCACCTTAACCTAATCTGTGTCTATTCTACGATCCTCTTCCACAAGAGGAAATGCAAATGGAGAGCTCATTTGCATATGTTGCACTCTCATTTGCATTTCCTCCTCAGATCCCTTTTGCACAAGTGGTTTTTGTGCAAAAAACCACGGTGTAGACGGCTTCATTTTGTGCCAAAAACCCCTTTTGTGCAAGAGCTTCAAGGAAGAACGGCTCTTGTGCTAAAGGTGGACTTTTTTGCACAAAAACCTCTTGAGCAAAAGGGATCAGAGGAGGAAATGCAGATGAGCATGCAACATATGCAAATGAGTGTTCCATTTCATTTCCTCTTGCGGAAGAGGATCGTAGTATAGATGCAGCCCTATTGTGTCCATGCCCAGAGTTTAGCTGGCACCAGACGGATCGGGCTGACTAGCTCCCAAACCTCTCTGAGGCTCTGACCTTCTCCACAGGGGCCTCTGCCTTGTACTCAAATTGTAAGTAGGAAAGGAGGGATTTCTTAAGTGGAGCCTCCTCACACTCACGTTCATCAATCTGAATTGTCTCCCAGGCCTCAAGGGACACTGGCAAAGCCATGGGGAGTCCTTGAGGTAGCCCCTTCCCTGCAGCCCGTCCCACCTGACTGTTGCCGTGGTCTCTCTGTGAGGTCACTGCCTCCCAAGCTCCTTCAACCAATACGCTGAAGTCTTGCAAAAGACCCTTGTGATGTCACGCCTACAGAGCCAATGTCCTGCTACTGGCCAGAGACTTTACATGTTTGAGCTGCTCCCCTTGTGTCACCTTTACACCTAGGGAGCAGGCAGGCTACATATGAAAAGAGCAGAGGCTGCTCGATGTGCCGCACTGAGGTTTACAGAGATTTGCAGCCTGTAAGGCCACAAGAGACAAAAAAGCCTCTTTCGAAAGAGACTTGCAGTCTAGACATAGCCTGAGTGTACATATAAAGCTGATTACATAAGAAATAAAGACAAATGCAAACTAAATCCTTTAAACTGGACAGGATTTTATTCAGCCTCACGCTGCTAGCTACTATAAACAGTCCACCCAGCTTTCCTGTCCATTGCTTCTGAGGCACGTGGAATTGGATATTGTAAGAAGAAGGGATGATAGGTTTGACAGACCATTTGTCTTGCCCAGTATGGCCTTTTTAATGTTCCTGTGAAGACTCCTGATATCTCTACCACCCTTGTAAACCACTAGACCCCACTCCCCTCAAAGAGCTGAGATAGAACCTGAGAGTTGTGATGGGTCCTTCTTTCTGAAGAGTTAGCAATGCAGTGAGAATATCTATTAAAATATTAAACCTAAACAGTGTCACTTAAGATACTTGCCACACAATGTCAGGCCATGTTAGTATTAGAGTAGAGTATATTTTCATTTTCTTTCTTCTATAGTAGATATATACAGTGCTCCTGACCCCTAATTGCTTGTTATCTGCCAGAGCGTAAGTAACCCCTACCAATATCTGAGATGGCTTCTCTCCAGCTGGAGGTGGGCAATGGAAGTGAGGACGATACAGTCAGGCTCTGTCTACACTGGCGGGTTCTTGCACAAGAACAGCCATTCTTGCGCAAGAATCCGCAGAGCATCCACACTGCCCACCCGCTCTTGCACAAGAAGATTTACAGTACGGCGTAATAAGAGAAGGCTTCTTGCGCAAGAGCTATGCTCTTTTCTAACAGGTGTAAGCTTTCTTGTGCAGCAGCTCTTGTGTAAAAGGGCAGTGTGGATGATCGGTGGGGGTTTCTTGCACAAGAAAGCCCTATGGCTAAAATGGCCATCAGAGCTTTCTTGCTCAAGAGAGCATCTACACAGCCATGGGTGCTTCTGTGCAAAGGCAAGATGTTCTTGCGCAAGAAGCCGCCAGTGTAGACAAAGCCTCAGTGATGGTTGGGAGGGCCAGAGCATTCTGCACAGCCTGGCTCACCTGCACAGATGGGCCCTTCAGTTGTTGTTGGCCATAATTCCTGGCTAATGGGAGCAACAGGAGAGGGGCATCCAACTGAGGGCAGCATAAAGCTGGAGTTTCAATGGCACTTCTTGCAACATCGCTCCAGAAGTGTATGGAGGGCCAGAAGCACACAAAGTCACCTTGCTCCCGCCCCACTAGAAAGGGCTGGCCCAGAAAATGCGAGCATTATGAATGTAGCCCATGCCCCTGGGCTAAGGAGACGCTTAAGTTCCTAAAGCTCCTTTCCTAATCCAGCCCTGAATACAGGAAATAGGGCCCAGGGCCACTTCACCAGCCAGCTCTGCACTGCACTCAGCCTGAGAGTCAAAGCACCACGAGAAAACTTAAGGACCCTTGACGAGAAAAGAGACGGAGGAGCGTGTCCCGGATCTGTTTGGTCCTCACGCCATAGATGATGGGGTTTAGCATGGGGGGCAAATGGATGTAGATGTTGGCCACGAGAATGTGGAAATGCAGGGCCACGTTCTGGCCAAACCTGTGTGTCAGGAAGGAGAAGAGACTGGGAATGTAACAGGCTAAAACGGCGCAGAGGTGGGAGCTGCAGGTCCCAAAAGTTTTGAACCGGGCGTCCTTTGTGGGGAGGCTAAATATAGCCCTGAGGATCTGGCTGTAGGACACAGCAATAAGAACCACGTCCAGGCCTGTAATGAAGAATGCCACGGAGAGGCTGTAGTAACTACTGACTTGGATATCAGCACAGGCTAGATTCACTATAGCTATGTGCTCACAGTACGAATGGAGAATGATGTTGGTTCTGCAGTATGGCCATTGCCTTGCCAGGAAGGGATGGGGAAATACAAGCACGCTTCCACGCAGAACCACAGCCAGGCTGATCTTGGCCACCACAGAGTTTGTGAGGATGGTGGAATGTCTCAGGGGATGGCAGATGGCCACATAGTGATCCAACGCCATGGCCACGAAGATTCCAGATTCTATTGAAGACAAGGTGTGAATGAAGTACATCTGGGTGAGGAAGGCACTGAAATTGATCTCCCTGGAATTGAGCCAGAAGATACTCAGCACTTTGGGTTGGTTGGTTGTGGACAGGACCAGGTCGTTGATGGCCAGCATGCAGAGGAAATAGTACATGGGCTCATGGAGGCTTGGATCCCTCTTCACAATGAAGAGGATGGCGATGTTCCCCAAGATGGCTAGGATGTACATGATGCAGAAGGGGATGGAGATCCATATGTGGGCTGCCTCCAGGCCAGGAATTCCCAAGAGGATGAAAGTGGAGGGGTTGGTGAAGTTGGCGGTGTTAGAATCTGACATGTAGTAGGGGAGGTGTCCAACTCTGAGGAGGAGCTGTGTTTCATGCAGATACCTGGAATGTCCACGACTTCCTGTATGTGACCTGGGTCTACGGGTGATGTTCACAGAACAAATGTCTGGGTGGAGAGACAACGTTAATATGAAACACTTCCTGTTAGATGTCTTCAAGTCACCAAGGTCTGATGAACTGTATCCTTGAATATCAAGGATCCAGGTGAGAATACGGCCAAGCCATTAACTATTACCTTGAAAAGTCACTGAAGATAAGAAAGATTCCAGAAGACTAGTAAAGTGCATACATACGCCTACTTGTAAAAATGATGAAAAGGACAACCTAGGGAATTACAGACCAGTCTGCTTAACTGCTGTACCAAAATAAAATAATCATCATCATCATCATCAGGGCTCAACAATTACGGCAATCTACTCGCCCATGGTGAATAGATTTTAGCGCGGCACAGCACCGCAGCATGATCAGTGTATGTGCAATGTGCCAAACCACAAAGCTGGTGAGCGGGACTCACCACCGCTTGTCAAGCCCTGATAATAATAATAATAATAATAATAATACAATTAAGGAGATAACTATGATATTTGAAAATCATTGAATATAGGAAAGATTCCAGAAGACTAGTAAAGTGCATACATACGCATACTTATAAAAATGGTGAAAAGAACAACCACGGGAATTACAGACCAGTCAGATTAACTTCTGTACCAAAATATAATAATAATAATAATAATAATGGAACAACTAAGGAGTCCATTTATATCTACAAATATCTACAAGATGGTAATGTGATTTGTAATAGTCAGCATGGATTTGTCAGAAAGTAATCATGTCAAACCAACCTGTTCGCTTTCCTTAACAGGTTTTGAAGTCTTGTGGATAAGGGGAAAGCCACAGATGTGTTATATATAAACTTTAGTAAGGCAGAGAAGAGCAACAACAACAAAGGACTGGGAAACATTATTTATGAGGGAAGATTTACAAAATTATATAATCTAGAAAAGAGCATGGTGGATGGGGACTAAAAAGTTATTACGAAGAAAGGGAGAAAAATTCTACTGCAGAACTCCCGAAGACAGGACAAGAAGCAACAGTGTTAAATTGCGGCAAGGGAGGGTTAGGTTGGGCATTAGAAAAATCTTTTTAACTGGCACAGTGATTAAGCACTGGAATAAATTGTCTGGGGATGTTGTGGAATCTCCATCATTGGAGACATTTAAGAGGAGACGACTCAGGGAATGAGAGGTGGAGGGCCCCGACTTGATGACCGCTCGAGATCCCTTGCAGTGCTTTGATTCTATGACTCCATGAAATGTCAGGAAAAAGTTCCGGGCTGTAAGAACAGGAGTGCATTGGAAGACGCCCCTCCAGACGTGGTGGATACTCCTTTGCTGGAGGTTCTTCTAAGAAAGCTGGATAGTTTAGACAAAAGAAATCCCGTATCTTGGTAGGGAGGAGGCCAGGAGACCCTAACAGTCCCTTCTAAAATAGTGATAGAAATATAGTCGTGTTAGTCCGGTGTAGCTGAAACAAAATACAGGACTATGTAGCACTTTAAAGACTAACAAGATGGTTTATTAGGTGATGAGCTTTCATGGGCCAGACCCACTTCCTCAGATCAAATAGTGGAATAAAATTGTCACAACCATATATACCAAAGGATACACTTAAAAAATGAACATTTATGAAAGGACAAATCAAATTCCAGAACAGAAGGGGAATGCGGGGGGGGGGGGAGGGGGGAGGTAAATGTCTGTGAGCTAATGGTATTAGAGATGCTAATTGGGGAGACTATCTTTGTAAAGGGTAAGATAGCCAGAGACTTTGTTGAGACCCCCGCGTAGAGTGTCAAATTTTAGCATGAATGACAGTTCAGAGGATTCCCTTTCAAGTGCAGATTTAAAAGGTTTTTGAAGCAGGATGCAAGTAATTAAGTCGTTAAGACCCCCCTTCCCCCCGCATCCCCTTCTGTTCTGAAATTTGATTTGTTCTTTTCATATCTGTTCGTTTTTTAATTGTATCCTTTGGTATATGGTTGTGACAATTTACTTCCACTATTTGATCTGAGGAAGTGGGTCTGGCCCACGAAAGCTCATCACCTAATAAACCATCTTGTTACTGTTTAAAGTGCTACATAGTCCTGTATTTTGTTTCAGTCCCTTCTAACTCTGTGATTCTATGATGTTAAATTCTGGTGCATACCAGGTCTTGGTCAAATTCTAGTCACTAGGCCAAACAATGTGCCTCATTGTGGGGCTGGAGCACACAAAAATCTAACAGGCTGTTTCTTGGATCAGTGGTCCCCAACCCAAAAAAGGTTCCCTACGACTGGACTAGATGGTCTCTTGTAAACTTAAATGCTATGAATTTACAGATGAAGAATGTAGATCAGGCATTTAGAAATGGAGTGCTCCCTCTGTGCAGGACTGGTTGCCCTAACTGTAGCGAAGACTGTCGGAAACATTCCATTAGAAGAGCTCATTATCACTTGCTTATAGGTTTGCCAAATGTTCACTATTGCAATTGAAATTCTCCATGTTGTCTACTTCCATCTACGGGCATTTTAAAAAAAACTCCGAGACACGACAGTCCAGGTGACTTCTCGAACGACTAGGAGAGAAATCCTTTTAACAAGGCTGAAAGATTCTCGTGATTGTTCTGGTGAGGTTCCCTTGCACTGCCGGGCTTTCTGGGATATAAACGTCATAAAACAGGTCCGGCAACTTTAACAGCCAGAGTGCTGGAACCCCAGAGAGGGGGAAGAGGCTCTGTGTCTTTACACACAGCTGGCTCCTCAGCCCTTTACTGAAAAATCCCAGTACACTGACGTACAGATGGCTGGGGGCTGGGCATGTCAGACAGGGAGGCACAGCAAACAGGGACATTTTAGCCTGGATACTGGAGCAAAGTCACCACTTTGGCAAGGGCACTGGGATGTTTAACGCCTGGGCTGAGGAGAAAGGAACATAGATATTTGCAATCTCTCCTCAATACCATGTGGCACTGGGGTTGTGGAGCAGGTGAGCTCCTGAGGAATGGGGTGTTTACCTGTGAATCCTGAGATGGAAGTGTCTTCCCTGGGAATCCCCCTCGGGCAGCAACGTCCTGCATTTCTCTCAGCCCAACGTCTGCAGCACCGTCGCAAGCCGAGAGCCAACACAGGAGCACACACTGCTTGTTATATAGCTCTGTGCAGTCTCGGGGGATTGCTCATTGTCTAGGGGAGACGTGGCCTTTGGATATATAGAAGCTGCGTAGAAGTCTGGCTGGGCTTCCGGGCTATTTATCCAGCTTTAGAAGTCAACACTAATTAAAGAACTTTCCCAAAGGGCGAGGAGAACTCCTGGGCTCTGGGCTGAGTCAGAGAGGAATTGGCTGCTCTGTGTGCTTGTGTGCACTGAACAATTATAGTTCATTAGTAAGAAAACTAGGAACAGTCCCTAGACCCAGCAAGGCCTCATACTCTGAATATGCCCAGGTAGGATGGGGAGACAGAAAGATCAGGAGACCGGTGACTAATTGGAAACACAAACACTGTCTGTGTGCACTGAAGGTGAATTGCTAAAGGATCAAAGCTCAGTCATTTTCGTAAGTCACTAGAATCTAACTATGTAGCAACTTTCATTGATGGCTCCCGAAAACACCCGGGAAAGGAAAGTGGCCAGGAACGTGTCCCAGCTCCGTTACACAGATAGGTACAGTGAACTCTAGGGGGAGGTCTCTTGGGCAAGGTCTCCCGGAGACTGAGTGGCAGGACGACAGACAGAACCAGGAGTCCTGACGTCCCTGTGACCATGGTCCCTTCATCCTGCCAAGAGGAAATTGGACTTTGGCTGTGGCAGAGGTTGTTCCTGGTTGGGATGCAGGGGGCAGGATAGTAAAGGCAGCCGGAGCCTTCATCATCCCCTCATGGCAAATCTGAGGTTTCCAAAAGTAACTGGAGCCGTAAGCTCCCTGCTGCCATGAGATGAGCGCTCTGGGAACCAACAGCCACCTTCACTGAGAGACCTGCCAACACGCCAGTCACTTAGGGTCACTCTGCTCTTTGGGTATGTCTATACTACAGCGCTATTTAGAATTAACTTAATTCGAAATATTTAATTTGAATTAAGCTAATTCGAAATAACACATCTAGACCCAAAAACTAATTTGAAATAGCGTTTTGCTATTTCGAAATAGCACGTCCACACTGGATTGCATTTCAGAGCAGCTAAGACCAGTTACAGCAGGGCATCAGGTCGGTAGTTGCTTTGGGTATGTCTACACTACAAAGTTAATTCGAATTAACGGACGTTAGTTCGAATTAACTTTGATAGGCGCTACACAAGCGCTCCGCTAGTTCGAACTTAATTCGAACTAGTGGAGTGCTTAGTTCGAATTAGGTAAACCTCATTGTACGAGGACTAAGCCTAGATTGAACTTACTAGTTCTAATTAAGGGGTGTGTAGCCCCTTAATTCGAACTAGTGGGAGGCTAGCCCTCCCCAACTTTCCCTGGTGGCCACTCTGGCCAACACCAGGGAAACTCAACTGCCCCCTCCCTGCCCCAGGCCCCTTAAAGGGGCACGGGCTGGCTACGGTGCCCTTGCCAGGTGCAAGCCTGCCAGCACCCAGCCAGCAGACCCTGCACCTGGCACGGCTCGAGCCAGCCACCCGATGGCCCCCCAGCCCTCCCCCTCTTCCCGGGACCAGGCTGGCGGCTCCCGGGAGCTTTCCCGGGACCGCAAGAGGTGGGCACCCGCCTGGTCCAGTGCAGACATCGTGGACCTCGTCCACAACCTCCGCACTAGGCACAGGAAAGTGGCCGTCTAGGGCAGGAGAGCTGCCAGCCTGGCTACCCAGGAGCAGGTTTGCATGAAAATCAAGGTGGTCCACTGAGACCCCCGACCCTGAGCCCTGAGCCCTGAGCTTATAATGGCCGTACTGGGTCAGACCAAAGTTCCATCTAGCCCAGTAGCCTGTCTGCCGACAGTGGCCAAAACTAGGGACCCTGGAGGGAATGGACCAAAGACAGTGACCAAGCCATTTGTCTCATGCCATCCCTCTCCAGCCTTCCACAAACTTCGGCCAGGGACACCACTTCTACCCCCTGGCTAATACCACTCCATGGACCCAACCTCCATCACTTTATCTCACTTCTCTTTAAACTCTGTTCTAATTCTAGTCTTCACAGCCTCCTGCAGCAAGGAGTTCCACAGGTTGACTCTTTGCTTTGTGAAGAAGAACTTTCTGTTATTAGTTTGAAGCCTGCTTCCCATTCCTTTCCTTTGGTGTCCTCTAGTCCTTCTATTATGGGAACTAATGAAGAACTTTTCTGTATGCACCCTCTCCACCCCACTCATGCTTTTATAGACCTCTATCATATCCCCCCTCCATCTCCTCTTTTCTAAGCTGAAACGTCCCTGTCTCTTTAGCCTCTCTTCATATGGGACCAGTTCCAAACCCCTAATCATTGTAGTTGCCCTCCCCTCTCCCACTCTCTCTCTTCCCGTCTCCCACCTCCTTTTCCCAGTCTCCCCCAGTTTTGTTCAATAAAGTGAGATTCTATTTTTGACCACACGTGTCCTTTATTTTGTACATCAGGAAGGGGGGCTAGGGAAGGGTAAGTGATAGGAGGTGAGGGAGGAATGGGGTACGAGCCCCTGATGGGGAGGAATGGGGTGGCTCTGCGGGCTTTTAGGGGTGGAACCTCTCCTGCAGCCCCCCAATTGCCCCCTCTCCCCAGATGGCAGCCTGCGGCAAGTGCAGCCGGGCTGATGGCTGAGTGGTGTGATGTGCCCAGTGTGGGTACTCCGGGCACTCCAAACCAGGACTGCTTTGCAAGCGGGGCACCCCTGAGAACTGTCTGTCCGGGGTGGGGGTCGGGACCCTTTAAGCACAGCCCTCGGCTAGCCTGAGGCAGCATCTCCACGCTCTAAGTCCTCCTCTGATGCCCTGCCGGCACTGCTTCTGGCCATCCTTAACCCCGGCTCAGGGTCCACTCTGTGTGGACATGCTAGTTCGAATTAGCAAAACACTAATTCGAACTAGTTTTTTAGTCTGGATGCGTTAGTTCGAATTAGTGCTGTAGTGTAGACAGACCCTCAGTGTGGCTGATATCCGAGGTATCTGAGGCTCGTGCTTAAAGGGAGCCCCCTGGACTCGGGACACCACAGCACTCGGCCATGTAGAGCCAGAGCTGCCCCTGGGCATGCCAGTGCGTCTCGTGGGGTCGTTGCCATCAGCACGGCTGCACTTGCTGTAGGCTGTCATACAGGGGGTCTATTGGAGGGCTCTCAGGATCCAAGAGGCCCTGAGGGAGAGCGTCCACCCCGAGGAGCCCTCAGAGCCTCCTCAGTCCTCCCCACTGGGGTCTCGTGCCCCATTCCTCCCTCACGTCCTTCCATTGTCCACTCCCTCGCCCCCCTTCCTGATGTCAAATAAAAGACACGTATGTTCAAAAATAGAAACTGGATTTATTGAACAAAACTGGGGAGGGATGGACCTCTGGGGAGACTGGGAAAAGGAGGTGGGAGAGGGGAAGAGAGAGGGTAGGAGAGGTTGGCATTTTATAGACCAACAGATGGATTGAAGCAGAAACTTTAGTGGGCAAAGACCTACTTTGTCAGATGAAAGTGCCCGATCTGCCCCTCCCTCATTGTGGAGAGCAGCATGCACCAGGACGTCTTTCCTGAGCAGGCTCCATGAGCACATCGAGCCAATCAGACTTCCTTTCAGTAAAAAAAACCCAGAGACACAGGTTTAAAGTGATCGTAAGCACTGACCGTACATATAAAGCCGATTACGTTAGAAATAAAGACAAATGCAAACTCACTCCTTTAAACTGGACAGGATTTTAATCAGCTTCTGCCTCACACTGCTAGCTACTACTCACAGTGCCATTTCTCTGGCCTTGCTCCTCTGGGGTGTGTTATATGCAGGGAGGCTATTGGCGGGTTGTGATCAGTGCAGCTGCAGCTCTTCCTGTACCCTGGTCTCTGTCCAGCATCCACCTCGCCAGCTAACACAGGGGCTCAGCCTCCTGCCCTTCTCAGCTCTTGCCCTCCTGGCTTCCAAGCTGGGTCCTTGCACTGCCCCCGAGGCCTGACTCCCTGCAAACAGCTCCCAGCCCCTACTCATTGGGGGGATCCTGCCAGCTACAGGCCCCCAGCAGGGAGGAACCAAAGAAAACTGGTGGGGCAAGGGTGGTGCATTGTGTATCCAGTTACAATTAGAAAGGTGACCACTCTTTGCGTTGTACACAGATGGATTCCCCAGTACGTCATGCTGAGAAAACATGGTCAATTTAATCTTTCTTTGATTGGCCAGAGGGTGACTCAGGGAAGAGTACCATGTCACCAACTAGCGCTCCACGGAGCTCTGGTTGAGAGCCACAACCAGAGGAGAAAATTATAGTCCCTTAATAAGTAAAGGGCCGAAGCAGCCTGTCCCGGATCTGTTCGCTTCTCACTCCATAGATGATGGGGTTCAGCATGGGAGGAACCAGGAGGTACACATTGGAAATGAAACTGTGGAAATGAAGGGGCAAATTGTGACCAAAACGGGATGTCAGGGAGGCAAACAGAGTTGGGATGTAAAAGGCTAAGATGGCACCAAAGTGCGAGCCGCAAGTCCCAAAAGTCTTGAGCCGGGCGTCCTTTGTGGGGAGTCTGAAGATGGCCCTGAGGATCTGGATATAAGATAGAGTGATGAAAAACACATCCAGACCAATCCTACAGGACAGCACAAAGAGGGCATAGTAACTACTGATGCGAGTATCGGCACAGGCCAGTATCACCACAGCCATGTTCTCACAGTGGGTGTGCAGGATGATGTTGCTTCTGCAATATGGCCACTGCCTTCCCAGGATGGGATAGGGCAGTGCGAGAATGCTGCCACGCAACACAATGACCAGGCCAATCTTCACCACCAGAGAGCTTGTCAGGATGGTGGAATGTCTCAGGGGATGGCAGATGGCCACGTAGCGATCCAATGCCATGGCCACGAAGATTCCAGACTCAATCGCTGAGAAGCCGTGTATGAAAAACATCTGAGTGAGGCAGGCATTGAAACTGATCTCCCTGGAATTGAACCAGAAGATTGCCAGCATTTTGGGCAGGGTGGTTGTGGACAGCACCAGGTCGGTGACGGCCAGCATGCAGAGGAAATAGTACATGGGTACATGGAGACTGTGCTCCTTCTTCACAATGAACAGGATGGCAAAGTTCCCCAAGATGGCTATGATGTACATGACACAGAAGGGGATGGAGATCCAGACGTGGGCCGTCTCCAGGCCAGGAATGCCCTGCAGGATGAAGGTGGAGGGGTTGGTGAAGGTAGTTGTGTTGGAATCTGACATGAAGTGGGGGAGAAGCAGAACGTTCTATCTGACTTGAATCAGAGGCTCCACAGACTTTCTGGATGTGCCCTGTGTCTAGGACAATGGTCACAGTGAAAAATTGCCTGGATGGAGACAAAATGTGAACATGAGACACTACATTCACTACTGGGGGCTGTTCTCATGGGTGAAGGAGATTGTACTTTCTTCACACTGAAAAATTACACTATGCAGAGACATGAATTATGAGCAAGACTCGATTAATTCCATGTTTGGTGGTGCATCATGCAGCAATAATTTCTATACATTAAGGTATGCAAACCTTAATAGGCACCAGCAGGAAATACACCCCTAAGACCTGGCCATAACTGATAGCAACTCCATGGAAATAACAGCTCATTCACGACACTGCAAAGAACATGTTCGGATGCCTTTTGCCTACTCATCCAGACATATGTTGGGAAACTAACACAGCGAGGCACAGGCTATCCAATAAGTTTCTGGACTGCATTGGAGACAACTTTCTGTTTCAGAAGGTTGAAAAAGCTACCAGAGGAGAAGCTGTTCTGGATTTGGTTTTAACAAATAGGGAGGAACTAGTTGAGAACTTGAAAGTGGAAGACAGTATAGGGGACAGTGATCACGAAATAATAGAGTTCATGATCTTAAGGAAAGGTAGAAGGGAGACCAGCACAATTGAGGTTATGGATTTCAGGAAGGCAGATTTTGATAAGCTCAGAGAACTTGTAGGTAAGGTCCCATGGGAAGCAAGACTGAAGGGAAAAACAACTGAGGAGAGTTGGAAGTATTTCAAAGGGACGTTGTTAAGGGCCCAAAAGCAAACAATTCCGCTGTGTAGGAAAGATAGAAAATATGGCAAAAGACCAGCTTGGCTTAACAAGGAGATCTTGCATGATCTCAAAATAAAAAAGGAGTCATATAAAAAATGGAAACTAGGACAACTAACAAAGGATGAATATAGGCAAGCAACACGGGAATGCAGGGGCAAGATTAGAAAGGCAAAGGCACAAAATGAGATCAAACTAGCTACAGGCATAAAGGGAAACAAGAAGACCTTTTATAAATACATTAAAAGCAAGAGGAAGACCAAGGACAGGGTAGGCCCACTGCTTAGCGAGGAGGGAGAAGCAGTAACAGGGAACTTGGAAATGGCGGAGATGCTCAATGACTTCTTTGTTTCGGTCTTCACCGAGAAGTCTGGAGGTGTGCCTAACGTAGTGAATACAAGCAGAGAGAGGGTAAGTTTAGAAGATAGGATACACAAAGAACAAGTTAAAAATCACTTAGGAAAGTTAGATGTCAGCAAGTCACCAGGTCCTGATGAAATGCATCCCAGGATACTCAAGGAGCTGATAGAGGAGGTATCTGAGCCTTTAGCTATGATCTTTGAAAAATCATGGCAGACAGGGGAGATTCCAGAAGACTGGAAAAGGGCAAATATTGTGCCCATCTATAAAAAGGGGAATAAGAACAACCCAGGAAATTATAGACCGGTCAGTTTAACGTCTGTCCCAGGGAAGATAATGGAGCAGGTAATTAAGGAAATCGTATGCAAACACTTGGAAAGTAATAAAGTGATAGGGAATAGCCAGCATGGGTTTGTGAAGAACAAATCATGCCAAACTAATCTGATAGCTTTCTTTGATAAGATAACGAGCCTTGTGGATAAGGGAGAAGCAGTGGATGTCATATACCTAGACTTTAGTAAGGCATTTGATACGGTCTCGCATGATATTCTTATTGATAAACTAGGCAAATATAACTTAGATAGGGCCACGATAAGGTGGGTGCATAATTGGCTGGATAACCGTAGTCAGAGAGTTGTTGTTAACGGTTCTAAATCCTGCTGGAAAGGGATAACAAGTGGAGTTCCTCAAGGGTCTGTTTTGGGACCCGTACTGTTCAATATCTTCATCAATGATGTAGATATTGGGATAGAGAGTACTCTTATTAAGTTTGCAGATGATACCAAACTGGGTGGGGTTGCGACTTCTTTGGAGGATAGGGACATAATTCAAAATGACCTTAGCAAGTTAGAGAAATGGTCAGAGGTAAACAGGATGAGGTTTAATAAAGAGAAATGCAAAGTGCTCCACTTAGGAAGGAACAATCAGTTCCATACATACAAGATGGGAAGCGACTGTCTAGGAAGGAGCATGGCGGAAAGGGATCTAGGGGTCATAGTGGACCACAAGTTGAATATGAGTCAACAGTGTGATGCTGTTGCAAAAAAAGCAAATATGATTCTAGGTTGTATCAACAGGTGTGTTGTAAGCAAAACTCGTGAAGTCATTCTGCCGCTCTATTCTGCACTAGTTAGGCCTCAGCTGGAGTACTGTGTCCAGTTCTGGGCGCCACATTTCAAGAAAGATGTGGAGAAATTGGAAAGGGTACAGAGAAGAGCGACAAGAATGATTAAAGGTCTAGAGCACATGACCTATGAAGCCAGGCTTCATGAACTGGGCTTGTTTAGTTTGGAAAAAAGAAGATTAAGGGGGGACATGATAGCGGTTTTCAAATATCTAAAAGGGTGTCACAAGGAGGAAGGCGAAAATTTGTTCCTCTTGGTTTCTGAGGACAGGACAAGGAGTAATGGGCTTAAAGTGCAGCAGGGGAGGTTTAGATTGGACATTAGGAAAAAATTCCTAACTGTCAGGGTGGTCAAATATTGGAATAAATTGCCAAGGGAGGTGGTGGAATCTCCCTCTCTGGAGATATTTAAGAACAGGTTAGATAGACATCTGTCAGGGATGGTGTAGACGGAGCTTGATCCTTCCTTGAGGGCGGGGGGCTGGACTCGATGACCTCTCGAGGTCCCTTCCAGTCCTATTATTCTATGATTCTATGATTCTATGATTCTAACTGGCTGCACAGAGCAGAAAGGATCCCAGACTTACTCTCTATGGGTATGTGACGGCGCGTTGGGGTCCCCCGTCTCCTGCACCCCGAAATGGCACAAACAGACTGCACCAGCCAGTAGAATTGAGGAAGTTTATTGCCTCTCCAGGATACAGCACAGCACAGACGTAGTCTGGTCACAGAGCTGGGCTAGGATGCCTCAGGCCCCCTTAAGTTGGGGGGAGACTGGGCCCCTAAACTCCAGCTCCTCTCCCTAGGCTGTCTCATCCATCCTCACAGACAGCCACCAACCAACTAACCAACTTCCAGCCCTGCCCCCCAGCCAGGGCAGCATTCCACCTTCCTTTGTTCCTCTCCATGGCGGGTGTCTGGCCCCTGGCTCAACAAGTTTGGCATTACCTCTGCCTAGCGAGGTTTTCCCTGCTGGGTCTTGCTCCAGACAGCAGGGGTCACCACAGCCCAGCAAGTACCCCCACTACGTCACAGTTCTTCCCCCTCCGAGAGCGAACTGAGCAGGGTCACTCCGCTCGTGACCTAGGGAAGTTCGGGTCCTCTGTGTGGGAACCCGCCCTGGGGCCACGGGTGCTCCCCTTGACTCGGGCCGACCGTGGCGAGGCCCCACATGAGCTGGCTTTCCTCCGTCCACTCGCCACCCCACTCCAGGGCGACTGGCCCAGGCCTGTCCTCGGGGGTCACACCCACCCTTCCGCTAGCCTTGATCTCTGGCCAGGGTCTCTCGGGCCGGGGCCATGAGCCCAGTGAGCCTTCTCTGGACAGCCAGGGCGGCTTCCACCCCCGAAGCTCCATCCAGGGAGGACTTCCCCTCCCATAACTCTCTCAGCAAGCCCAGAGGGTCTATCTGGGGTAGAGACCCCCAAGCCGCTTTCCTCCTGTCTTGGGCCTTCCCGCCCCTCTGGCAGGAGTCACAGGACCGGCAGTACCGCTGCACGGCTGTAAAGATTCCCGGCCAATAGAAGTGCTGGAGCAGCCTCAGCTGGGTGCTCCGGATCCCCCGGTGGCCCCCAACGGGGACATCGTGGGCCAAATACAGCAGCTTGAGGCGATACTTTCGGGGGACGACCAGCTGCCGCTGGACCCCCCATGCCCTCGCCTTCCTGGGGGGAAGCCTTTCACGGAACAGGAGTCCACGCCCCCGCAGGAATCTCTCCTGGCCACCTCTCCCCCGGGGCCGAGCTGCACGGAGGCCAGCCTGGTCCCTCATTTCAGATGCACCCTGGCTACAGGCACCTTAAACGGGGACCCGTCTATGCCCTTCAGGGTCAGCTGCGCGTGGGGTAGTATCCGCTCCGGGGCCACTACGTCGGATCGGGCCAGAGTCACCTCCGCCCCCGTGTCCCAGAAGCCCGTCACCTTCCTACCATCCACCTCCAGGGGTATGAGGCACTCGCTCTGCAGGGGCCGCCCTGCCCCCACCCGGTACACGGAGAAATCCGCCTCCTGAGAATCAGACCTCCCAGGGGAGGTGCACTGAGCATCCTTCCCCTCTCTCTGAGCTGAGGTTTGCCTGCCAGCCCCTGCCTCTGGGGCAGCCTGCCCTTCCTCCCGCCCCAGCCAGTTAACCCTGGAAAGTCCCCGATCCTGGGACCTGGTGCACTGAGCCCTCTTGTGGCCTTTTTGCCCACAGCGCTGACAAGTTAGGCTTTGGGCTGTCTCTGTCCAGGGCCTGGCTGGTTCTCTGGGGTATCGATGACTGGTCCTGGTCCCTGGGGCTCGCCTCGGAGGTGTCTCTCTCCGTTGCTCCGCCGAGAACCGGTCTCTGCGCGGTTCCCTCTCTCTCCGGGACTCCGGTTCACACCCGGACCGGCTCTCCGTGAACTCATCCGCCAGCCTCCCGGCCTCCTGGAGGTTCTCTGGTCTCCGGTCCTTGAGCCACAGCCTCAGTTTGGGTGGGCACGCTTCATAGAACTGCTCCATCATGAACAGCTTGAGCAGCTCCTCTGCGGTCTGGGCTCCGACTCCAGACACCCACTTGCGGCAGTATTGCGCCAGGCGGGAGGCCAGATCCACATAGGTCTCCCGTGGCCCTTTCTGTACCCCCCGGAACTTCTTCCTGTACATCTCGGGGGTCAGCCTGAACTTGTGCAGCAGGGCCTCCTTGACTCGGTTGTAATCCCCTGGCTGTAGGTCCTCCAGCTGACTGAGCACTCCGGCCGCCTCCTGGTTCAGTGCGGGGACGAGCTCCTGCAGCCAGTCAGCTGGGGGAACCCGTTGCAGTCCACAGGCCCTCTCAAAGGAGCTGAGGAACCCGTCTATGTCGCCCACGTCCTTCAATTGGGCCACCGTGAGCCTCTCCAAGCACCTGGCAGCCCCGGGACCCTGGGGCCCATCCACTCTTGGCGCAGCCAGGGCCCCGCAGGTTCTCCGCTCTGCCATGGCCAGCTCATGCTGTCGCTGCCTCTCTCGGTCTTGGCGCTCCTTCTCTCGGTCCTGTACTTCCAATTCCTTCATCCGCAGCTGGATCTCCAGCCGCCGCAGCTCCGCTGGGCTGGCCCCTGCCCTAGATGGGCTACGGCTTGCAGGCCTCCCGGGAGACGCTGTCTCATCCCTCCGTTGGGTTCCAGCGCTCCTCCCCCTCTCAGAGCCTGACACACTCTCAGGGGGTTCTGGCTGCTTCCCCTGGGGACAAGATCCTGGCCCTGTGGCTGGTCATTATCTTCCAGCTGGGTAATCAGCTGGGCCTTGGTTGCTTTCCGCACAGGCAAGCCCCTCTCTCTGCACAGCCCCACCAGCTCTGCCTTCAAGAGTCGGGCGTAGGCCATCTGCCCGCTGGTCCCCTTGGTGCAGACTCACCAGTCTAGTGCTGCAGCGCCCCACGATTCCAGGGAACCGCTTCGCTCTGCCTCAAGCATGCCTGGCTCCAGGGCTCTTGCTTCTACAGCGCCTTGTCGCTTGCCGCTGGGAGCTTCATCCACGGGGTGCAGTGGATCCCACTCCTGACACCAGTGTGACGGCGCGTTGGGGTCCCCCGTCTCCTGCACCCTGAAATGGCACAAGCAGACTGCACCAGCCAGTAGAATTGAGGAAGTTTATTGCCTCTCCAGGATACAGCACAGCACAGATGTAGTCTGGTCACAGAGCTGGGCTAGGATGCCTCAGGCCCCCTTGAGTTGGGGGGAGACTGGGCCCCTAAACTCCAGCTCCTCTCCCTAGGCTGTCTCATCCATCCTCACAGACAGCCACCAACCAACTAACCAACTTCCAGCCCTGCCCCCCAGCCAGGGCAGCATTCCACCTTCCTTTGTTCCTCTCCTTGGGGGGTGTCTGGCCCCTGGCTCAACAAGTTTGGCATTACCTCTGCCTAGAGAGGTTTCCCCTGCTGGGTCTTGCTCCAGACAGCAGGGGTCACCACAGCCCAGCAAGTACCCCCACTACGTCACAGGTATGTCTACACTACCCTCGTAGTTCGAACTAGGAGGGTAATGTAGGCATACCGCACTTGCAAATGAAGCCCGGGATTTGAATTTCCCGGGCTTCATTTGCATAAGCGGGGCGCCGCCATTTTTAAAACCCCGCTAGGTAAACCTCATCCTACGAGACATAACGGGGAGGTCGATAAAGGGCTTTCAGGTCGGCGCGGGAGCGTCCAGACTAGCGCGCCAATCAGCTGTTTGTCGGCTCAGCAAGGCAGCCATTTAAATTTAAATGAAGCCGCGATTATTTAAATCGCGGCTTCATTTCCCTTTGCTGATCAGCCTAATCTACACGGCTCCATTGATGGAGCCATGTAGTTTAGACACACCCCTAGACTCCACTTCTGCTCCCGCTCAGAGACCTGCAAACACATCAGTCTGGGGGAATAGATTCAGTGAAAGCCTCCCAAACAGGGAGTTCCTTTGGATGGGGTGGAGCTAGGGGCCTGTCTTGTGGACAGAGACCTAACCCTCTCCAAAAACTGCCATGGAACAAGGAGGGCCCTATAGGATGAATACAGACCGGATTAATGTTGCATTGCATTACTACTCTCTTCTGCTTCATCTCCTTTCGGTCTCTCCCACCTTCAGCTCAATTCAGAAGTACCAGGCTGAGTCAAACAGTCCAGCACTGTGCTGGATGGAGGGCGCATGGATTTCCAGACCTGAATTCTCTGCCTGCTCATTTAGGCAGTCTGGGATATTTCTCTGGTGCAGAAGCACCTGTGTGTTTAAGCCCTGAAATGAGACTGAATGAACATTCCTGTCTGAACCAAACCGAGGAGCCGTGTCCACAAGTATTCGTGTTCCTAACACTCTGCAGCTGCTAAGCATGGTTTGATCTTCGTCTGTACGTAAAGGCTATGTGGGTGGGCACCAGTCCCTGATTTAGCTAGTGTGTTGTGCTACTTATGACCATTGTTTGTCTGGTGGAAGACTCCACAGATCCTGCTCCAGTTCAGGGCCCTTTGTACTGGCCCCTTGGCAAACACAGAGGGAGAAACAGGCCCTGCCCCACGTACCTTAAAACCAAATTAAGACAAAATGCAGCTACTGTGTGAAACAAAAGGATTAAGGGAGAGAGGGGGGTGTAATAGCACTAAGAAGGGCTGGTTACACAGGCTGCTGGGTGGGTGAGAGACAGCTCCAATGCACAACCCTGGCCTGGCTGTCAGCAGGATGTTCTGGGCCTCGCAGAGAGCCTGCATTTTAAAGAATTCTTTGGGCATGTGCACACCCATTACTGGGACCATTAGCAGTGTCCAGCTTCTTCACTGGTGGACCTGAGAGGCAGGTTGTGGGTGTTTCCGCCTTCACACCATACTTCAATAATACACACATGCACACACACTCTACACTCAAGCTGTGCTGCAGCTAAGGCCTCCCTTTCAGACCTGGGGCTAGGGTGAGTGCTCTGAGCAGCCCTAAGGTGTAAAAATGTAATAAGAAAAGCAAAAAAAGATTGTGAGGAACAGCTAGCCAAAAACTCAAAAAGAAATAACAAAATGTTTTTTAAGTACATTAGAAGCAGGAAGCCTGCTAAAAACCTGTGGGTCCCCTAGATGATCGAGCTATAAAAGCAGCAATCAAGAAAAATAAAGCCATTGCGGAGAAACTAAATGATTTCTTTGCTTCAGTCGTCACGGCTGAGGACGTTGGGGAGATTCCTGAATCTGTACCGTCCTTTTTGGGTGATGAATCTGAGGAAGTTTGCAGATGATACCAAACTGTTTAGGATAGTCAAGACAGAAGCAGACTGTGAGGGACTCCAAGTAGATCTCACCAAACTGAGTGATTGGGCAACAAAATGGCAAATGAAATTTAATGTGGATAAGAGTAAAGTAATGCACATCGGGAAAAATAACCCCAACTACACGTACTGTATGATGGGGGCTAATTTGGCTATGACAAATCAGGAAAGAGATCTTGGAGTTATCGTGGACAGTTCTCTGAAAACTTCCACATATTGTGCAGCGGCGGTCAAAAAGGCAAATAGGATGCTAGGAATTATTAAGAAAGGGATAGAAAATAAGACCAAGAATATCTTACTGCCCCTGTATAAAACTATGGTACGCCCACATCTCGAATACTGTGTATAGATGTGGTCTCCTCACCTCAAAAAAGATATTTTGGCCTTGGAAAGGGTTCAGAAAAGGGCAACTAATACGATTAGGGGTTTGGAACGGGTCCCATATGAGGAAAGGTTAAAACGACTGGGACTTTTCAGTTTAGAAAAGAGGAGACTGAGGGGGGATATGATAGAGGTCTATAAAATCATGAGTGGTGTGAAGAGGGCCGATAAAGAAAAGTTATTTATTAGTTCCCATAATAGAAGAACTAGAGGACACCAAATGAAATTAATGGGTAGCAGGTTTAAAACGAATAAAAGAAAGTTCTTCTTCACACAGTGCGTAGTCAACCTGTGGAACTCCTTGCCAGAGGAGGCTGTGAAGGCTAGAACTATAACAGAGTTTAAAGAGAAGCTAGATAATTTCCTGGAAGTTAGGTCCATAAAAGGCTATTAGCCAGGGGATAGAAATGGTGTCCCTGGCCTCTGTTTGTCAGAGGCTGGAGAGGGATGGCAGGAGACAAATCGCTTGGTCACTGTCTTCAGTCCACCCTCTCTGGGGTACCTGGTGTTGGCCGCTGTCTGCAGACAGGCTACTGGGCTAGATGGACCTTTGGTCTGACCCAGTACGGCCGTTCTTATGTTCTTATGTAAGGTTCAAAAGGTAACAGGACCTTGAGGGCCTCCCCCCCCATAAGTGACCTTCCCCTCCTCCCCAGCATACCTGGGATGGGAACTGTTGCAGCCTCCCAAGAAGCCTGCCTGTCGGATTGAGTCTGGTCAGGATCTGGCATGGGTTAGTGACCCAGTGCCTCCCTCAGTCGTACAGTAACTGGAAACTACCAGATCCCTTTCTGAACTGGGCAGTCCAGGTGAAAGTCCAGAGTCTGGCAACTGTAAATGGCACCCGGACACACAAGCCAAACCCCAAACTTTCTGGGTAAATCTGTAGCATTTCATAGTGCGAACCGTCTGTACCCACATGTCTTTGCCTTCTCCTGGACTCTTCACTCACATGCCTTTTGCTCAGGCGGCTGGAGCAGAGGTGCTGGTCTAGCAATAGGTGGCTCATTTGTCACACTGATACAGCACAGTGAGGACAATGAAAGCTTAGTGACTCTCTGCCCCTCCAGTAAGTGATACAGGCCGGGCCAGATTAACTCTTCTGGAGGCCTGGTTGATTAGACTCTGAGCCCCCTCCCCCAGACTCTGAGATCGGCCAAAAAATGAGGGGTTCAGTGTGTGAGAAGGAGCTGCAGGTTGAAGCCGAAGGGCAGGTGCGGGAGAGGGATCTCACCAGGTGTGAAGGCTCTGCAGTGGATCTGGAGATGAGATGGTTGGAGTGAAGGAGGACTCTGCAGGCTGGGGCCGAAGGATTTGAACTGTGGGAGGGGACTCAGGTCAGAAGGATCAGGGTGTGGGTGGGAATTTGGGTGCAGGAGGAGGCTCTGGGTTGGGGTGTAGGTTCTGGGAGAGAGTCAGGGTATGTCTACACTGCCACCCTCATTCGAACTAGGGTGGCTAATGTAGGCATTCGAAGTTGCAAATGAAGGCCGGTATTTAAATATCTTGGGCTTCATTTGCATCTTACCAGGCGCCGCCATTTTTAAATCCCCCTTAGTGCGGACTGCGTGATCGCGGCTACACGCGGCATGGAGTAGGTAGTTCGAATTAGGCTCTCTCACAGCACCAGGGGAAAATTTAAGGACCCTGGAGGAGATAAGAGCTTGTCCCGGATCTGTTTGGTCCTCACCCCGTAGATGATGGGGTTTAGCATGGGGGGCAATAGGAGGTAGATGTTGGCCATGAGAATGTGGAAATACAGGGCCACATTCTGGCCAAACCTGTGTGTCAAGAAGGAGAAGAGACCTGGGATGTAAAAGGCTAAGACAACACAGAGGTGGGAGCTGCAGGTTCCAAATGTTTTGAGCCGGGCGTTCTTTGTGGAGAGGTGAAAAATGGCCCTGAGGATTTGAGTGTAGGACAGAGCAATAAAAAACACGTCCAGGCCGGTAATGAAAAATGCCACAGAGAGGCCGTAGTAATTACTGATGGGAATGTCAGCACAGGCCAGCTTCACCACGGCGATGTGCTCACAGTAGGAGTGGGGGATGATGTTGGTTCTGCAATATGGCCACTGCCTTGCCAGGAAGAGATGGGGAATAAGGAGCACGCTTCCACGCAGAACCACAGCCAGGCCAATCTTGGTCACTACAGGGTTTGTCAGGATGGTGGAATGTCTCAGGGGATCACAGATGGCCACGTAGCGATCAAAAGCCATGGCCACGAAGATCCCAGATTCTATCACAGAGAAGCAGTGAACAAAATACATCTGGGTGAGGCAGGCACTGAACCTGATCTCCCTGGAATTGAACCAGAAGATGCTCAACATTTTGGGCTGGATGGATGTAGACATGATCAGATCAGTGACGGCCAGCATGCAGAGGAAATAGTACATGGGCTCATGGAGGCTCGGCTCCCTCTTCACGATTAATAGGATGGTGATGTTCCCCAAGAGGGTTATGATGTACATGGTGCAGAAGGGGATGGAGAGCCAGACATGTTTCCCCTCCAGGCCAGGGATGCCCAGCAAGATGAAGGTGGAGGGGTTGGTGAAGTCAGTGGTGTTGGAATCTGGCATGAAGTAAGGGAGGTGTCCAACTTTGAGATGGATGCCGAGGTTCTGGGGTGATGTTCATAGAACAAATGCCTGGATGGAGAGACAATGTTAATATCAGAGGGGTAGCCATCTTAGTCTGGATCTGCAAAAGCAACGAGGAGTCCTGTGGCACCTTATAGCCTAACAGATTTATTAGAGCATAAGCTTTCGGGGGTAAAGGCCTACTTCGTCAGATGCATAATCTTAATATGAAACACTTCCTGTTCGATATCTTCAAGTCACCATGGTCTCCTGAAATATATCCTAGAATATCAAGGATTCAGAGGAGAATATATCCAAGCCATTTAACTATTATCTTTGAAAAATCATTGAAGTTGGGAAAGAAGACTTGTAAAAGTCTTATAGGGTATGTCTATACTACGGGATAAGGTCAAATTAAGATATGCAACTTCAGCTATGTTAATTGCATAGATGAAGTTGAAGTACTGTACCTTAACTTTCTACACTGTAAGAAGTCGAAGGGACTTCAACAACAAAGGACAGAGAAACATTCTTTATGAGGGAAGATTAAAAGAACTGTATAAAAGAATTTGTATATTGTAGAAAAGGGGACAGTGCATGGGGACTAAAATGTTATTACAAGACAGAGGGAGAAAAATTATTCTGCATAGTTTGAGATAATAGGACAAAAATAATGGGCTTAAATTTCAGTGAATGAGGTTTAGGTTGGGCATTAGGGAAATCTTTCTAACTCTCAGGTGTTTAAGCACTGGAATACATTGTCTGGAGAAGTTGTGGAATTTCTATCCCTGGAGATTTTTACAAGGTGCTGACTCAGGGGACCAGGAGTGCAGGGCGCTAGACTTGATGACCACTCGAGATCCCTTGCAGAGCTTTGATTCTATGACTCCATGAAATGTCAGGAATAAGTTCCTGGCTGTAAGAACAGGAGTGCATTGGAAGACACCCCTCTAGATATTGTGGATACTCCTTTGCTGGAGGTTTTTCAAAGGCTGGATAGTTTAGACAAAAAAATCCCGTATCTTAGCAGGGAGGAGACCAGCCAACATTAATAAGCCCTTGAAACATGTGGTTTTATGATACTATAAGGCAAAATCCTGATGTCGACCAGGTTTTAATCAAACATGGAATCATAGAATCATTGAATCACAAAATCCCAGGGTTGGAAGAGACCTCAGAAGTCATCGATTCCAACCCCCTGCCCAAGGCAGGACTGACCCCAACTGTATCATCCCAGCCGGGACTGTCAAGCCAGGACTTAAAAACCACTATGGAGGGAGATAAAGATGTTAAAAGGGCAATATTTAATCTTCTGTCATATGCAGGAAATCAAACTGTATGAATTCCTTCTCAGATTAAACTCTATGAATCAATTGATAATGAAGTAGAGCTGGCATTTATGTTTATCCTGTCTCTCAACACATGCACAAGGAAATATTCAATTACATGAAACGTGGTATATATAAAATTGATCGAAGACAACTGCTTACACAATCCATATTTGGCCTGTGTAACTCCTTGCCACACACAGTAACGGAGCAAAGAGCAGAGGTGAATGGGGCTTACAAATAGATTGCTCTCTCTATGCAGGACTGGTTGCACTAGCTGTAGTGAAGGCTGCCTGAAACATTCCACTAGAAGATCTCATTTTCACTTGCCTAGCCCTTTGCCAAACTTTCACTGTTTGCATTCAAGTTTCCCATGTTGGATGTTTGCTTCTACCAGCATTTCATAGAAAGTCATAGACTCTTAGAGCTGGAAGAGACCACCGGAGGCCTATTACTTGAGAGGAAGAACGGCATTGCGCACGAGGGTTTTTCTTGCGCAACAAGGGGCAGTGTAGATGCTCCTTCTTGCGCAATAGCCTCTTCTGAAAAAAATGGTGGCTCATTAGGTATGCAAATGAGACTCGGTGATATTCCACACTTAGCCTCATTTGCAAATTACTTGCACAAGAAGCCGTGAGTGTAGACACAGCCAAAGGGTTGTTGCTAAGGGATCAAATCTAGGGATGTGAATGACACGCTGACTATCCAACTTAAGTAAACGTTTGTCGGACAGTCGACATAGGAGTTGACTAGTCGCTTATCCCCCCTTGCTGTCTATATTAGAAAGAGGCAGTAGGAAGGGAGAGGGGGTGCTTCAAAGTGGTAGCACCACGAGGAGGTGGGCTCCATGGGCTCCATGCAGTGCTGACACTTTGAAATGCCACGTGCAGCCCAGGGGCGGG
The DNA here is from genome assembly GCF_049634645.1 of Pelodiscus sinensis. NCBI lineage: Eukaryota > Metazoa > Chordata > Testudines > Trionychidae > Pelodiscus > Pelodiscus sinensis. The sequence continues at coordinate 334,411,338 of NC_134711.1, read as the reverse complement.
CAGCATGCAGTGTTTCAAAGCAGCAGGGCCACGTGGAGCCTGGGGTCATCTTGGGACTCCCAGCTCCTCTTGGCCCTTTGCTCCCTGCAGCGCTGTGCCTTTGTATTGCAGGAAGAGCGCCGGGGCTGTTGCTACACTTCAAAGGCGGAGGTGCACTTATCGAGCAACTGAATTTTTGATGCAAATTGCACTGACTATTTGATTAGTCAATTCATCTAAATTGAACATTCTTAATCAAATCTCAGTAATTTTCATCAGTCACTAAAATCAAAATATGTGGCAGCTTTCATTGATGGATATTGAAAATGCCCAGGAAAGGAAAGTAACCGTGAACGTATCCCCATTACAGAGACATGGGATGATAGGAGTTAATATAAAGAACTTTCTGGGTGTCTGGATGGTGAGTCTTGCCCACATGCTCAGGGTCTAGCTGGTCGCCATATTTGGGGTTGGGAAGGAATTTTCCTCCAGGGTAGATTGTCAGAGGCCCTGGAGGTTTTTCGCCTTCCTCTGTAGCATGGGGCACAGATCACAGCTGGAGGGTTCTCTGCATCTTGGGGCCTTCAAAGTATTTGAAGGCTTCAATATCTGAGATCTAGGTGAGAGGATTATTCTAGCATTGGGTGGGTGAGATTCTGTGGCCTGCACTGTGCAGGGGGTCAGACTAGATGATCATAATGGTCCCTTCTGACCTTAAAGTCTATGAATCTATGACATATAAACTGAACTCTAGGGAAAGGCTTCTTGGCCAAGGTCTCATAGGGTGTGTCTAGACTACATGGCTCCATCGACGGAGCTATGTAAAGTAGTTTACTCGACATAGTCAATGAAGCGGGGATTTAAATAATCCCCGCGTCATTAAAATAAAAATGGCCACCATGCTGTCCCGACAATCAGCTGATCCGGCACAGACTGGCAGTCTAGACGCGATGCACTTGACAAGGGAAGCCTTTGTCAACCGCTCCGGTAAACCTCATTTCATGAGGCATATTGACGCGGTCAACAAAGGCTTCTCTTGTCGACCGTGCTGCATGTAGACTGCCGCGCTGTGCCGGATCAGCTGATGGTTGGCACAGCACGATGGCCATTTTTATGTTAATGACGTGACGATTATTTAAATCCCTGCTTCATTGACTATGTTGAGTAAATTCTGTCTGTCGACAGAGCCATGTAGTCTAGACGCACCCGCAGAGCCTCAGTGGCTGGATGACAGACAGAACCCAAGAGTCCTGACTTCCCTGTACCCACGGTCTCTCCGTGACACCAAGAGGAAAATGGACTGTGGCTCTGGCAGGGCTGTTCATAGCTCGGATACAGAGGGCAGGGTGGGAGAGGCCTCAGCCTTCACCATCCTCTCAAGGCAAATCTGAGGTTTCCAAAAGTAGCGGGAGTTTGTGACAGGGACATTAAAGCAAACTCAGTGCTTTGGAAGAGCTCTGAGATGATGAATGCCTGTGCAGAGCAGAAAGGATCATAGACTTATGAACTGTCCCTTTACTCCCATGCTGCACTGGGTTTGTGCGACAGGTGAATTCCTCAGCAGGAGCTGGTACCTGTGAATTCTGGGAGGGACGTGTCCTCCCTGGGAATCCCCTTTAAAGTAGTCATCTTCTGCACCTCTCTCAGCCCAGAGTCTGCAGCAGCGTCCCATGCCGAGCGCTGGCGCAGGGACAGCTGTGAGATGTGCACGCTGGGAGCCAATGTCCATTGCCAATCAGGACATGTCTGCACTGGGGAGTTATTTCGAAGTATCAAAGTGAGCATCCACACAGGAATCCCGTTATTCCAAAATTATTTCGAAATAACGGGCTTGTTATTTCAAACGAGTAACCCCTTTTGTGATGAGGAGTGACTGCAATACCTGGCAATGGTGATGACGTAATGCTGCTGTTCATTGTCTCATGTCACACAACCACTCAGGAGAGTGTTGGGGACTGGACCCGAGTCCTGCCATTCGCACTAGCCATCAGGTTTGAGTTTCACACACTGTGCGATCGCACTAAAGTGATCTCAGATGAGCTGCAGGACAACCCACTGCTCAGTGATTATTCCCTAAGTATTTTAGAAGAACTAGAAGGTTATTCCTGATATTCTCTAGTCAATGGAGAGCAACAGCACAATTCCCCAAGCAGATGCATTATTCCGGCTGGTTCATCAACATCCGGAGTCTCCTCATTGCCACTAGACCCTTCTCACCCAGGGAAAGAACAAACGGCAAAGTGGGAAAAAAATTCTCCCACCTTAACCTAATCTGTGTCTATTCTACGATCCTCTTCCACAAGAGGAAATGCAAATGGAGAGCTCATTTGCATATGTTGCACTCTCATTTGCATTTCCTCCTCAGATCCCTTTTGCACAAGTGGTTTTTGTGCAAAAAACCACGGTGTAGACGGCTTCTTTTTGTGCAAAAAACCCCTTTTGTGCAAGAACTTCAAGGAAGAACGGCTCTTGTGCTAAAGGTGGACTTTTTTGCACAAAAACCTCTTGAGCAAAAGGGATCAGAGGAGGAAATGCAGATGAGCATGCAACATATGCAAATGAGCACTCAGTTTGCATTTCCTCTTGTGGAAGAGGATCGTAGTATAGATGCAGCCCTACTGTGTCCATGCCCAGAGTTTAGCTGGCACCAGACGGATCGGGCTGACTAGCTCCCAAACCTCTCTGAGGCTCTGACCTTCTCCACAGGGGCCTCTGCCTTGTACTCAAATTGTAAGTAGGAAAGGAGGGATTTCTTAAGTGGAGCCTCCTCACACTCACGTTCATCAATCTGAATTGTCTCCCAGGCCTCAAGGGACACTGGCAAAGCCATGGGGCGTCCTTGAGGTTGCCCCTGCCCTGCAGCCTGTCCCACCTGACTGTTGCCGTGGTCTCTCTGTGAGGTCACTGCCTCCCAAGCTCCTTCAACCAATACGCTGAAGTCTTGCAAAAGACCCTTGTGATGTCACGCCTACAGAGCCAATGTCCTGCTACTGGCCAGAGACTTTACATGTTTGAGCTGCTCCCCTTGTGTCACCTTTACACCTAGGGAGCAGGCAGCCTACATATGAAAAGAGCAGAGGCTGCTCGATGTGCCGCACTGAGGTTTACAGAGATTTGCAGCCTGTAAGGCCACAAGAGACGGTTAGCTCCTCTAATCTGACCTTGCTCCCTCCTCCCTGTGCACATCCCAAGTCTTCTGTACGGTGTAATAATGAGTCCTGGACCAAAGCACACTCCAGACAGGCATCAAGTCCTCTCTGAGACACATCCAGTGATGGAGAAAACTTCAATTCCCTTGTCAGTTTGGAGGAAACCCATGTAGTGATGGGAAGGAAATAGACCGTAAGGTCCCACTTTTGAGTGTGTCATAACACACATACACAACAGAACGGCACTAAGGTTTTACAGGCACCCTTAATACAGGTGTTTCCTAATGCTTGAAGTTCTGGTCACCTCGTAGTTCTTTGTACTTAGGGAACAATTATGAGATGGGTTATATTCATTTATTTTTTCATTTTGAGCCTCTCTCCCAAGTTGCAGCCTGGAGCCGGCTTCCTACTGAGCTCTCTGTCTCACCAGCCTAGGCTCCCTGGCACACTAAGCTGCTGCAAGAAAGTGCAAACCACCCCCAGCCTTGCTCTCATACAAACATTTACACAGGTAGGGACACACCCAGCTGCAGCTGCATGGCTGCTTCTCCCCTGCTCCAGAGTCTACAACCCTAAAGCTCCAGCATCTTTCTCTGGTGAGAAACCCGACCAGTCTACATTTATTACCCAGCCTGCCCCTCCCTCAATGTGGAGAGGAGTATGCACCAGGTCTTCTTTCCTGAGCACGCTTCTTCAGCACATCGAGCCAATCAAACTTTGGGGTAAAAAACAAAACAAACCAAAAAAACCCACAAATGTATGAACGGCAGAAAGACAGTTTTTATGTGATTCCAAGCACTGAGGATGTCTCTAGACTACAGGTTTTTTTTTTTAAAAAGTAGCCTTTTTTCAAAAACAAAAAAACCCAACCTTCCCCTGCGTCTAGACTGCTGCCATGTTCTTTCGAAAGTAAATCGAAAGAATGCGGCAGTTTTTTCAATTGCGGAAAACCTCATTTTACAAGGAATAACGCCTTTTTTCGAAAGTGCTCTTTTGAACAAAGGTGTTATTGAACGCAAACTGTGCTTTTTCGAAAGAGAGCATCCAGACTGCCTGGGTGCTCTCTTTCGAAAAAGCGGCTCGCTTTTTCAGAAGCACTTGCTGTAGTCTAGACGCTCACTTTCGAAAGAGGCTTTTTCCAAAAAAGCCTCTTTCGAAAGAGACTTGCAGTCTAGACATAGCCTGAGTGTACATATAAAGCTGATTACATAAGAAATAAAGACAAATGCAAACTAAATCCTTTAAACTGGACAGGATTTTATTCAGCCTCACGCTGCTAGCTACTATAAACAGTCCACCCAGCTTTCCTGACCATTGCTTCTGAGGCACATGGAATTGGACATTGTAAAAAGGAGGGATGATAGGTTTGACAGACCATTTGTCTTGCCCAGTATGGCCTTTTTAATGTTCCTGTGAAGACTCCTGACATCTCTACCACCGTTGTAAACCACTAGACCCCACTCCCCTCAAAGAGCTGAGATAGAACCTGAGAGTTGTGATGGGTCCTTCTTTCTGAAGAGTTAGCAATGCAGTGAGAATATCTATTAAAATATTAAACCTAAACAGTGTCACTTAAGATACTTGCCACACAATGTCAAGACATGTTAGTATTAGAGTAGAGTATGTTTTCATTTTCTTTCTTCTATAGGAGTTATATACAGTGCTCCTGACCCCTAATTGCTTGTTATCTGCCAGAGCGTAAGTAACCCCTACCAATATCTGAGATGGCTTCTCTCCAGCTGAAGGTGGGCAATGGAAGTGAGGATGATACAGTCAGGCTCTGTCTACACTGGCGGGTTCTTGCACAAGAACAGCCATTCTTGCAAAAGAATCTGCAGCGCATCCACACTTCCCACCCGCTCTTGCACAAGAAGATTTGCAGTACGTCATAATAAGAGAAGGCTTCTTGCGCAAGAGCTATGCTCTTTTCTAACAGGTGTAAGCTTTCTTGAGCAGCAGCTCCTATACAAAAGGGCAGTGTGGATGATCGGCGGGGGTTTCTTGCACAAGAAAGCCCTATGGCTAAAACGGCCATCAGAGCTTTCTTGCTCAAGAGAGCATCTACACAGCCATGGGTGCTTCTGTGCAAAGGCAAGATGTTCTTGCGCAAGAAGCCGCCAGTGTAGACAAAGCCTCAGTGATGGTTGGGAGGGCCAGAGCATTCTGCACAGCCTGGCTCACCTGCACAGATTGGCCCTTCAGTTGTTGTTGGCCACAATTCCTGGCTAATGGGAGCTACAGGAGAGGAGCATCCAACTGAGGGCAGCATAAAGCTGGAGTTTCAATGGCACTTCTTGCAACATCGCTCCAGAAGTGTATGGAGGGCCAGAAGCACACAAAGTCACCTTGCTCCCGCCCCACTAGAAAGGGCTGGCCCAGAAAATGCGAGCATTATGAATGTAGCCCATGCCCCTGGGCTAAGGAGACGCTTAAGTTCCTAAAGCTCCTTTCCTAATCCAGCCCTGAATACAGGAAATAGGGCCCAGGGCCACTTCACCAGCCAGCTCTGCCCTGCACTCAGCCTGAGAGTCAAAGCACCACGAGAAAACTTAAGGACCCTTGACGAGAAAAGAGACGGAGGAGCGTGTCCCGGATCTGTTTGGTCCTCACGCCATAGATGATGGGGTTTAGCGTGGGGGGCAATTGGATGTAGATGTTGGCCACGAGAATGTGGAAATGCAGGGCCACGTTCTGGCCAAACCTGTGTGTCAGGAAGGAGAAGAGACTGGGAATGTAACAGGCTAAAATGGCGCAGAGGTGGGAGCTGCAGGTCCCAAAAGTTTTGAACCGAGCGTCCTTTGTGGGGAGGCTAAATATAGCCCTGAGGATCTGGGTGTAGGACACAGCAATAAAAAACATGTCCAGGCCTGTAATGAAGAATGCCACGGAGAGACTGTAGTAACTACTGACTTGGATATCAGCACAGGCCAGTTTCACTATAGCTATGTGCTCACAGTACGAGTGGGGAATGATGTTGGTTCTGCAGTATGGATATCGCCTCGCCAGGAAGGGATGGGGAAATACAAGCACGCCTCCACGCAGAACCACAGCCAGGCTGATCTTGGCCACCACAGAGTTTGTGAGGATGGTGGAATGTCTCAGGGGATGGCAGATGGCCACGTAGCGATCTAACGCCATGGCCACGAAGATTCCAGATTCTATTGAAGAGACGGTGTGAATGAAGTACATCTGGGTGAGGCAGGCACTGAAATTGATCTCCCTGGAATTGAGCCAGAAGATGCTCAGCACTTTGGGCTGGATTGTTGTAGATAGGACCAGGTCGTTGATGGCCAGCATGCAGAGGAAATAGTACATGGGCTCATGGAGGCTTGGATCCCTCTTCACAAGGAAGAGGATGGCGATGTTCCCCAAGATGGCTAGGATGTACATGATGCAGAAGGGGATGGAGATCCATATGTGGGCTGCCTCCAGGCCAGGAATTCCCAAGAGGATGAAAGTGGAGGGGTTGATGAAGTTGGTGGTGTTAGAATCTGACATGTAGTAGGGGAGGTGTCCAACTCTGAGGAGGAGCTGTGTTTCACGCATATACCTGGAATGTCCACGACTTCCTGTACGTGACCTGGGTCTACGGGTGATGTTCACAGAACAAATGCCTGGGTGGAGAGACAACGTTAATATGAAACACTTCCTGTTAGATGTCTTCAAGTCACCAAGGTCTGATGAACTGTATCCTTGAATATCAAGGATCCAGGTGAGAATACGGCAAAGCCATTAACTGTTATCTTTGAAAAGTCACTGAAGATAAGAAAGATTCCAGAAGACTAGTAAAGTGCATACATACGCCTACTTGTAAAAATGATGAAAAGGACAACCTAGGGAATTACAGACCAGTCAGATTAACTTCTGTACCAAAATATAATAATAATAATAATAATAATAATAATAATAATAATAATAATAATAATAATAATGGAACAATTAAGTAGTTAATTATTATCTTTGAAAATCATTGAAGACCAGAAAAATCTTGGAAGACTGGTAAAGTGCGTACATTCACCTACTTTTAAAAACGGTGAAAAGGACAACCTGTGGAATTACAGACCAGTCTGCTTAACTACTGTACCAAAATAAAATAATCATCATCATCATCATCAGGGCTCAACAATTATGGCAATTTACTCGCCCATGGTGAATAGACTTTAGCGTGGCACAGGGCCGCAGCATGATCAGTGTATGTGCAATGTGCCAAACCACAAAGCTGGAGAGCGGGACTCACCACCGCTTGTCAAGCCCTGATAATAATAATAATAATAATACAATTAATTGAATTTAGGAAAGATTCCAGAAGACTGGTAAAGTGCGTACATTCGCCTACTGGTAAAAATGGTGAAAAGGACAACCAAGGGAATTACAGACCAGTCAGCTTAACTTTTGTACCAAAATATAATAATAATAATAATAATAATAATAATAATAATAATAATAATAATAATAATGAAACAACTAAGGAGTACATTTGGAAATATCTACAAGATAGTAATGTGATTTGTAACAATTAGCATGGATTTGTCAGAAAGTAATCATGTCAAACCAACCTGTTCGCTTTCTTTAACAGGTTTTGAAGTCTTGTGGATAAGGGGGAAGCCACAGATGTGTTATATATAAAATTTAGTAAGGCAGAGAAGAGCAACAACAACAAAGGACTGGGAAACATTTATGAGGGAAGATTTAAAAAAATTATATAATCTAGAAAAGAGCACAGTGGATGGGGAATAAAAAGTTATTACAAAGAAAGGGAGAAAAATTCTACTGCAGAACTCCCGAGGACAGGACAAGAAGCAACAGTGTTAAATTGCGGCAAGGGAGGGTTAGTTTGGGCATTAGAAAAATCTTTTTAACTGGCACAGTGATTAAGCACTGGAATAAATTGTCTGGGGATGTTGTGGAATCTCCATCATTGGAGACATTTAAGAGGAGACGACTCAGGGAATGAGAGGTGGAGGGCCCCTACTTGATGACCGCTCGAGATCCCTTGCAGTGCTTTGATTCTATGACTCCATGAAATGTCAGGAAAAAGTTCCGGGCTGTAAGAACAGGAGTGCATTGGAAGACGCCCCTCCAGACGTGGTGGATACTCCTTTGCTGGAGGTTCTTCTAAGAAAGCTGGATAGTTTAGACAAAAGAAATCCCGTATCTTGGTAGGGAGGAGGCCAGGAGACCCTAACAGTCCCTTCTAAAATAGTGACAGAAATATAGTCGTGTTAGTCCGGTGTAGCTGAAACAAAAGACAGGACTATGTAGCACTTTAAAGACTAACAAGATGGTTTATTAGGTGATGAGCTTTTGTGGGCCAGACCCACTTCCTCAGATCAAATAGTGGAAGAAAGTAGTCACAACCATATATACCAAAGGATACAATTAAAAAAATGAACAAATATGAAAAGAACAAATCAAATTCCAGAACAGAAGGGGAATGCAGGGGCAGGGGGGGGAGGTAAATGTCTGTGAGCTAATGGTATTAGAGGTGATAATTGGGGAGACTATCTTTGTAATGGGTAAGATAGCCAGAGACTTTGTTGAGACCCCCGCGTAGAGTGTCAACGTTTAGCATGAAAGACAGTTCAGAGGATTCCCTTTCAAGTGCAGATTTAAAAGGCTATTGAAGCAGGATGTAGGTAATTAAGTCGTTGAGACACCCCCCCCCCCCCCCCGCATCTCCCTTCTGTTCTGAAATTTGATTTGTTCTTTTCATATCTGTTCATTTTTTTAAATTGTATCCTTTGGTATATATGGTTGTGACAGTTTTCTTCCACTATTTGATCTGAGGAAGTGTGTCTGGCCCACGAAAGCTCATCATCTAATAAACCATCTTGTTACTCTTTAAAGTGCTACATAGTCCTGTATTTTGTTTCAGTCCCTTCTAACTCTGTGATTCTATGATGTTAAATTCTGGTGCATACCAGGTCTTGGTCAAATTCTAGTCACTAGGCCAAATAATGTGCCTCATTGTGGGGCTGGAGCACACAAAAATCTAGCAGGCTGTATCCCCTAGACTCTCGTTTGCAAGGGGTATGTGGGGAGTGTCTTTCTTCTCCTCAGCTGGGGACCACGTCAATGAGGAGTTTCTTTGATGGTTTGGTTTTCACATATGTGCGGCCCCCGGCTGATTTTTCTTGGATCAGTGGTCCCCAACCCAAAAAAGGTTCCCTATGACTGGAGTAGATGGTCTGTTGTAACTTCAATGCTATGAATTTACAGATGAAGAATGTAGATCAGGCATTTAGAAATGGAGTGCTCCCTCTGTGCAGGACTGGTTGCCCTAACTGTAGCAAAGACTGTCGGAAACATTCCCTTAGAGGAGCTCATTATCAGTTGCTTATAGGTTTGCCAAATGTTCACTATTGGAATTGAAATTCTCCACGTTGTCTACTTCCATTTACCGGCATTTTAGAAAAAACTCCGAGACACGACAGTCCACGGGTACGTCTAAACTACATGCCTCCGTCGACGGAGCCATGTAGATTAGCCAGATCGGCAGTGGGAAATGAAGCCACGATTAAAATAATCGCGGCTTCATTTAAATTTAAAAGGCTTCTTTGTCGACGCGGCGTGTCCAGACTGCCCTGGTCTACCGACAAACAGCTGATCGGCAGAGCGGGGCAGCCATTTAAATTTAAATGAAGCCACGATTATTTTAATCGCGGTTTCATTTTCCTCTGCTGATCTAGCTAATCTACATGCCTCCGTCGACGGAGGCATGTAGTCTAGACACACCCCAGCTGACTTCTCGAACGACTAGGAGAGAAATCCTTTTTCCCAGGCTGAAAGAGTCTCGTAATTGTTCTGGTGAGGTTCCCTTGCACTGCCGGGCTTTCCGGGATATAAACGTCATAAAACAGGTCCGGCAACTTTAACAGCCGGAGCGCTGGAACCCCAGAGAGGGGGAAGAGGCTCTGTGTCTTTACACACAGCTGGCTCCTCAGCCCTTTGCTAAAAGATCCTGAGACACTGACGTACAGATGGCTGGGGGCTGGGCATGTCAGACAGGGAGGCACAGCAAACAGGGACATTTTAGCCTGGATACTGGAGCAAAGTCACCACTTTGGCAAGGGCACTGGGATGTTTAATGCCTGGGCTGAGGAGAAAGGAACATAGATATTTGCAGTCTCTCCTCAATCCCATGTGGCACTGGGGTTGTGGAGCAGGTGAGCTCCTGAGGAATGAGGTGGTTACCTGTGAATCCTGAGATGAAAGTGTCTTCCCTGGGAATCCCCCTCGGGCAGCCACGTCCTGCATTTCTCTCAGCTCAATGTCTGCAGGAGCATCCCAAGCCGAGAGCCAACACAGGAGCACCCACTGTTTGTTATATAGCTCTGTGCAGTCTCGGGGGATTGCTCATTGTCTAGGAGAGAAGTGGCCTTTGGATATATAGAAGCTGCGTAGAAGTCTGGCTGGGCTTCCGGGCTATTTATCCAGCTTTAGAAGTCAACACTAATTAAGGAACTTTCCCAAAGGGCGAGGAGAACTCCTGGGCTCTGGGCTGAGTCAGAGAGGAATTGGCTGCTCTGTGTGCTTGTGTGCACTGAACAATTATAGTTCATTAGTAAGAAAACTAGGAACAGTCCCTAGACCCAGCAAGGCCTCATACTCTGAATATGCCCAGGTAGGATGGGGAGACAGAAAGATCAGGAGACCGGTGACTAATTGGAAACACAAACACTGTCTGTGTGCACTGAAGGTGAATTGCTAAAGGATCAAAGCTCAGTCATTTTCGTAAGTCACTAGAATCTAACTATGTAGCAACTTTCACTGATGGCTCCCGAAAACACCCGGGAAAGGAAAGTGGCCAGGAACGTGTCCCAGCTCCGTTACACAGATAGGTAAAGTGAACTCTAGGGGGAGGTCTCTTGGGCAAGGTCTCCCAGAGACTGAGTGGCAGGACGACAGACAGAACCAGGAGTCCTGACGTCCCTGTGACCATGGTCCCTTCATCGTGCCGAGAGGAAATTGGACTTTGTCTGTGGCAGAGCTCGTTCTTGGTTGGGATGCAGGGGGCAGGAAGTAAAGGCAGCCGGAGCCTTCATCAACCCCTCATGGCAAATCTGAGGTTTCCAGAAGTAACTGGAGCCGTAAGCTCCCTGCTGCCATGAGATGGGCGCTCTGGGAGCCAACAGCCACCTTCACTCAGAGACCTGCCAACACGCCAGTCACTTAGGGTCACTCTGCTCTTTGGGTATGTCTATACTACAGCGCTATTTGAAATTAACTTAATTCGAAATAGTTAATTCAAATTAAGCTAATTCAAAATAACACATCTAGACCCAAAAACTAATTTGAAATAGCGTTTTGCTATTTCAAAATAGCAAGTCCACACTGATTGGACACTGGATTGCATTTCAGAGCAGCTAAGACCAGTTACAGCAGGGCATCAGGTCAGTAGTTGCTTTGGGTATGTCTACACTACAAAGTTAATTCGAATTAACGGACTAGTTAGTTCGAACTAGGTAAACCTCATTGTACGAGGACTAAGCCTAGATTGAACTTTCTAGTTCGAATTTAGGGGTGTGTAGCCCCTTAATTCGAACTAGTTGGAGGCTAGCCCTCCCCAGCTTTCCCTGGTGGCCACTCTGGCCAACACCAGGGAAACTCTACTGCCCCCCTCCCAGCCCCAGGCCCCTTAAAGGGGCACGGGCTGGCTACGGTGCCCGTGCCAGGTGCAAGCCTGCCAGCACCAGGCCAGCAGACCCTGCACCTGGCACGGCTCGAGCCACCCACCCGATGTTCCCCAGCCCACCCACTCTTCCCGGGACCAGGCTGGCGGCTACTGGGAGCTTGCCCAGGACCGCAAGAGGCAGGCACCCGCCTGGTCCAGTGAAGACATCGTGGACCTCGTCCACGACCTCTGCACTAGCACAGGAAATTGGCCATCTAGGGCAGGAGAGCTGCCAGCCTGGCCACCCAGGAGCAGGTTTGCATGAAAATCAAGGTGGTCCACTGAGACCCCCGACCCTGAGCCCTGAGCTTAGAATGGCCGTACTGGGTCAGACCAAAGGTCCATCTAGCCCAGTAGCCTGTCTGCCGACAGCGGCCAACACTAAGGACCCTGGAGGGAATGGACCAAAGACAGTGACCAAGCCATTTGTCTCGTGCCATCCCTCTCCAGCCTTCCACAAACTTCAGCCAGGGACACCACTCCTACCCCCTGGCTAATATCACTCCATGGACCCAACCTCCACGAATTGATCTCACGTCTCTTTAAACTCTGTTCTAGTTGTAGCCTTCACAGCCTCCTGCAGCAAGGAGTTCCACAGGTTGACTCTTTGCTTTGTGAAGAACAACTTTCTGTTACTAGTTTGAAGCCTGCTACCCATTCCTTTCCTTTGGTGTCCTCTAGTCCTTCTATTATGGGATCTAATGAAGAACTTTTCTGTATGCACCCTCTCCACCCCACTCATGCTTTTCTAGACCTCTATCATATCCCCCCTCCATTTCCTCTTTTCTAAGCTGAAAAGTCCCAGTCTCTTTAGCCTCTCTTCATATGGCACTTGTTCCAAACCCCTCATCATTGTATTTGCCCTCCACTCTCCCAGCCTCTCTCTTCCCCTCTCCCACCTCCTTTTCCCAGTCTCCCCCAGTTTTGTTCAATAAAGAGAGATTCTATTTTTGACCACACGTGTCCTTTATTTTGTACATCAGGAAGGGGGGCTAGGGAGGGGTAAGTGGAAGGAGGTGAGGGAGGAATGGGGTACGAGCCCCCAATGGGGAGGACTGGGCTGGCTCTGTGGACTTCTAGGGTTGGAACCTCTACTGCAGCCCCCCAATTGTCCCCTCTTCCCAGATGGCAGCCTGTGGCAAGTGCAGCCGGGCTGATGGCCGAGTGCTGTGATGTGCCCAGTGTGGGTACTCCAGGCAATCCAAGCCAGGACTGCTTTGCAAGCGGGGCACCCCTGAGAACTGTCTGTCCGGGGTGGGAGTCGGGTCCCTTTAAGCACAGCCCTCGGCTAGCCTGAGACAGCATCTCCATGCTCTAAGTCCTCCTCTGATGCCCTGCCGGCACTGCTTCCGGCCATCCTTAAGCCTGGTTCAGGGTCCACTCTGTGTGGACATGCTAGTTCGAATTAGCAAAATGCTAATTCGAACTAGATTTTTAGTCTGGATGCGATAGTTCGAATTAGCTTAGTTCGAATTAACTAATTCGAACTAAGTTAGTTTGAATTAGTGCTGTAGTGTAGACATACACTCAGAGTGGCTGATATCTGAGGATATCTGAGGCTCGTGCTTAAAGGGAGCCCCCTGGACTCGGGAAACCACAGCACTCGGCCACATGGAGCCAGAGCTGCCCCTGGGCATGCCAGTGCGTCTCGTGGGCTCGTTGCCATCAGCACGGCTGCACTTGCTGTAGGCTGTCATACAGGGGGTCTATCGGGGAACTGTCAGGATCCAAGAGGCCCTGAGGGAGAGCGTCCACCCTGAGGAGCCCTGAGAGCCTCCTCGGTCCTCCCCACCGGGGTCTCGTGCCCTATTCCTCCCTCACGTCCTTCCATTGACCCCTCCCTAGCCCCCCTTCCTGATGTCAAATAAAAGACACGTATGTTCAAAAATAGAAACTGGATTTATTGAACAAACCTGGGGAGGGATGGACCTCTGGGGGGACTGGGAAAAGGAGGTAGGAGAGGGGAAGAGAGAGGGTAGGAGAGGGTGGCACTTTATAGACCAACAGATGGATTGGAGCAGAAACTTTTGTGGGCAAAGACCCACTTTGTCAGATGAAAGTGCCCGGTCTGCCCCTCCCTCATTGTGGAGAGCAGCATGCACCAGGTCGTCTTTCCTGAGCAGGCTCCATGAGCACATCAAGCCAATCAGACTTCCTTTCAGTAAAAAAAAAACCAGAGAGACAGTTTTAAAGTGATCGTAAGCACTGAGCGTACATATAAAGCCGATTACGTTAGAAATAAAGACAAATGCGAACTCACTCCTTTAAACTGGACAAGATTTTAATCAGCTTCTGCCTCACACTGCTAGCTGCTACTCACAGTGCCCCCAGCTTTCTTGCCCCGGCAGGCGTTTTTCTGTCCTGCCTGGGACCCCTTTCCACAGTTCCAACTTTGGTCCATAGGTATTTTCAGGCGTTGTAAAGGCAGTGAGGCCAAGTGGGTGTGTCACCTCCCCTCTGTCATAGTTTCTTCCAGCTTTCTGGAAAGATCTTTCTTCATCACGTAGGGGTCCAGTGCACCTCGTGGCAGCCAAATACCTCCAGGAACCCTCCATTCTCAACAATTCCCGAGATACTCCATGGGCAAGTGTAGGGATTGACAAGCAGTAGTGAGCCCCACTGACCAGGCACACGGTTTGGCACGAGGCGCATGCGCAGACCGTGGTGCGCATGCACTGATCAAGCTGCGGCGCTGTGCCTGTATGGCCTTCTAATGGTCTTTTAAAGACTCCCCATATATCTGCCTCCCTTTAGACCCGACTCCCCTCCGAGAGCTGAGCTAGAACCTGGAAGTTGTGTTGGGTCCTTCTCTCGGAAGAGTTAGCGATGCAGTGAGAATATCTATTAAAATATTAAACCTAAATAGTGTCACTTAAGAGACTTGCCACACAATGTCAGAACATGTTAGTATTCGAGCAGAGAGGGTCTGCTAGGGATTCATTTTCTTTGTTCGGCTAGGTCTAGACTGCATCCCTCTATCAACAGAGGGATACAAATCAAGCACATAGAAAACGCTAATGAAGCAGGGATTTAAATATTCCGCATAAACATGGCCACTGCCTTTTTCTAAACAGAGGGTTTATTTTTGACATATCGGCCTCTAAACTACCATTTATTTGGAAAAACATTTAAAAAAAGAGCATTGGCCATGTTTATGCTAATGAAGTGTAGGAGATTTAAATCCCTGTTTCATTAGCAATTTTGCTGTGCCTATCCTACATCGTTCGTTCGACAGAGAGGTGTAGTCTAGACTCCCTTCTATAGGAGCTATATACAGTGCTCCAGATCCCTACTTGCTAGCTATCTGCCAGAGTCTAAGTACCCCCTACCAATATTTGAAACGGCTAATCTGCAGCTGAAGGCAGGCAATGGACTTGGGGACAATACGGTCAGTGATGGGGCAGGGGGAGAGAGGAGGCAGCACAGGGGTAGGACTCTTGCAGAAAGAGTCAGAGCAAGAACAGAGGTTTGGGAGAATAGATGGAGCAAGGAGTGCAGTTCTGGGGCCCAGATGCCTGCTCTAGAAATGTGGCAACCCCTTCAGTTCCACAGAAAACGATACTCAATTGTGTTGCATATTCAGTTCAGGAAAGGGTTTGATGTTCCTCTGACTGTCCAGGACCACAGGCAGGGCTAGAATATTTCTTCTCAAGGTGCAGGGATATGGGGTCCCTTAGGTTCAGTGTGGGGCCAAAACGAGAGGTTCAGGTGCGGAAGGTGTCTGAAGGTGGAGGTAAAAGAGTGCACGGGTGCTGCGACCAGGTGTACGGGCTCTGGGGTGGGGCTGGGATGAGTGGTTTGGGATGCAGGAGGGAGCTCCAGTCTGAGGCCATTGTGTGTGTAGTTTGGGAGGGGTCTCATGATAGGAGTGGTGGAGTGGAGGGGTCGGGACCAGATTTAATGTGGAGAAAGGGGTGCAGGATTGGAGTTTGGGTTCTGGGAGGGAGTAAGGGAGTTAGGGGGCAGGAGGAGGCTCACGTTTGGGGCAGTGGGTTGCATTGTGAGGCACTTACCTGGGACAGCTCCCATTTGGGTTGGGAGGAACAGGTAGTTCTACACAGCCGGGCTCACCTTCACAAATTGACCCTTCAGTTCCTGTTGGCTGCAATTTCTGGCTTAAGGGAGCTGCGGGAGAGAAGCAGCCAGGTGAGTGCAGCATAAGTTTGGGGTCCCAGTGGCACTTCCTACAACATGCCCCAGCAGTGTCACCTCGCTCCTGCTCTACCTGGAAGGGCTGACACAGAACACGGGGGCCTTATGGCTTACAGCCCATGCCCCTGGGCTAAGGGGACACTTAAGTTCCTAAAGCCTCTTTTCTAATCCGATTCTAATCAGGATATTAGGCCCTAAGGTCATGTCACCAGCCAGCTCTGCACTGCTCTCAGCCTGAGAGTCAAAGCACCAGGAGAAAACTTAAGGACCCTTAACGAGAAAAGAGACGGAAGATCCTGTCGCGAATCTGTTTGGTCTTCACACCATAGATGATGGGGTTTAGCATGGGGGGCAATAGCAGGTAGATGTTGGCCATGAGAATGTGGAAATGCAGGGCCACGTTCTGGCCAAATCTGTGTGTCAGGAAGGAGAAGAGACTGGGAATGTAGAAGGCTAATATGGAGCAGAGGTGGGAGCCGCAGGTCCCAAAAGTCTTGAGCCGGGCGTCCTTGGTGGGGAGGCCGAAGATAGCCTTGAGGATCTGGGTGTAGGACACAGAAATTAAAAAGACGTCCATGACAGTAACTAAAATTGCCATGGAGAGGCTGTAGTAACTACTGACTTGAATGTCAGCACAGGCCAGCTTCACTATGGCTATGTGCTCACAGTACGAGTGGGGAATGACGTTGGTTCTGCAGTATGGATATCGCCTCGCCAGGAAGGGATAGGGAATTACAAGCACGCCTCCACGCAGAACCACAGCCAGGCTGATCTTGGTCACCACAGAGTTTGTGAGGATGGTGGAATGTCTCAGGGGATGGCAGATGGCCACATAGCGATCCAACGCCATGGCCATGAAGATCCCGGATTCTATTGCAGAGAAGCTGTGAATGAAGTACATCTGGGTGAGGCAGGCACTGAAATTGATTTCCCTGGAATTGAGCCAGAAGATGCTCAGCATTTTGGGCAGGGTGGATGTGGACAGAACCAGGTCGGTGGTGGCCAGCATGCAGAGGAAATAGTACATGGGCTCATGGAGGCTTGGATCCCGCTTCACAATGAACAGGATGGTGATGTTCCCCAAGATGGATAAGATGTACGTGATGCAGAAGGGGATGGAGATCCAGACGTGGGCTGCTTCCAGGCCAGGAATTCCTAACAGGAGGAAGGTGGAGGGGTGGTTGCGTTCGGTGGTGTTAGAATCTGACATGAAGTAGGGGAGATTTCCAACTCTGAGGAGGAGCTGTGTTTCATGCATATACCTGAAAAGTCCACGACTTCCTGTAGGTGACCTGGGTCTACGGGTGATGTTAACAGAACAAATGCCTGGGTGGAGAGACAATGTTAATATGAAACACTCCCTGTTAGATGTCTTCAAGTCACCAAGGTCTGATGAACTATTTCCTTGTATATGAAGGATCTAGGTGAGAATATGGCCAAGCCATTAACTATTTGAAAAGTCACTGAAGATAAGAAAGATTCCAGAAGACTAGTAAAGTGCATACATTCACCAACTTGTAAAAACAGTGGAAAGGATAACCTGCCGAATTACAGACCAGTCTGCTTAACTACTGTACCAAAATAAAAATAATCATCATCATCATCATAAGAGCTCGACAATTACGGCAATCTACTCGCCCGTGGTGAATAGATTTTAGAGCAGCACAGCGTCGCAGCATGATCAGCGCATGGGCAGCGTGCCAAACCACGCAGCTGGTGAGCGGGGCTTACCACCGCTTTTCAAGCCCTGATAATACTACTACTACTACTACTAATAATAGAACAATTAAGGAGATAACTATTATATTTGAAAATCATTGAATATAGGAAAGATTCCAGAAGACTGGTAAAGTGCATACATACACGTACTTATAAAAATGGTGAAAAGGACAACCAAGGGAATTACAGACCAGTAAGCTTAACTCCTGTACCAAAATATAATAATAATAATAATAATAATAATAATAATAATAATAATAATAATAATAATAATAATAATGGAAGAAATAAGGAGTCCATTTGCAAATATCTACAATATAGTAATGTGATTTGTAACAGTCAGCATGGATTTGTCAGAAAGTAATCATGTCAAACCAACCTGTTCGCTTTCTTTAATAGGTTTTGAAGTCTTGTGGATAAGGGGGAAGCCACAGATGTGTTATATATAAAATTTAGTAAGGCAGAGAAGAGCAACAACAACAAAGGACTGGGAAACATTATTTATGAGGGAAGATTTAAAAAAATTATATAATCGAGAAAAGAGCACATGGGATGGGGACTAAAATGTTATTACAAAGAAAGGGAGAAAAATTATTCTGCAGAACTCCTGAGGACCGAACAAGAAGCGATAGTCTAAAATTGCGGCAAGGGAGGGTTATTTTGGGCATTAGAAAAATCTTCTTAACTAGCACAGTGATTAAGCACTGGAATAAATTGTCTGGGGATGTTGTGGAATCTCCATCACTGGAGACACTTAACAGGAGAGGACTCAGGGGACGAGGGGTGCAGAGCCCCGGACTTGATCACTGCTCGAGATCCCTTGCAGTGCTTTGATTCTATGACTCCATGAAATGTCAGGAAAAAGTTCCGGGCTGTAAGAACAGGAGTGCATTGGAAGACGCCCCTCCAGACGTGGTGGATACTCCTTTGCTGGAGGTTCTTTTAAGAAAGCTGGATAGTTTAGACAAAAGAAATCCCGTATCTTGGTAGGGAGGAGGCCAGGAGACCCTAACAGTCCCTCCTAAGTCTGTGATTCTATGATGTTAAATTCTGGTGCACACCAGGTCTTGGTCAAATTCTAGCCACTAGGCCAAATAATATGGTCAAAGGAAAAATTTAATCTCCTGTTTTATGCAGAAGGTCCGACTACATCGGGGTGGGGAAACTCAGGCCTGCGGACTTACCTGGATCCAGGCCCAAGGTACAGCTCCAGACCTGGGGAGCCCGTTTTGGCACTCCAGCCCATCCCTCCCCAGTGCCTAATTGTGGGTCTAGAGCACAAAAAAATCTAGTAGGCTGGACCCCCTAGACTCTGGTTTGCAAGGGGAATGTGGGGAGTGTCTTTCTTCTTCTCAGCTGGGGACCATGTCAATGAGGAGTTTCTTTGATGGTTTGGTTTTCACATATGTGCGGCCCTCGGCTGATTTTTCTTGGATCAGTGGTCCCCAACCCAAAAAATATTCCCCACAGCTGGACTAGATGGTCTGTTGTAAACTTAAATGCTATGAATTTACAGATGCAGAATGTAGATCAGGCATTTAGAAATGGAGTGCTCACTCTATGCAGGACTGGTTGCCCTAACTGTAGCAAAGACTGTCGGAAACACTCCATTAGAAGTGCTCATTTTCTCTTCCTTATAGGTTTGCCAAATGTTCACTATTGGAATTGAAATTCTCCATGTTGCCTACGTCCATCTACCAGCATTTTAGAAAAAACTCCGAGACACAACAGTCCAGGTGACTTCTCGAATGACTAGGAGAGAAATCCTTTTTCCGAGGCTGAAAGATTCTCGTGATTGTTCTGGTGAGGTTCCCTTGCACTGCCATACTGTCCGGGAGATAAACGTCAGAAAACAGCTCCGGCAACTTTAACAGCTGGAGCGCTGGAACCCCAGAGAGGGGGAAGAGGCTCTGTGTCTTTACACACAGCTGGCTCCTAAGCCCTTTACTGAAAGATCCCGAGACACTGACATACAGATGGCTGCGGGCTGGGGATGACAGACAGGGAGGGACAGAAAACAGGGACATTTTATCCCATGATACTGGAGCAAAGTCAGCGCTTTGGCAAGGGCAGAAGGATGATTAATGCCTGGGCTAAGCAAAAAGGAACATAGATATTCCAGTGTCCCTTCACTCCATATGGCACTGGGATTGCGGAGCAGGTGAGCGCCTGAGGAATGGGGTGGTTACCTGTGAATCCTGAGATGGAAGTGTCTTCCCTGGGAATCCCCCTCGGGCAGCCGGGTCGGCACCTCTCTCAGCCCAGCGTCTG
Source organism: Pelodiscus sinensis (assembly GCF_049634645.1). Lineage (NCBI taxonomy): Eukaryota > Metazoa > Chordata > Testudines > Trionychidae > Pelodiscus > Pelodiscus sinensis. The sequence goes on along the minus strand of NC_134711.1, from coordinate 334,391,394 downwards.
CAGCAGCGTCCAGCGCCGACAGCTGACACAAGGGCACGCACTGTTTTTTATATAGCTCTGTGTAATCCCGGGAGATTGCTCATTGTCTAGGGGAGAAGTAGCCTTCGGATATATAGAAGCTGCGTAGAAGTCTGGCTGGGCTTCCGGGCTATTTATCCAGCTTTAAAAGTCAACACTAATTAAGGAACTTTCCCAAAGTGAGAGGAGAACTCCTGGGCTCTGGGCTGAGTCAGAGAGGAATTGGCTGCTCTGTGTGCTTGTGTGCACTGAACAATTATAGTTCACTAGTAAGAAAGCTAGGGGCACTGCCTAAACCCAACAAGGTCTGATACCCTGAATATGCCCAGGTAGGATGGGGAGACAGAAAGATCAGGAGACCGGTGACTAATTGGAAACACAAACACTGTCTGTGTGCACTGAAGGTGAATTGCTAAAGGATCAAAGCTCAGTCATTTTCGTAAGTCACTAGAATCTAACTATGTAGCAACTTTCATTGATGGCTCCCGAAAACACCCGGGAAAGGAAAGTGGCCAGGAACGTGTCCCAGCTACGTTACACAGATAGGTAAAGTGAACTCTAGGGGGAGGTCTCTTGGGCAACGTCTCCCAGAGACTGAGTGGCAGGACGGCAGACAGAACCAGGAGTCCTGACGTCCCTGTGACCATGGTCCTTTCATCTTGCCAAGAGGAAATTGGACTTTGACTGTGGTAGAGGTCGTTCCTGGTTGGGATGCAGGAGGCAGGATAGGAAAGGCAGCCGGAGCCTTCATCAGCCCCTCAAAGCAAATCTGAGGTTACCAGAGGTAACTGGAGCCGTAAGCTCCCTGCTGCCATGAGATGCGTGCTTTGGGAGTGAACAGCTGCCTTCACTCAGAGACCTGCCAACACGTCAGTCATTTAGGGTCACTCTGCTCTTTGGGTATGTCTACACTACAGCGCTACTTTGAATTAACTTAATTCGAAATAGTTAATTCAAATTAAGCTAATTTGAAATAACGCATCTAGACCCAAAAACTAATTTGAAATTGCATTTGGAAATAGCACGTCCACACTGATTGGACGTTGGATCGCATTTAAGAGCAGCTGAAACCAGTTCCAGCAGGGCATCAGGTCAGTAGTTGCTTTGTGTGGCTGATGTCGGAGGCTATCTGAGGCTCATTCTTAAAGGGAGCCCTCTGGACAACCGGTTCTCACCTTTCCCGCTTGCTTGCCTACCTCACTGAGGGAGAGCAAAGCAGTCCTGTCTTGGAGTACCCTGAGTGCCTGCACTTGGGACACCACATGGAGCCAGAGCTGCCCCTGGGCACGCCAGTGCGTCTCGTGGGGTCGTTGCCATCAGCACGGCTGCACTTGCTGTAGGCTGTCATACAGGGGGTCCATCGAGGAACTGTCAGGATCCAAGAGGCCCTGAGGGAGAGCGTCCACCCTGAGGAGCCCTCAGAGCCTCCTCATTCCTCCCCACCAGGGGCTCGTGCCCCATTCCTCCCTCACGTCCTTCCATTTACTCCTCCCAATCCCCCCTTCCTGATGTCAAATAAAAGACACGTATGTTCAAAAATAGAAACTGGATTTATTGAACAAAACTGGGGAGGGATGGACCTCTGGGGAGACTGGGAAAAGGAGGTAGGAGAGGGGAAGAGAGAGGGTAGGAGAGGGTGGGGGAAACCTGGGAGAAGGGAGCTGGAAGGGGAAAGCAAGAGGAAGAAGGAGAAAGGGAAGTTCAGGGCTCAGGGTTGGGGGTCTCACTGGACCAACATGACTTTCATGCAGACCTGCTCCTGGGTTCACATGTGGCCTTTGGTGACCAGGCTGGCAGCTATACTACCATAGACGGCCGTGTTCGTCTGTCTAGGGCTGAGATCATGGAAGTTGGGGGCATCCCCCCCCAAACCTGAATAATGTCCATGATCTCCACCCTGGACCAGGAAGGCGCCTGCCTTCTCCAGCCCCTGTCAGGCTCCTGGGAGCTGGCAGACTGCTCCCGGGAAGCGGTGGAGGGCTGGCTGCCAGTGGCTTGCTGGCTCATGTTTTGCGGCCACTGGGTCAGGGGCCCTGGTGGCCACTGCTGACTCTGGGCTGGCAGGCTTGGGGCTGGCACAGGCAGTGTGGCCAGAGTCTACCCCTTTAATGGCTCCAAGGCTGGGGCATAGGACAGGAAGTTTTCCTGGTTGTACCGAGAAGGGCCACCAGGGCTCCCTGGGAAAGGCTTGAGGCCTCCTATTTCGAATTAAGTGTCTACACAGCACTAAATTTGAAATAGCTATTTCGAATTTGGTGTTACTCCTCGTAGAATGAGGTTTACCAAATTCGAAATAAGGGCTCCACTATTCCGAATTTATTTCAGAATAGCGGTTTGCCTGTGTAGACGCTATTAAAGTTCATTATAACTGCTGTTATTTCGAATTAACTCTGTAGAGTAGACATACCCTTTGCTCCGTTAACGTGTGTGGCAAGGACTTCCACAGGCCAAATATGGATTGTGGAAGCAGTTGCCTTTGCTCAGCTTTATTCTGATGACAGTTCAATGGAATTGAATATTCCTTTGTGGATGTGTTGTGAGACACAGTAACTATAAATGTCAAATATCATAGGAGTAGCCGTGATAGTATGCACCAGGTCGCCTTTCCTGAGCAAGCTCCTTGAGCACATCGAGCCAATCAGACTTCCTTTCGGTAAAAAAAACCAACACAGCAAGGCAGATTTTAAGTGATCGTAAGCACTGAGCGTACATATAAAGCCAATGACATTAGAAATAAAGACAAATGGAAACTCACTCCTTTAAGCTGGACAGGATTTTAATCAGCTTCTGCCTCACACTGCTACTACTCACAGTGCCCCCAGCTTTCCTGCCCTGGCAAGCGTTTTTCTGTCCTGCCTGGGACCCCTTTCCACAGTTCCAGCTTTGGTCCGTAGGTATTTTCAGGTGCTGCGTTGTAAAGCAAGTGAGACCAAGTGGGTGTGTCATCTCCCCTCTGTCATAGTTTCTTCCAGCTTCCTGGAAAGACCTTTCTTCATCACGTAGGGGTCCAGTGCACCTCGTGGCAGCCAAGCACCTCGAGGAACCCTCCATTCTCAACAATTCCCAAGATACTCCATGGGCAAGTGTAGGGATTGACAAGCAGTGGCGAGCCCCACTGGCCAGGCACGCGGTTTGGCACGAGGCGCATGCACAGACCGTGCTTCGCATGCACTGATCAAGCTGTGGTGCCGTGCCTGTATGGCCTTCTAATGGTCTTTTAAAGACTCCCGATATAGCTGCCTCCATTGTAACCCACTGGACCCGACTCCCCTCCGAGAGCTGAGCTAGAACCTGGGAGTTGTCATGGGTCCTTCTCTCTGAAGAGTTAGCGATGCAGTGAGAATATCTATTAAAATATTAAACCTAAACAGTGTCACTTAAGGGACTTGCCACACAATGTCAGACCATGTTAGTATTCGAGCAGAGAGGGTCTGCTAGGGATTCATTTTCTTTATTCGGCCAGGTCTAGACTGCATCCCTCTGTCAACAGAGGTACGCAAATCAAGCACATAGAAATTGCTAATGAAGGAGGGATTTAAATATCCTGCATAAACATGGCCACTGCTTTTTTCTAAACAGAGAGTTTAAAAAAAACCCAGCAGTCTAGATGCAGATCTTTCAAAAATGAACCTTTCTCGACAGATCCTGTATTCCTCAAAAACGAGGTTTACAGGATCTGTCGAGAAAGGTTCATTTTTGAAAGATCGGCCTCTAAACTACCAATTTTTTGGAAAAACACCATTTAGAAAAAGAGCAGTGGCCATGTTTATGCTAATGAGGTGTAGGAGATTTAAATCCCTGTTTCATTAGCAATTTTGCTGTGCCTAACCTACATCGCTCATTCGACAGAGAGGTGTAGTCTAGACACCGTTCCATAGGAGCTATATACAGTGCTCCAGATCCCTACTTGCTAGCTATCTGCCAGACTCTAAGTACCCCCTACCAATATTTGAAACGGCTAATCTGCAGCTGGAGGCAGGCAATAGACTTGGGGACGATACAGTCAGTGATGGGGCAGGAGGAGAGAGGAGGCAGCACAGGGGTAGGACTCTTGCAGAAAGAGTCAGAGCAAGAACAGAGGTTTGGGAGAATAGATGGAGCAAGGAGTGCAGTTCTGGGGGGACAGATGCCTGCTCTAGAAATGTGGCAACCCCTTCAGTTCCACAGAAAATGATACTCAATTGTGTAGCATATTCAGTTCAGGAAAGGGTTTGATGTTCCTCTGATTGTCCAGGACCACAGGCAGGGCTAGAATATTTCTTCTTGAGGTGCAGGGGTATGTGGTCCCTTAGGTTCGGTGTCGGGCCAAAACGAGGAGTTCAGGTGCGGAAGGTGGCTGCATGTGGAGGTACAACAGTGCACATGTACTGTGACTAGGGGTACGGGCTCTGGGGTGGGGCTGGGGATGACTGGTTTGGGATGCAGGAGGGAGCTCCAGTCTGAGGCCACGGGGTGTGGAGTTTGGGAGGGGACTCATGATGGGAGCAGTGGAGTGGAGGGGTCGGGACCAGATTTAAGGTGAAGAAAGGGGTGCAGGATTGGAGTTTGGGTTCTTGGAGGAAGTAAGCGAGTTCGAGGGCAGGAAGAGGCTCAGGTTTGGGGCAGAGGGTTGCGTTGTGAGGCACTTACCAAGGACAGCTCCCATTTGGGTTGGGAGGAACAGGGAGTTCTGCACAGCCGGGCTCACCTGCACGAATTGTCCCTTCAGTTCCTATTGGCTGCAATTTCTGGCTAAAGGGAGCTGCGGGAGAGGAGCAGCCAGGTGAGGGCAGCATAAGGTTGGAGTTTCAGTGACACGTCTTACAACATGCCCCAGCAGTGTATGGAGGGCCAGAAGCGCAAAAAGTCACCTCGCTCCTGTCTCACCAGGAAGGGCTGGCCCAGAACACAGGGGCCTTATGGCTTATAGCTCATGCCCATGGGATAAGGAGACACTTTAGTTACTAAAGCCCCTTTCCTAATCCGGTTCCCATTAGGAAATTAGGCCCCAAGACCATGTCACCAGCCAGCTCTGCACTGCTCTCAGCCTGAGAGTCAAAGCACCAGGAGAAAACTTAAGGACTCTTAACGAGAAAAGAGACGGAGGATCCTGTCCCGGATCTGTTTGGTCTTCACACCATAGATAATGGGGTTTAGCAGGGGGGGCAATAGGAGGTAGATGTTGGCCATGAGAATGTGGAAATGCAGGGCCACGTTCTGGCCAAACCTGTGTGTCAGGAAGGAGAAGAGACTGGGAATGTAGAAGGCTAATATGGAGCAGAGGTGGGAACCGCAGGTCCCAAAAGTCTTGAGCCGGGCGTCCTTGGTGGGGAGGCTGAAGATGACCTTGAGGATCTGGGTGTAGGACACAGAAATTAAAAATACATCCATGACAGTAACGAAAATTGCCAAGGAGAGGCTGTAGTAACTACTGACTTGAATGTCAGCACAGGCCAGCTTCACTATGGCTATGTGCTCACAGTACGAGTGGGGAATGATGTTGGTTCTGCAGTATGGATATCGCCTCGCCAGTAAGGGATGGGGAAATACAAGCACGCCTCCACGCAGAACCACGGCCAGGCTGACCTTGGTCACCACAGAGTTTGTGAGGATGGTGGAATGCCTCAGGGGATGGCAGATGGCCACGTAGCGATCCAACGCCATGGCCATGAAGATTCCAGATTCTATTGCAGAGAAGCAGTGAATGAAGTACATCTGGGTGAGGCAGGCACTGAAATTGATTTCCCTGGAATTGAGCCAGAAGATGCTCAGCATTTTGGGTTGGATGGATGTGGACAGGACCAGGTCAGTGATGGCCAGCATGCAGAGGAAATAGTACATGGGCTCATGGAGGCTTGGCTCCCTCTTCACAATGAAGAGGATGGCGATGTTCCCCAATATGGCTAGGATGTACATGATGCAGAAGGGGATGGAGATCCATATGTGGGCGGCCTCCAGGCCAGGAATTCCCAAGAGAATGAAAGTGGAGGGGTTGGTGAAGTCGGTGGCGTTAGAATCTGGCATGAAGTAGGGGAGGTGTCCAACTCTGAGGAGGAGCTGTGTTTCATGCGTATACGACTTTCTGTAGGTGATCTGGATCTAGGGGTGATGTTCGCAGAACAAATTCCTGGGTGGAGAGACAATGTTAATATGAAACAGTTCCTGTAAGATGTCTTCAAGTCACTGGGGTTTTATGGACTGTATCCTTGAATATCAAGGATTCAGGTGAGAATATGGCCAAACCATTAACTATTATCTTTGAAAATCATTGACTATAGGAAAGATTCTAGAAGTCTGGTAAAGTGTATACATACACGTACTTATAAAAACAGTGAAAAGGACAACCAAGGGAATTACAGACCAGTTAGCTTAACTTCTGTACCAAAACAATAATAATAATAATAATTATAATTATAATAATAATAACCAAACAACTAAGGAGTCCATTTACAAATATCTACAAGATAGTAATGTGATTTGTAACAGTCAGCACTGCTTCTTTCTCCTTCATCTCCACCTGTAGCCAGACAGAGCACCAGAGCATGGATGCCTCTACCCAAATCTTGGTAGCTTGCAATTCCCACTTGGTGGCTTGCAATTTCCTAATATCCAGTCTGGGGAAATCATCCAATGCGAAAGATGGCTGCTGGTGGAATCTCTCAGGCAACAGGTGGGAGAGCTACAGGACGAGGTGGCCACGGTGAGGAGCATCCAAATCCACGAGCAATTCTTGGACCATGTCTGTGAGGAAACAGCTGAGGTAGCTGTCCCAGTACACAGGAGTGCTGACACACTACTGCTGGAGGAGGAGACGACTCAGGGTGGACTCTGGCAGCTGGTTACTTCTGGCAGCATGCACTGCTCCACCCCAGCTCCAAACCCTCCCTCCATGGTACAAGGAAACTGTGATGCTCTTCTTTATACAGGAGATAGGAATCATCACCTACAACGGAGGAGGAGAAGTCTTGTACCCCCAAGCCTGGGAGGTCTGCTGCTACCACTGCGAATAGGAAATGTAGTGGTGGTCAGAGACTCTCTTCTGAAGGGGACAGAGAACAGCAAAACAGAGACAATGGTTCTCAGCAAGATGGATTTTAGCAAGCTCAGAGAGCTGATAGGTGAGGTCTCATGGGAATCAAGAGTGAGGGGATTGGCAGTTTTTCAAAGGGATATTCTTAAGGGCCCAAAAGGAAGCTATTTCGTTGTGTCGGAAACATAGAAAATATGGCAAAAGACCGCCTTGGCTTAACCACGAGATCTTGCATGATCTAAAAATAAAAAAGGAGTCATATAAAAAATGGAAAGTAGGACAAATTATGAAGGATGAATATAGGCAAACAGCACAGGAATGCAGGGGCAAGATTAGAAAGGCAAAGGCACAAAAAGAACTCAAACTAGCTACGGGAAAAAAGGGAAACAAGAAGACTTTTAATAAATACACTAGAAGCAAGAGGAAGACCAAGGAGAGGGTAGGCCCACTGGTCAGTGAAAAGGGAGAAACAGTAACAGGAAACTTGGAAATGGCAGAAATGCTTATTCTCTTCTTAGTTTCTGTCTTCACCGAGAAGTCTGAAGGAACACCAACCTAGAGAAGGCTAGTGGGAAGGGGGAAGGGTTAGAAGATAAAATAAAAAAGAACAAGTTAAAAATCAAGTAGAAAAGTTGCAAGTCACCAGAGCCTGATGAAATGCACCCTAGAATACTCAAGGAGCTGATAGAGGAGGTATCTGAGCCTCTAGCTATCATCTTTGGAAAATCATGGGAGACAGGAGAGATTCCAGAGAACTGGAAAAGGGCAAATCTAGTGCCCATTTATAAAAAGGGGAATAAGAACAACCCAGGAAACTACCGACCAGTTAGTTTAACTTCTGTGCCAGGGAAGATAATGGAGCTGGTAATTATGGAAATCATCTGTAAATACATGGAAGGTCGCAAGGTGATAGGGAACAACCAGCATGGATTTGTAAAGAACAAGTCATGTCAAACCAATCTGATAACTTTCTTTGATAGGATAACAAGTCTTCTGGATAAGGGAGAAGCAGTGGATGTGGTATGCCTAGAATTTAGCAAGAGGTTTGATACGGTCTCGCATGATATTCTTATCGATAAACTAGGCAAAAACAACTTAGATGGGGCTACTATAAGGTGGGTGCATAACTGGCTGGATAACCGTACTCAGAGAGTAGTTATTAATGGATCACAATCCTGCTGGAAAAGTATATCAAGTGGGGTTCCGCAGGGGTCTGTTTTGGGACCACCTCTGTTCAATATCTTCATCAACTATTTAGATATTGGCATAGAAAATATGCTTATTAAGTTTGCAGATGATGCCAAGTTGGGAGGGGTTGCGACTAATCTGGCGGTTAGGGTCATAATTCAAAATGATCTGGACAAATTGGAGAAATGGTCAGAGGTTAACAGGAGGAAATTTAATAAAGAGAAATGCAAAGTGCTTCACTTTGGAAGGAACAATCAGTTTCACACATACAGAATGGGAAGCGACTGTCTAGGAAGGAGTAGGGCAGAAAGGGATCTAGGGGTTATAGTGGACCACAAGCTGAATAAGAGTCAGCAGTGTGATGCTGTTGCAAAGAAAGCAAACATGATTCTGAGATGCATTAACAGGGGTGTTGTGAGCAAGACACGAGAAGTCATTCTTCCGCTCTACTCTGTGCTAGTTAGGCCTCATTTGGGCTCCGTTTACATTAGAATCATAGAATCATAGAATCATAGAATAATAGGACTGGAAGGGACCTCGAGAGGTCATCGAGTCCAGCCCCCCGCCCTCAAGGCAGGATCAAGCTCCGTCTACACCATCCCTGACAGATGTCTATCTAACCTGTTCTTAAATATCTCCAGAGAGGGAGATTCCACCACCTCCCTTGGCAATTTATTCCAATATTTGACCACCCTGACAGTTAGGAATTTTTTCCTAATGTCCAATCTAAACCTCCCCTGCTGCACTTTAAGCCCATTACTCCTTGTCCTGTCCTCAGAAACCAAGAGGAACAAATTTTCGCCTTCCTCCTTGTGACACCCTTTTAGATATTTGAAAACCGCTATCATGTCCCCCCTTAATCTTCTTTTTTCCAAACTAAACAAGCCCAGTTCATGAAGCCTGGCTTCATAGGTCATGTTCTCTAAACCTTTAATCATTCTTGTCGCTCTTCTCTGTACCCTTTCCAATTTCTCCACATCTTTCTTGAAATGTGGCGCCCAGAACTGGACACAGTACTCCAGCTGAGGCCTAACTAGTGCAGAATAGAGCGGCAGAATGACTTCACGAGTTTTGCTTACAACACACCTGTTGATACAACCTAGAATCATATTTGCTTTTTTTGCAACAGCATCACACTGTTGACTCAACAGCATCACACTGTTGACATTGGCAGCTTCTTGTGCAAAACCACTTCCAGAAGAGAGCTTCTTCCCTGGCAAGTGCTTTTGTGCAAGAGCACCCATGCCAGTGTAGACACTCTCTTGTGCAATACAGTTCTGATGGCCATTTTAAGCATAGTGCTTTTTTGAGCAAGAAATTCATGTTGTCTGTCTACACTGGCCTCTAGGGCAAGAACAGTTGCACAAATGGGCTTATTTCTGAGCGGAAGCATCATAGTTGTTGTGCAAGAAGCCATGATTTATACGTAGAACTTACGCTAGAACACAGGGCTGGTGTAGACAGGCAGCAAGTTAGGAGAAAGACTGCGCCAGTGAAGACACAGCCTTAGGCTGTGACTACACTGGGCCACTTATTCCGGAAAATCAGCCGCTTTTCCGGAATAAGCTGCGAGCTGTCTACACTGGCCCTTGAATTTCCGGAAAAGCAACGATGCTCTACTGTACAAAATCAGCCGCTATTCCGGAAAAACTATTCTGCTCCCTCTCGGGCATAAGTCCTTATTCCGGAACACTGTTCCGGAAAAGGGCCAGTGTAGACAGCCCACTAGTCTTTTCTGGAAAAAAGCCCCAATCGCGAAAATGGCGATCGGGGCTCTTTTCCGGAAAAGCGCATCTACATTGCCCACAGACGCTATTCCGGAAAAAGGGCTTTTCCGGAAAAGCAGCCTGCCAATGTAGACGCTCCTTTTCCAGAAAAACTGAAAATGGAATAGTATTCTGTTTTAAGCATTTCTGGAAATTCATGCCAGTGTAGACACAGCCTTAGAGTATTGTGTCCAGTTCTGGGCACTGCATTTCAAGAAAGGTGAGGAGAAATTGGAGAGGGTCCAGAGAAAAGCAACAAGAATGATGAAAGGTCTAGAGAACATGAGCTATGAAGTAAGGCTGAAAGAATTGGGCTTGTTTAGTTTAGAAAAGAGAAGATTGAGGGGGGACATGATAGCAGTTTTCAGGTATCAAAAAGGGTGTCATGAGGAGGAAGGAGAAAACTTGTCCATCTTGGCCTCTGAGGATAGAACAAGAAGCACTTGGGTTAAACTGCAGCAAGGGAGGTTTATGTTGGACATTAGGAAAAAGTTCCTAACTGACAGGGTGGTCAAACACTGGAATAAATTGCCCAGGGAGATTGCGGAATCCCCATCTCTGGAGATATTTAAGGGTAGGTTAAATAAATGTCTATCAGGGATGGTCTAGACAGTATTTGGTCCTGCCGTGAGGGCAGGGGACTGGACTCGATGACCTCTCAAGGTCCCTTCCAGTCCTAGTGTTCTATGATTCTATGACTCTATGTTGCCTACTTCCTTCTACCAGCATTTTAGAGAAAACTCCGAGACATAACAGTCCAGGTGACTTCTCGAACGACTAGGAAAGAAATCATTTTGCCCAGGCTGAAAGATTCTCGTAATTGTTCCATTGAGACGCCCGATCAGTGCCAGGCTTTCCAGGAGATAAATATCAGAAAACAGGTCCGGCAACTTTACCAGCCAGAGCGCTGGAACCCCAGAGAGGGGGAAGAGGCTCTGTGTCTTTACACACAGCTGGCTCCTCAGCCCTTTCCTGAAAGATCCTGAGACACTGACGTACAGATGGCTGGGGGCTGGAGGATGTCAGACAGGGAGGCACAGCAAACAGGGACATTTTAGCCCATGATACTTGGAGCAAAGTCAGCGCTTTGGCAAGTGCACTGGGATGTTTAATGCCTGGGCTGAGCAGAAAGGAACATAGGGTATGTCTACACTACAAAATTAATTCGAACTAACAGACGTTAGTTCGAATTAACTTTGATAGGTGCTACACTAGCGCTCCGTTAGTTCAAACTTAATTCGTACTAGCGGAGCGCTTAGTTCGAACTAGGTAAACCTCATTCCACGAGGACTAAGCCTAGTTCGAACTAACTAGTTCGAATTAAGGGCTGTGTAGCCGCTTACTTCGAACTAGTGGGAGGCTAGCCCTCCCCAGCTTTCCCTGGTGACCACTCTGGCCAACACCAGGGAAACTCTACTGCCCCCCTCCCAGCCCCGGACCCCTTAAAGGGGCACGGGCTGGCTACGGTGCCCGTGCCAGGTGCAAGCCTGCCAGCACCCAGCCAGCAGACCCGACACCTGGCACGACTCGAGCCAGCCACCTGCTGCCACACAGCCCTCCCCCTCTTCCCGGAACCAGGCTGGCGGCTCCCGGTAGCCTGCCTGGGACCGCAAGAGCCTGGTCTAGTGCAGACATTGTGGACCTCATCCATGACCTCCGCACTAGGCAAAGGAAAGTGGCCGTCTAGGGCAGGATAGCTGCCAGACTGGCCACCCAGGAGCAGGTCTGCATGAAAATCAGGGTGGTCCAGTGAGATCCCCGACCCTGAGCCCTGAGCTTACAATGGCCGTATTGGGTCAGACCAAAGGTCCATCTAGCCCAGTAGCCTGTCTGCTGACAGCGGCCAACACTAGGTACCCTGGAGGGGATGGACCGAAGACAGTGACCAAGCCATTTGTCTCGTGCCATCCATCTCCAGCCTTCCACAAACAGAGGCCAGGGACACCATTCCTACCCCCTGGCTAATAGCACTCCATGGACCCAACCTCCATGACTTGATCTCACTTCCCTTTAAACTCTGTTCTAGTTGTAGCCTTCACAGCCTCCTGCAGCAAGGAGTTCCACAGGTTGACTCTTTGCTTTGTGAAGAACAACTTTCTGTTACTAGTTTGAAGCCTGCTACCCATTCCTTTCCTTTGGTGTCCTCTAGTCCTTCTATTATGGGAACTAATGAAGAACTTTTCTGTATGCACCTTCTCCACCCCACTCATGCTTTTATAGACCTCTATCATATCCCCCTTCAGTCTCATCTTTTCTAAGCTGAAAAGTCCCAGTCTCTTTAGCCTCTCTTCATATGGGACCTGTTTCAAACCCCTCATCATTGTAGTTGCCCTCCCCTCTCCCACCCTCTCTCTTCCCCTCTCCCAGCTCCTTTTCCCAGTCTCCCCCAGTTTTGTTCAATAAAGAGAGTTTCTATTTTTGACCACACGTGTCCTTTATTTTGTACATCAGGAAGGGCGGTAGGGAGGGGTAAGTGGAAGGAGGTGAGGGAGGAATGGGGTACGAGCCCCCAGTGGAGAGGACTGGGGTGGCTGTGTGGGCTCCTCGGGGTGGAAACTCTCCTGCAGCCCCCCGATTGACCCCTCTCCCCAGATGGCAGCCTGCGGCAAGTGCAGCCGGGCTGATGGCCGAGTGCTGTGACGTGCCGAGTGTGGGTACTCAGGGCACTCCAAGCCAGGACTGGTTTGCAAGCGGGAAACCCCCTGAGAACTGTCTGTCCGGGGTGGGGGTCGGGTCCCTTTAAGCACAGCCCTCGACTAGCCTGAGACAGTAGGTCCACTCTCTAAGTCCTCCTCTGATGCCCTGCCGGCACTGCTTCCGGCCATTCCTAACCTCTGTTCAGGGTCCACTCTGTGTGGACGCGCTAGTTCGAATTAGCAAAACGCTGTAGTGTAGACATACCCATAGATATTTGCAATCTCCCTTCACTCCCATATGGCACTGGGGTCGTAGAGCAAGTGAGCTCCTGCGGAATGAGGTGGTTACCTGTGAATCCTGAGATGGAAGTGTCTTCCCTGGGAATCCCCCTCGGGCAACCACATCCCGCACCTCTCTCGGCCCAGCGTCTGCAGCAGCGTCCAGCGCCGAGAGCCGGCACAGGAGCACACACTGTTTGTTATATAGCTCTGTGCAGTCTCGGGGGATTGCTCATTGTCTAGGGGAGACGTGGCCTTTGGATATATAGAAGCTGCGTAGAAGTCTGGCTGGGCTTCCAGGCTATTTATCCAGCTTTAGAAGTCAACACTAATTAAGGAACTTTCCCAAAGGGCGAGGAGAACTCCTGGGCTCTGGGCTGAGTCAGAGAGGAATTGGCTGCTCTGTGTGCTTGTGTGCACTGACCAATTATAGTTCATTAGTAAGAAAACTAGGGACATTCCCTAGACTCAGCAAGGCCTCATACTCTGAATATGCCCAGGTAGGATGGGGAGACAGAAAGATCAGACCGGTCAGACAGAAAGATCAGACTAATTGGAAACACAAACACTTTAGCTGTGTCTAGACTGGCAAGTTTTTCTGCAAAATCATCTGCTTTTGCGGAAAAACTTGCCAGCTGTCTACACTGGCTGCTTGTATTTCTGCAAAAGCAATGACGATCTCATGTAAGATTGTCAGTGGTTTTGCGGAAAAACTATGCTGCTCCTGTTCGGGCAAAAGTCTTTTTATGAAAGACTTTTGCGCAAAAGGGCCAGTGTAGACAGCAGTGTAGACAGCGAAAATGGTGATCAGGGCTTTTTTGCGGAAAAGCGTCCATGGCCAATCTAGACGCGCTTTCCCGTTAAAAGCATTTCCAGAAAATCATGCCAGTGTAGACGTAGCCTGTCTGTGTGCATACAGGGTTATTGCTAAAGGATCAAAGCTCAGTCATTTTCATAAGTCACTGGACTCTAAGGGTATGTCTACACTACCACCCTAGTTCGAACTAGGGTGGTTAATGTAAGCAACCGAAGTTGCAAATGAAGCCCAGGATTTGAATTTCCCAGGCTTCATTTGCATCTTGCCGGGCACCGCCATTTTTAAATGTCCGCTAGTTCAGACTCTGTGACCACGGCTACACGTGACGGGGACTAGGTAGTTTGGATTAAGCTTCCTATTCCGAACTACCATTACTCCTCATTCAAATCCCGGGCTTCATTTGCAACTTCGGTTGCCTACATTAACCACCCTAGTTCGAACTGGGGTGGTAGTGTAGACATACCCTCACTGTGTAGTAGCTTTCATTGATGGATCCCGAAAACACCCAGGAGAAATAGGTGTCCAGGAATGTATCCCAGCTACATTACACAGATAGGTAAAGTGAACTCTATGGAGAGGTTTCTTGGGCAAGGTCTCCCAGAGACTGAGTGGCAGGACGACAGACAGAACCAGACATTCTGATATCCCTGTGAGCACAGTCCCTTCATCCTGCGAAGAGGAAATTGGACTTTGTCTGTGGCAGAGGTTGTTCCTGGTTGGGATGCAGGGGGCAGGATAATAAAGTCAGCGTGAGCCTTCATCATCCCCTCATGGCAAATCTGAGGTTTCCAGAAGTAACTGGAGCCGTAAGCTCCCTGCTGCCATGAGATGCGCCCTCTGGGAGCCAACAGCCACCTTCACTCAAAGACCTGCCAACACGTCAGTCACTTAGGATCACTCTGCTCTTTGGGTATGTCTATACTACAGCGCTATTTGGAATTAAATTAATTTGAAATATTTAATTTGAATTAAGCTAATTTCAAATAACGCGTCTACACACAAAAGCTTTTTCGAAATAGCATTTTGCTATTTCAGAATAGGACGTCCACACTCAGAATGGCCATTCTCGGTCAGACCAAAAGTCCATGCAGCCCAGTACCCTGTCTGCAGACAGTGGCCAATGCCAGGTCCCTCAGAGGGAGTGAATCGAACAAATAATGATCAAGCGATCTCTCTCCTGCTCTCCAACTCCACCCTCTGGCCAACAGAGGCTGGGGACACCATTCCTTACCATCCTGGCTAATAGCCATTTATGGACTTAACCTCTATGAATTCATCTAGTTCACTTCTAAACCCTGTCTGGTGGGGTGGACAGAACACATCTTCCACTGGAGGCCGTTCAGCACCCTGGCCAGCAGCAGGGAAAGTGGAGAGGGCCTCCAAGCAGGGCAGAAGGGCAGCTGGCCATGAAGCCAATCAGGGTTCGACAGTCTGGTATATAAAGAGCTGCTGCATGAAGGTCAGTTCGTTCCTTCCTGGAACTCTGCCTGGCCAGAACTCTGGGCTGCCTGAGAGCATCAACAGCTGGGCCAGCTCCGAGTGGGAGCTGGACCTTTTCAAGGAACCAAGGCTAGATCCTGCAACAGGAGGCTGCGTGGAAGAGCCCTGGGCAAGGGGGGAACCCTGGACCTTGACCGACAATTGGACTGTATCTCACCCCGAGTGGGCAAGGTCATTGTTGTGAGCCACCTTGTAGCTGCTAAGAGGTGCTTGCTGACAGGACTGCACCTGTTGCACCTGGTTGTAGTCCTTGCCTTCATACGCTCTGGCTACATCTAGACTGGCATGATTTTCTAAAAGCATTTTCGGAAAAGAGCACCTAGATTGGCACGGACGCTTTTCCGCAAAAGCACTTTTTGTGGAAAAGCGTCCGTGGCCAATCTAGATGCGTTTTTGCGCAAAAAAAGCCCCAATCACCATTTTCGCGATTGGGGCTTTTTTGCGCAAAACAGATCTGAGCTGTTTACACTGGCCCTTTTGCGCAAAAGTTTTGCCAAAAGGAACTTTTGCCCGAACGGGAGCAGCATAGTATTTCCGCAAGAAGCACTGATTTCTTACAGTAGGAAGTCAGTGCTTTTGCAGAAATTCAAGTGGCCAGTGTAGACAGCTGGCCAGTTTTTCCAGAAAAGCGGCTGATTTTCCAGAAAAAAGGCCAGTCTAGACACAGCCTCTGTGCCTGGGAACAATGGTTTACAATTTAGGATCATTATTTGCATTGTGGAAGCTTCCAGAGACCCTGCTCCACTTCAGGGCCCTTGTTCTTGGCCCTTCCCAAACACATCAGGCGAAACAGCCCCTTCCCCAAGGGGGTTATCCATCACATTAGGAGAGGACAGAGCCACTGTGTGTAACACACGAGAAGGTACTAGCTGGTGTCCCACTGGTTGTTAAGCAGACATCCTGCTTCTAGAGCAATGGGGTGGGAGGCAGAGCCTGAATCTCAGCAGGTAACATGCTAGGGTGACCAGGGAGGAGAAGAAATTGGAGACTCCAGTGGAAGCCATACTGGGTGGAGGGGTGGCAAGGGTGGAGAAGCCACAGACTTCAGTAGGATCTGCACAGGGTGGGGGGCAGATCCCGCAGGAGCCATGTAGCCTAGACATAACCCCTGTGTTTAACCACCCTGATGGCAGGAACTTTTTCCTCATGTCCCACCTAAACCTCCCTTGCTGCAGTTTAAGCCCATTGCTTCTCATTCTACACTCAGAGGTCAAGGAGAACAATTTCCCCCCCATCTTTACCTAGTGTTTCCATGCCTAAGGTTTATCCAGCACCAGGCAGATCATAGTGACAAGAGTCCAAACCTCTCTAAGGCTCTGACCTCCACGTGGGCTGCTGCCTTCTACTGAAATTAGAAGTGGGAAAGAGGGAAACCCTAAAGCAGCCCCTCCTCACACTCACACACATGGAGCTGAGTCCTCAAGGAGAGACCTGGAAAGGGACCCTGGCTTCAGTCAAGCCATGAGGAGTCATTGAAATTGTCCCTGCCCTTCAGCCACTCCCATCTGGCATTGTCGTAAATTCTTTGAGAGCTCACTGCCGCCCAACCGCCTTCAGCCCATCAGCCGAGGGGCTGTAAAAGGCCCTTGTGATGCCACGGCCACACCCAGCCCTGTCCAACAGAGCCAATGGCCGTGTCCAGACTCAGGGTTTTTTTCGGGAAAAGTAGCCTTTTCCCGAAAAAACTTCCCCTGCGTCCAGACTCAAGCCGCGTTCTTTCGAAATTATTTCGAAAGAACGCGGCTTTTCTTTCGATGGCGGTAAACCTCGTTTCACGAGGAAGAACGCCTTCCTTCGAAAGTTCTTCTTTCGAAGGAAGGCATTCTTCAATGTAAAGAGGCCGTTTTCGAAAGAGAGCATCCAGACTCGCTGGGTGCTCTCTTTCGAAAAAGTGGATTTTTCTTTCGAAAGCTCCGCCTGCAGTCTAGACGCGATCTTTCGAAAGATGCTCTTTCGAAAGATGCTTTCAAAAGAGCATCTTTCGAAAGAAGCCTGCAGTCTAGACATAGCCAATGTCCTATGGCCAAGTGTTTTGTATGTTTGAGCTGCTCCCCCCACATTACTCCCACTCACCGTTAGGTCTGGGAGCAAACAGGCTACACATGCAAATAGCAGAGATGGCTCAATGTGCCACATGGAAGTTTGCAAAGATTTATAGGCTGTAAGGCCACAATACATCATTAGTGCCTCTAATTTCACCAGCCCTCCTGTACAGTGCAGGAATGAGTTTTGGACCAAAGCACACTCCAGAAAGGCATCTAGTCCTCTCTGGGACACATCCAGTGATGGAGAAACCCCCAATTCCCTTGTGAGCTTGGAGGAAACCCATGTGGTGATGGGAAGGAAATAGGCTCTA
The DNA here is from genome assembly GCF_049634645.1 of Pelodiscus sinensis. Taxonomy (NCBI): domain Eukaryota; kingdom Metazoa; phylum Chordata; order Testudines; family Trionychidae; genus Pelodiscus; species Pelodiscus sinensis. The sequence continues at coordinate 334,373,825 of NC_134711.1, read as the reverse complement.
ATGTCACACTTTTGAGTGGCTATTATAATGCACATGCACATACACAACAGAACTGCAGTACAGGTAAAGAAGCATCCTTAATTCTAGTGCTTCCTAATATTGAAGACCTGGTCTCTCCATTGAACTTTGTACTTATAGAAAGATTATGAGCAGGGATTAACTAATCAGCACCTGTCTCAGTCTGTTAGTGTATGTCTACACTATCCCCTTGTTCGAACTAGGGGGGTAATGTATGCATACCGAACTTGCTAATGAAGCCCGGGATTTGAATTTCCCGGACTTCATTAGCATAAAGCCGGCTCCGCCATTTTTAAAAGCCGGCTTGTTCGAACCCCGTGCCGCGCGGCTACACGCGGCACGGGCTAGATAGTTCGAACTATGTAGCCATTCCGATCTATCTGTACACCTCGTTCCACGCTATTTCGAAATAACTTATTTTTAGATTAAAAACACTGTGTAGACGTGGTCATTTCGAGAAAAAACCCTTCTTTTGAAATAACCCATAAACCCCATTTCATAAAGAGCAGCGGTTAATTCGGAAGAAGGGTTTTTTCTCAAAATAACCACGTCTACACAGCTTTTTTTTAGCTCGAAATAGGGTATTCGGGGGTAGAGAGCCAGACGGCTCCTCCTCTGTGATGCTCCCCTCCTGCCTCAATATTCCTGGACCAGCTCCCTGCCTGGTACTGCTAATTGCAGCCCTCCACCATTTTCCCAGGAGTGGCCCTAGACGAGCTGCCGGCAACTGGCACCCTAGAGGAAATGCGTGATCGGCGCCCTTACCTCTAAAGGCCTCAATGGCCATTTATCTTGGTGCCCTAGGTGACCGCCTAGGTCACCTGTATTGATGGGCTGCCACTGCATTTACCTTGTTTGGCTGCCTTTCCCCCACTCTGTAGCAGCCCTCTGGCCTGACCTTGTGTCACAGCTTGCTGGAAAGACCTTTGTTCATCACAGAGGGGTCTGGTGGGCCTGCTCCCAGTCAAGCCCCCTTCAGTGCCTGTGTTCTCCCTTGGGGAGCCCCCCATTATAAACAATTCCTGAGACGGTCCATGGGCATGTGGATTCTCTTCGATGGGACCATTGGCAGTGCTAAGCTTCTTTCGTGCTGCCTGAGAGGCTGGGTGTGAGTGTTTCCAACGTTACACGTATTTCAATCACACAGAGAAACACGCACGAAAGCTTCTTAACTCCTGTTACAGAGACAGCACCAAAATCCAGAAGGACATTGACGCTCAACAGATCACAGTTGTTGGAATGACACCTCACAGGGCCTTCCATGAATAAACCATCCCCTCATTCTATGACGGGGGAATATGGAGGTGCCAGAGTGATGCCTGCAGACCGAGACCGGCACGGTGGTTACCAATCTTGCTATTTTTGAAGCATGAAGAAGGGGGAGCAGAGCTGTGCTGAGCCTGTCCTCATGGAGGGGGTCACCCCAAGCTGAAATAAATTGGCAAAGCCTGAGGCTGGGATGCAGACCATGGGGAATATGAGAGAGAGGAGGGGTGGGCAGGTGTCTGCCAGGAGCTGTGGGCTTTCACCTGCCCCGCCCCACTGCTCAAGGACAGAGCCAAGTTGGTTCCATGGAGAGTCTTTTGTTTTGTTCAATACTCACTGGCATTAAACCACTCGTGGGGCAGCATTTCTGCCCTGATATAATATGACGGGCTCTGGGGCTGCCTCTCAGAGGTCAAATCTGTGTGGGTTGCCTAGAAACAGGGCTACTTACAGCACAAGACTGGGGGTCCTCCTGTATAAGGTGCATAAAACCACTCTCAAAGAGTGCCTTTGTTTACCACACTGTCCAGCAAGAAGTCCCAAACGCAATCCCCTTAGATGTTCCAGCTTTACCTGTGCTACAGCCATCGCCACACCTTACACAGGTGAGAGGTTGTGAAAACCCGTCTCCCCAAATCCAAACAGATTCTCCTGCTCCCAAAATACCAGGCACATTCCGATGTCAATTAATTGCTCAGATATTATTCTAAAGAGCCCGCTGTGCCAATCCTTCAACATATAAAATCTAAAGGCTTATTGGTAAAGGAAAGAAAGAAAAACTTGAGAGTAAAATTGTTAAAGAAATCAAAAATTCACACACAAATTACAAAGTTCCTCGTGCAGGCCTGTAGCAGAGATGGAATAATGTATGGTCTTAGAAGTCTCTGCAATTCATCGTCTGTTTGTATGGGACATCAGTCCTTCCAGGCTCAGCTGGTAGCAAAGATTCTCCTAAAGTGATGAGCAGGAGTGAAGGCAAAGATGGAAGAACCCCAAGGTCTCTTTTATTTCATTTCCCAAGCTCCTTGTGTTCCTTGTATGACAGAGAACCCCAGATGGAGTACGTCACAGGAGCAAGTCACCTGTCCATGCATGACTCTAAGGTCTCTTCCAGCTCTTCCAGTTCTATGGTTTTGAGGCAGCAGCCATGGCTCATAGATTGATCTTTAGGTCCACGGAAAAATTCCTCAGATGTGGATTGGCACCACTTGATCAGTCAAGTACTCCAGTCACTTGACCATCCGCCCTGTTACAATAGGTGGGGGAAGCCTGTCGATATCTCCCAGAAGCAAATATTTGGAGCACATACTCAAAACTTATATCTGAAAGTACAAAAGGTATGCATGTATAGGAACAGCATGAATAGATGCTGCAAAGTATAAGCTTCCAGTAGGCACCTCGCTTGGCCCACTTTGCACACAATTGGGGGAAAACTCACCACAGCAGGTGCAACAACGTTCTGCCTGTTGGACGCCCTAGAGAGCTCTGGCCAAAGCCCAAAGAAGGCGCCAGAGATGTGTGGAGAAAGTAATGCCCATTGGAAGACACCATCCCAACAATACGTTTAAAATGATGAAGTCTAAATTAGATGTCCCCCCTCAAAACAGAGCCCTTAGGTTATGTCTACACTGGTAGATTCTTGTGCAAGACTGGCCCACCCATTCTTGCAAAGTAAGATTTACAGTAGGGTGAGGTAAGAGAGGGCTTCTTGCACAAGAGCTATGCTCTTTTCTGACAAGTGTAAGCTTTTTTGGGCAGGGGCTCTTTCACAAGAGGGCAGTGTGGACGCTCTGCAGGGCTTTCTTGTGCAAGAAAGTTCTATGGCTAAAATGGCCGTCGGAATGTTCTTGTGCAAGAGAGCGTCCACACTGCCATGGGCGCTCTTGGGCAAAAGCACAGCTCACATTCGGCAATGTGGGGCTACGTCTAGACTGGCATGATTTTCCGAAAATGCTTTTAATGGAAAAGTTTTCCGTTAAAAGCATTTGTGGAAAAAAGCATCTAGATTGGCACGGACGATTTCCGCAAAAGCACTTTTTGTGGAAAAGCATCCGTGGCCAATCTAGACGCGCTTTTCTGAAAAAAAGTCCCAATCACTATTTTCGCAATCGGGGCTTTTTTGTGCAAAACAAATCTCAGCTGTCTACACTGGCCCTTTTGTGCAAAAGTTTTGTGCAAAAGGGACTTTTGCCTGAACGGGAGCAGCATAGTATTTCTGCAAGAAGCACTGATTTCCTACAGTAGGAAGTCAGTGCTTTTGTGGAAATTCAAGCGGCCAGTGGAGACAGCTGGCAAGTTTTTCCGGAAAAGCGGATGATTTTCTGGAAAAACTGGCCAGTCTAGACACAGCCTGGATGTTTTCTTGTGCAAGACTTTTAGCACAAGAACACTTTTGCAAGATATTCATGCACAAGAAGCCGCCAGTGTAGATGGGATGTTGCTGCTGACGTGTAAAGTGCAAAGATTTCCATTTTTTGCCACGATCAGACTTTGAACATTTTAGATATTTGAATATTTTAGAGAGGGAGCCATGGGAATCCTTAAAAACAATAGGAAGCTAGCAAGTCTTTGTGTTACGACTGGCTGGACACAACTGAGGGAATGAACCAAAGACCCCAGGGTAAGGGGCTGCCCTGGTTTGGAAGGCGTGGCCGGGAAAGAAACAGTTACAGGGTGAGTTTAGAGTAAGTTTGTAAGGAGTTTGCACTGAAGATTCAGTGCAGAAGTAGCGAAGCATTTTCTGTTATTTTGAGTTTGCAATCTACTTTGCTCGGCTTGTTCTCACTTATTCCCGCTTCAGTCCTACTGCTGGTACTTAATAAAATCGCTTTTATTTATTATCAAGCCCAGTGTAAATAATTGTTGCCTGGTGGAGCATCCAGTGTACACATTCCCTCTTTATTGCTAGAGGGGGCTCACCCAAGTCATTCATAGGGGTTTCTGATCCCTTTGGGGAGTGGTATCCCGGGAAGCTGGCCATAAACTGCATTTGCCTTGGACCTAAAGAGGTTCAACGTCTGTACTGCTCCTTGGGAGGGTATTGATCGCAGCTTGGTACCTTCGCTGGAGGGGAACAGGGAGCTGGCCCAGCAGGACCAGGCAGTGAGGAGCCCCAGAGAGCAGGAAGGCGAGTGGCAGTGGCCGTATCAGTACCCCAGGAGGTACCCCCAAGGGGTCGTCTGTGACCGCCCCCCATCACAGTGAGCAAGGTCCATGATTGCGCTTTTTGGTAGTAGTGATTTTAAGTGTGTTCTGAGTGTGGTTGTTAGAGGAGAGACAAATGGGGAGACTGGTTTGTTGTTTTCTCTTTGCTCATTGCGGGGAAGGGAAACTGAGTCAGGAAAATGAGAGTGAGGGCCAGAAGAAACGGGAGCTGCACAGAATCCAAGCAGCAGAGGAGGGGGCAGAACACAAGAGACAAATGGAGATCAAGTGGTTCAAGCCAGAAGCCCAAGCTGCTCAGGATGAAGCTGCTCATGGGAGAGCCTTGGAATGAAAGAACTTGAGCTGCGAGCCCAAAGGGGGGAGAGGGAAAAGAGAGGCAGCATGAACGGGCCGTACTTGACTTGAAGAATAAGTACCCAGTGATGCAATATTCACAACTGGGCTGACACTGCTCTCCTTATGATGAATCCGGAGGTATTGCCGAGTATTTCTTTGTCTTATGGCTGTCTGGACTAGTTCTGCCCCAAATGCCGAGCATCTTCTGGTTCAATTCCAGGGAGATCTATTTCAGTTCCTGCCTCACCCTTCTGTGCGTCTCAGTGATAGAGTCTGGGATCTTCGTGGCAATGGTGTTTGATCCCTACGTGGTCATCTGCCATCCCCTGAGACATTCCACCATCCTGACAAACCCCATTGTGGTTAGGATTGTCTTCTGTATGGTGCTGCATGCAACCTTGCTCACACTGCCCTTTCCATACCTGGCAGGGCATTGGCTCTACTGCAGAACCAACATCATCCCTGAGCCATTCTGTGAGCACATCGCTATGATGAGCGTGGCCTGTGGCGATACCCACGCCAACAGTTACTACGGCCTCTTTGTGGTTTTCATGGTTAATGGTCTGGATGTGATTTTAATTACCATGTCCTACATCCAGATCCTCCGGGCCATCTTCAGACTCCCCACAAAGGACAACCAACTCAAGACTTTTGAAACGTGCACCTCCCACCTCTGCCCAATTGTAGCCTTTTACATCCCAGGTCTCTTCCTCTCCCTCTTGCACCGCTTTGTACAGAATGTGCCTCTGCATTTCCACGTCCTTCTTACCAATCTGTGACTCTTGACACCCAACATTATGAACCCCATAATCTTTGGGGTGAGGTCCAAACAGGTCCGAGAAAGACTCTCTGGGCTCTTCCGTCATAAGGGGACCTAAAGTTTTCTCCTGAGGCTCTGTGTGTATGTCTGTGGGCGGGGTATTAAAGAAATGGAACCTTCCTACTAATGGAGAGCAAGTATTGGTCCAGATCATTAGAGTCACAGATATTTGATTGGCTGGTTGCAGAGGGAGCTGGGACGTGGTGCTGGGCCCTTTGACTTTTGGAGAGTCAAAGTGACTTGAAACCCTTTGCTGGCTGTACTGTGTCGTGTCTATGTGACAAACGGGGGACTTGGCCTGCGTACCCCTCCGTAACCTGTCATTTTTCCGAATGCTGGCAACTCGACCTTGAATCTTGAGCCTGCCCCACCCATTTCCACAAAACCCTGCTCCCTGACCCACCTATTTCATTGGGACTCCATCCCCTTCTCTAATTCTTTCATCCTTGCCCTGCCCCGTGACATTATCGGGTTGGGATATGACCCCATAGAGCATCATTCCAATGACTGTTCTACATTGTCCCACCTCTGGTACCAATGCTCTCAAGTGAGATATCGCTAGGTAAGTTACGATTGGCTGGTTATGCTTTTGCCATTTCGGTGCATGTGTCATCCTTGTACATGAGGGTATGAATATTTGCTGTGTGTATCTCAAATGTTCGCTCCTGCAGTAACTCTCAGAGAGTAGTAATAGAGATGTAGCCGTGTTAGTCTGGTCTAGCTGAAACAAAAGACAGGACTATGCAGAACTTTAGAGACTAACAAGATGGTTTGACAGCACGTTGGGGTTTCCTCTCTCCTGCACCCCCGTAGTGGCACGAACAGATTCTGCCAGCCCGTCAGATTGAGGGATTTTATTGCTTCTCCAGGATACAGCAGAGCACAGATATAATCTGGTTACAGGAACTGGGACCACGAGGCCTCAGCCCCCCCCTTTGAGATAGGGGGGTGGCTGGGCCCTACACTCCCAGTAACTGCCTCTCTTCCAGCCCTGCCCCCCAGTCAGGGGTTGGACCCTGCCTTCCTCCCTTTGTCTCTCTCCCTGGGAGGCAACTGGTCGGACAGGTTGGGAGACCCTTGACTACCTGACTCATCCCCTGTCCTGCTGGGCCGTGATACAAATAGCCCCCAGTGGAGGTCATCCACAGCCCACTGCCCGAACCCAGCAATCAGCAAGGCACCACTGGGTTACAGAGCAGACAGCCTGCCAGACACACACACTACGCCACAGCTCTCCCCCCTCCGAGAGCGAACTGAGCAGGGTCACTCCGTTTGTGGCCTAGGGACATTCGGGTCTCCTGCCAGCCCAAGCCAAGGGGACATCTTATGAGTCTTTAAAGTGCTGCATAGTCTTGTCTTTTGTCCTAGGGTATGTCTACACTACCCCACTAGTTCGAACTAGCGGGGTAATGTAGGCATACCGCACTTGCAAATGAAGCCTGGGATTTGAATTTCCCGGGCTTCATTTGCATAAGCGGGGCGCCGCCATTTTTAAAACCCCGCTGGTTCGAACCCCGTGCAGCGCGGCTACACGCGGCACGAACTAGGTAGTTCGAACTAGGCTTCCTAGTTTGAACTACCTAGTTCATGCCGCGTGTAGCCGCGCGGCACAGGGTTCGAACGAGTGGGGATTTAAAAATGGCGGAGCCCCGCTTATGCAAATGAAGCCCGGGAAATTCAAATCCCAGGCTTCATTTGCAAGTGCGGTATGCCTACATTACCCTCCTAGTTCGAATTAGAGGGTAGTGTAGACATACCCTTATTGTTGTATTATTGTCGTACACCGCTTACAATGTGCATCATCTGCTAAACTATTTAACCAACACAAAAGAAAAACATCAGCAAATGAATGGCAATATGAAAAGAAGGGAGAACACATAGGTTAAAAAAAAGCTGCATAGAACTACAAATTGGGTAAACAAAGTCCCCACAGTCATTTCACCTGAACTGAGACACATGTTATTCCATACAAGTTTGTTCAGTGTCAGGATACCAGCACTACATCCTGGCACAGCAATCACTGATGAATTGGTCACTGCCCATTCCATAGGTTATCTGGAAAACCGTCTCCATAAGAAACCACTGGATCTACGTGCATTGCAGGGCACAGCAATGAGTGACTCAGAGCCGCTAGCTATTCTTGTTTCATGCCCAGCAAAGCTGATCCTAGGAGAGGAAACCAGCAGTGAAGGCATCCTATAAATGGAGTATACACTGGAGGGCAGGGATCAGGTCCAGAGACAGCTAGACAGATTGAAGGATTGAGCCAAAAGAAATCTGATGAAATTCAACAAGGACAAATGCAGAGTCCTGCCCTTGGGACGGAAGAATCCCAAGCATAGTTACAGGCTGGGGACTGACGGGCTAAGTAGCAGTTCTGGAGAAAAGGACCTGGGGATGCCAGTGGTCGAGAAGCTGGAGATGAGTCAACAGGGCGCCCTTGTAGCCAAGAAGGCAAATGGCATATTAGGGGGCATAGGAGGAGCATTGCCAGCAGTTCTAGAGAAGTGATTATTCCCCTTTAGTCAGCTCTGGTGAGGCCACATCTGGAGTATTGTGTCCAGTTCTGGGCTCCCCAATACAGAAAGGATGTGGACACATTGGAGAGGGTCCAGCACAGGGAGGGGGTGGAATCTCCATCCCTAGATGTTTTTAAGGCCTGGCTTGACCAAGCTCTAGCTGGGTTGATTTAGTTGGGTTAGTCCTGCGTTGGGCAGGGGGCTGGACTCGACTCCTGAGGTCTCTTCCAGCCCTGGGAGTCTATGAATGAACAGTGCTGAGTACTAACTAACTACATGGCAATTACGTATAAAGGCCTCCTTTGTGATGTCTCTGATCCCCCTTTCTGTTTGATTTCTGTGGGACCCACCCTTCCAGCACCTGCCCCCATATTCCAAAACACTCAGCCTCCTGCTACGGGTGAACCACTCACCTCTGGACCACGGATGTGGCGAGAGCAGAAAGCTCCAGCTGCAGACGTGGAGAACGTCTGGGAGCAGGGCTGGTCTGGACATGGCAGCCTGCAGGGACAGTGACCTGGGGGCAGGGAGCCTCAGGAGCAGCTGCTGCTCTGCGCAGGGCAGGGGGCAGAGAGCAAAGCTGCATTTCCCTTTCCTCCCCGCTTCATTACCTCTCTACCCAACCGGCTACTTGGCTGCATTCCCACCCACTCACCTCTTCTTTGTTATGTCCCATCCCCTTCTGCCCCCCAATCTCCCTCTTGTACTCCCACTCCCCTCCCCTCCCACCTCCAAACTCCCTCTCCTACCCCAGCCCCTCTCCCCTTCTGCCCCCAAACTCCCTCTCGCTGGCAGCTCCGACCCGCACACTGAACCCCTCCTTTTTTGTTCCACCCCACAGCCTAAGGAGTCCACAAAAATCCACTGACTCTGGAACCCCAGAAAAATAAATCTGTCCTATGGGAAGTCCCGAACCTCAGTAGGTCTCCTGATCTCTTCCCCTCGCCCTGCAGTGAGGGGTCTCAGCTGGGGGCCACATCCATGAAGGCTGGGAGGAGGTGTGTTTTTCTCAGTGTCAGGGACCCCCGACCCAAAAACGGTTCCCTGCCCCTGCCATAAATAAAGAAAACATTGAAACCTTTTGTGCCGAACATAATATTTTACTTTATTGAAAAGGAAGTTTGAAATAGTTAAAACGCTTAATCTGCTGAATTATTTCCATTAAAGTGTTCTCCCCAGCTGATCTCAGATGAGCTGCAGGCTAACCCAGAGCTCAGTGATTGTTCACGAAGTATTTCAGAAGAACTAGAAGGTTATTCCTGATATCTGCTAATCAATGGAGAGCAACAGCACAATTCCCCAAGCAAATGCATTATTCCAGCTGGTTCATTAACATCCACAGTCTCCTCATTGCCACTAGACCCCGTCTCACCCAGGCAAAGAACAAAAGGTAAGGTGGGAAGAAAATTCTCCCACCTGAACCTAGTCTGCCTCTATACTATGATCCTCTTCCACAAGAGGAAATGCAAATGGAGCGCTCATTTGCATATGTTGCACTCTCATTTGCATTTCCTCCTCAGATCTCTTTTGCACAAGTGGTTTTTGTACCAAAAAAACCGCTGTGTAGACAGCTCCTTTTTGCGCAAAAACGCATTTGTGCAAGAGCCTCAAGAGGTAGAACAGCTCTTGTGCAAAGGGGGTTTTTGTGCAAAAAGGAGCCATCTACACAGGACTTTTTTTGCACAAAAACTACCTGGGTGCTCTCTTTTGAAAAAGTGAGCCACTTTTTCGAAAGTACTGGCTGTAGTCTAGATGCTCTCTTTCGAAAGAGGCCTTTTTGAAAGAGACTTGCAGTCTAGACAAAGCCCCTTAATACGGGTGTTTCCTAATGATTGATGGAATATAGTCATTTCTTTTTCCATTTTGAGCTCCTCCCCCAAGTTGCAGAAAAAGACTTGCAGTCTAGAAATAGCCTGACACTACTAATAAAGCTGATTACATAAGAAATAAAGACAAATGCAAACTAACTCCTTTAAACTGGACAGGATTTTAATCAGCCTCTGCCTCGTACTGCTACCTACTATAAACAGACCCCCAGCTTTCTTGTCCATTGCTTCTGAAGTACGTGGAATTGGGCATTGTCAGAAGGAGGGATGCAAGCTGTGACAGACCATTTGTCTTACCCAGTATGGCCTTTCTAATGTTCTTATAAAGACTCCAGATATCTCTACCACCGTTGTAAAACACTAGACAGACTCCCCTCAGGCTATGTCTAGACTGCAGGCTTCTTTCGAAAGAGGCTCTTTCGAAAGCATCTTTCGAAAGAGCCTCTTTCGAAAGATCGCGTCTAGACTGCAGGCGGATCTTTCGATAGAGGAAATCCGCTTTTTCGAAAGAGAGCACCCAGCGAGTCTGGATGCTCTCTTTCGAAGACGGCCTCTTTACATTGTAGAACGCCTTCTTTCGAAAGAGGAACTTTCGAAGGAAGGCGTTCTTCCTCGTGAAACGAGGTTTACCGCCATCGAAAGAAAAGCCGCGTTCTTTCGAAATAATTTCGAAAGAACGCGGCTTGAGTCTGGACGCAGGGGAAGTTTTTTCGGGAAAAGGCTACTTTTCCCGAAAAAACCCCTGAGTCTGGACACGGCCTCAGAGAGCTGAGATAGAACCTGGGAGTTGTGATGGGTCCTTCTCTCTGAAGAGTTAGCAATGCAGTGAGAATATCTATTAAAATATTAAACCTAAAGGCTGTGTCTAGACTGGCCAGTTTTTCTGGAAAATCAGCCACTTTTCCGGAAAACTTGCCCGCTGTCTACACTGGCCGCTTGAATTTCCACAAAAGCACTGACTTCCTACTGTAAGAAATCAGTGCTTCTTGCGGAAATACTATGCTGCTCCCGTTCGGGCAAAAGTCCCTTTTGCGCAAAACTTTTGCACAAAAGGGCCAGTGTAGACAGCTGAGATTTGTTTTCTGCAAATAAGCCCCGATGGCGAAAATGGCAGTCGGGACTTTTTTGCGCAAAAGCGAGTCTAGTTTGGCACGGACTCTTTTCCAAAAAAAGTGCTTTTGCGGAAAAGCGTCCATGCCAATCTAGACGCTCTTTTCCAAAAATGCTTTTAACGGAAAACTTTTCCGTTAAAAGCATTTCCGGAAAATCATGCCAGTCTAGACATAGCCAAACAGTGTCACTTAAGAGACTTACCACACAATGTCAGACCGTGTTAGTATTACAGTAGAGTATGTTTTCATTTTATAAGAACATAAGAACATAAGAACGGCCGTACTGAGTCAGACCAAAGGTCCAGCTAGCCCAGTATCCTGTCTGCCGACAGTGGCGAGCACCAGGTGCCCCAGAGAGGGTGGACCAAAGGCAACGATCAAGCCATTTGTCTCCTGACGTCTCTCTGGAGCCTCTGACAAACAGAGGCCAAGGACACCATTTTATCGCCTGGCTAATAGCCTTTTATGGACCTAACCTCCATGAAATTATCTAGCTTCTCTTTAAACTCTGTTATAGTCCTAGCCTTCACAGCCTCCTCTGGCAAGGAGTTCCACAGGTTGACTACACGCTGTGTGAAGAACTTTCTTTTATTAGTTTTAAACCTGCTCCCCATTAATTTCATTTGGTGTCCTCTAGTTCTTCTATTATGGGAACTAATAAATAACTTTTCTTTATCAGCCCTCTCCACACCACTCATGATTTTATATACCTCTATCATATCCCCCCTGTCAACCAATGGTCAGAGCGGTGTGTGTGTGTATGTGTATGTGTGTGTTACCGAGAAAAGGTTTAACGTCCGTACCTTTACCGCTAGGACCAGGGTCCCATCGCAGAGAGCAGCCAACAGGCTGACAGACGCCCCAGAGTTTATAGGAAGAGTTTATTACATCTCAGATTTTAGCTGCTAGGATACAGGATCCCTTCACAGCGGGCAGTCTAGGGAAGACTGAGAGATGCCCCAATGGATCTGTCACCTGGGAGCGGCACGATCCAAATGCCCAAGCTCTTTCTCTACCTGTCCCTTATAACCGGCTGAAGTCCTTTTAAATCGTGCTTGGTTCTGTTACAGCAACTGAAGGAGTCAGGTTAAAACTTAAACAGCTACAGGTTTATTAAAGAAGCTTATAAATCATATGGTTACAATGGCTATTGCTCTATTTCTTAACTGCTAGCAAATATACATCTTAAGAATGGTTACAAAGAAAATAAAGATAGAAAATAGAAATAATGGTACCAAGTGACAGCTTAATCTTTAAAGAGCTCTAAGTCTATGTGTACAATTAAGACAAAGGACCACATCCAGGTACAATTTTTACCCCTTTCTGTGCCTCTCGATTCCAGTGGGTCAAGCCAGGGCTGGTCCCTCAATTCCTAGGAAAGACAAATACGAGGTGGGCGTCCCCGTGGAACCTCGGGAGATCAAACACCTAATCCGACCAGCAGATAGATGGTAGATTGACATTCAGAGTAAATGCACTGCTGGACCCATCTATATACCCCTGGGGAACCGTATCCTCTTTCTTATCTAAGATGCCAAATTGTACTTGTCCGTTCTGTGGCGCCAGTTCTTACAAGCAAGTTTCACTTGCAAGAGAATTAACTTTTTTATTGGGCAAGAGATTCCTCCCCCCATGGATGGCTGTGTGTTCGTATCAATATGGGTTTTAGTCAAGGGCACTCCCCGGCAGCCTCTTGGTCAGTGATTGGCATATCTCTGTTTATAGCCATTCACGGTTACTGAGCCTGCATATCCAGGCAAGCAAAAATGGATGTTATAAGGGGGGTTCCTGTCTGGCTACAACCCCTCAGTCTCCTCTTTTCTAAATTGAAAAGTCCCAGTCGCTTTAACCTCTCCTCATATGGGACCCGTTCCAAACCCCTAATCATTTTAGTTGCCCTTTTCTGAACCCTTTCCAAAGCCAAAATATCTTTTTTGAGGTGAGGAGACCACATCTGTACACAGTATTCAAGATGTGGGTGTACCATAGCTTTATACAGGGGCAGTAAGATATTCTGTGTCTTATTTTCTATCCCTTTCTTAATAATTCCTAGCATCCTATTTGCCTTTTTGACCGCTGCTGCACACTGTGTGGAAGTTTTCAGAGAACTGTCCACGATAACTCCAAGATCTCTTTCCTGATTTGTTGTAGCCAAATTATCCCCCATCATACTGTACGTATAGTTGGGGTTATTTTTCCCAATGTGCATTACTTTACACTTATCCACATAAAATTTCATTTGCCATTTTCTTTCCTCTACAGGAGTTATATATAGTGCTCCTGACCCCTAATTGCTTATTATCTGCCAGAGCCTTAGTAACCCCTACCAATATCTGAAATGGCTTCTCTGCAGCTGGAGGTGAGCAATAGAGGTGAGAATGATACACACAGGGTGGTTACATCTACACTGGCGCCTTTTTCTGGAAATGCTTAATACGGAACAGTTTTCCGTTATAAGTATTTCCGGAAAAAGAGCGTCTACATTGGCAGGATGCTTTTCCAGAAAATCCCTTTTTCCGGAAAAGCGTCCGTGGCCAATGTAGACGCACTTTTCCGGAAAAAAGCCCTGATCGTCATTTTCACGATCAGGGCTTTTTTGCGGAAAAGACTACTGTGCTGTCTACACTGGCCCTTTTCCGGAACAGTTTTCCAGAAAAAGGACTTTTGCCCGAGCAGGAGCAGCATGTTTTTTCCGGAAAAGCAGCTGATTTCTTACAGTAGATCGTCGTTGTTTTTCTGGAAATTCAAGGGGCCACTGTAGACAGCTCGCAGCTTATTCCAGAAAAGCGGCTGCTTTTCTGGAATAAGTGGCCCAGTGTAGACACAGCTGGTATGTCTACACTGGTGGGTCCTTGGCCATTCTTGTACAAGAATCCACAGAGCCTCTACATTGCCCACCTGCTCCTGCGCAAGAAGATTCAGAGTACGGCATCGTAAGAGAGGGCTTCTTGTGCAAGAGCTATGCTCTTTTCTAACAGGTGTAAGCCCTCTTGCGCAGGAGCTCTTGTGCAAGAGGGCAGTGGGCATGATCGGCAGGGGTTTCTTGCACAAGAAAGCCCTATGGTTAAAATGGCCATCAGACTTTCCTGTGCTAGAGAGTGTCCACACTGCCATGGGCGCACTTGTGCAAAAGCACAGCTCACACATAGCAGTCTAGACGTGGCAGTGTGGAGGTGCTCTTGTGCAAGTTTTCTTGCACGAGAACCCTTGTGGAAGATGTTGTTGCGCAAGAAACTGCCAGTGTAGACATAGCCTCAGTGATGGTTGGGAGGACCAGGGCATTCTGCACAGCCGGACTCACCTGCACTCATTTGCCCTTCAGATCCTGGCTACTGGGAGCTGCGGGAGAGGAACATCCAAGTGAGGGCAGCATAAAGCTGGAGTTTCAGTGTCACTTCTTACAACATTGCCCCAGAAATGTATGAAGGGCCAGAAGTGCACTAAATCACCTTGCTCCCTCCCCACCAAGATTGACTGGAGCATTATGAATTTAGCCCATGCCCCTGGACTAAGGAGACACTTAAGTTCCTAAAATCCCTTTCCTAATCCAGCCCTGAATACAGGAAATAGGGCCCAGGGCCACATCACCAGCCAGCTCTGCACTGCACTCAGCCTCAGAGTCAAAAGGAGCCTTGATGAGAAAATAGACGGAGGATCCTGTCCCGGATCTGTTTGGTCCTCACGCCATAGATGATGGGGTTTATCATGGGGGCCACTAGGAGATAGATATTGGCCATGAGAATGTGGAAATGCAGGGCTACGTTCTGGCCAAACCTGTGTGTCAGGAAGGAGAAAAGACCTGGGATGTAAAAGGCTAAGATGACGCAGAGGTGGGAGCTGCACGTCCCAAAAGTTTTGAGCCGGGCATCCTTTGAGGGGAGGCAAAATATAGCCCTGAGGATCTGGGTGTAGGACACAGCAATAGAAAACACATCCAGGCATGTAAGCAAGAATGCCACAGAGAGGCTGTAGTAACTACTGACTTGGATATCAGCACAGGCCAGCTTCACTATAGCTATGTGCTCGCAGTACGAGTGGGGAATGATGTTGGTTCTGCAGTATGGATATCGTCTCGCCAGAAAGGGATGGGGAAATACAAGCACGCCTCCGCGCAGAACCACGGCCAGACTGATCTTGGCCACCACGGGGTTTGTCAGGATGGTGGAATGTCTCAGAGGATGGCAGATGGCCACGTAGCGATCCAACGCCATGGCCACGAAGATTCCAGATTCTATGGTAGTGAAGCTGTGAATGAAGTACATCTGGGTGAGGCAGGCGCTGAAACTGATCTCCCTGGAATTGAACCAGAAGATGCTCAGCATTTTGGGCTGGATGGATGTGGACAGGACCAGGTCAGTGATGGCCAGCATGCAGAGGAAATAGTACATGGGCTCATGGAGGCTCGGCTCCCTCTTCACAATGAAGAGGATGGCGATGTTCCCCAAGATGGATAAGATGTACATGATGCAGAATGGGATGGAGATCCAGATGTGGGTGGCCTCCAGACCAGGAATTCCCAAGAGGAGGAAGGTGGAGGGGTTGGTGAAGTCAGTGGTGTTAGAATCTGACATGAAGTAGGGGAGGTGTCCAACTCTGAGGAGGAGCTGTGTTTCATGCATATACCTTAAAAGTCCATGACTTCCTGTAGGTGACCTTGGTCTACGGGTGATGTTCGCAGAACAAATGCCTGGGTGGAGAGACAACGTTAATATGAAACACTTCCTGTTAGATGTCTTCAAATCATCAAGGTCTGATGAACTGTATCCTTGTATATGAAGGATCCAGGTGAGAATATGGCCAAGCCATTAGCTATTATCTTTGAAAAGTCACGGAAGATAAGAAAGATTCCAGAAGACTGGTAAAGTGCATACATACACCTACTTGTAAAAACAGTGAAAAGGACAACCTAGGGAATTACAGACCAGTCAGCTTAACTTCTGTACCAAAATATAATAATAGTAATAGTAATAGTAATAGTAATAGTAATAGTAATAGTAATAGTAATAGTAATAATAACGGAACAACTAAAGAGTGTAGCCAGACAGCAGCAGACTTAGAGCTCTAGGTATAGGGAAAGTTTGGGCGTTTTGGATCATGTCGCTTCCAGAGGACAGATCCGTTGGGGCATCTCTCAGTCTTCCCTAGACTGCCCGCTGCAAAGGGATCCTGTATCCTAGCAGTTGAAATCTGATATGTAATAAGCTCTTCCTATAAACTCTGGGGCATCTGTCAGCCTGTTGGCTGTCCCCTGCGACGGGACCCCAGTCCTAGCAGTAAAGACACAGATGTTAAAAGTCTCGGGGCACCCTTCAATGGGACCTTGCGTCCCAGCAGTCGAAGACTTGCGTGTAACAAACACACACACACTGCCCTGACCATTGGCTGACAGAATTGGCGTAGTCGGCAGGACTGTGTTATTGGTTCAAATACAGCAGCATGAAGCCTGTCATGATTGACATGGATTTTAGCTGTATAGAGAAAGAGTTTGCCCAAGAGGGATGGGGCAACCCTAAATGGGATAAAGAGATGTTAGGGAAAGGCGCTTGCATCTGGAGGGAAAGGAGTTGCCATCGGGAATAGCCCAAAAGAAAATGACTGTCCAAAGATGAGCACTCTATTTACACCACAGACTCTGCTGCAGCATGGATGTTATGAAAACCCTATACTGAGAAGTTTAAAATTAGTAATAGCTGACTGCAATAATAAACATTTGAATTTACCTACTGAAAGGAATCAGGAGGTTTGGGGGCCTAATTGGAAAGGCCACCCTCCTTACCAAATTAATACTGAACAAACCTGTGCCATTGAAAAAAAATGTCATTCAGCACGAATTAGGATGGACCATAAGAAGGAAAAAGCATGTGAAAGGGGAAGGCACAAGAAGTTGGGAGCCCTATCAGCATAGTTGAAGGGATCCTGTATCCTAGCAGTAGAAATCTAAGATGTAATAAGCTCTTCCTATAAACTCTGGGGCATCTGTCAGCCTGTTGGTTGCCCTCCGTGACGGGATCACGGTCCTAGCAGTAAAGACACATACGTTAAACTTCTCAGGGTGCTCTTCAGCCTCGCAGGCTGCCCGTTACGACGGGACCTTGTGTTCCAGCAGTCCAAGACTTGGGTGTAACACACACACACACACTGCCCTGACCATCGGCTGACAAAGAGTCCATTTGCAAATACCTACAAGATAGTAATGTGATTTGTAACAGTCAGCATGGATTTGTCAGAAACTAATCATGTCAAACCAACCTGTTCGCTTTCTTTATCAGGTTTTGAAGTCTTGTGGATAAGGGGGAAGCCACAGATGTGTTATATATAAACTTTAGTAAGGCAGAGGAAAGCAACAACGACAAGGGACTGGGAAACATTATTTATGAGGGAAGATTAATAAAAATTTTATAATCTAGAAAAGAGCACGGTGCATGGGGACTAAAAAGTTATTACAAGGAGAGGGAGAACTCCTGAGCTCAGGACAAGAAGCAACGGCCATAAATTGCGGCAAGGGAGGATTAAGTTGGGTATTAGAAAAATCTTCCTAACTGGCACAATGTTTAAGCACTGAAATAACTTGTCTGGGGATGCTGTGGAATCTCCATCACTGGAGATTTGTAACACGAGAGGACTCAGGGGGAGAGGGGTGCAGAGCCCCAGACTTGATGCCCACTCGAAATCCCTTGCAGTGCTTTGACTCATAGACTCATAGACTCATAGACTTTAAGGTCAGAAGGGACCATTATGATCATCTAGTCCGACCCCCTGCACAGTGCAGGCCACAAAATCTCACCCACCCCTCTTAGAATAATCCTCTCACCTAGATCTCAGATATTGAAGCCTTCAAATACTTTGAAGACCCCAAGATGCAGAGAATCTTTGATTCTATCACTCCAGACCTGGGCAGTCTGTGCTGCCACTCCAGCCCATCCCTCCCCAATGTCTCATTGTGGAGCTAGGGCACACAAAAATCTAGTAGGCTGGACCCCCTAGGCTCTGGTGCATAAGGGGTATGTGGGGAGTGTCTTTCACCTTCTCAGCCAGGGACCATGTCAATGAGGAGTTTCTTTGATGGTTTGGTTTGGTTTTCACGTATGTGCGGCCTCCGGCTGATTTTGCTTGGATCAGCGGTCCCCAATCCAAAAAAGGTTCCCCATGGCTGGACTAGATGGTCTGTTGTAAACTGGACTGCTATGAATTTAGGGATGAATAATGTGGATCGGGAATTTAGAAGTGGAGAGCTCACGCTAGCAGGACTGGTTGCCCTAACTGCACCGAAGGCTGTCTCAAACATTCCACTAGAACAGCGTTTCCCAAACTATGGGCCGCGGCCCGGTACCAGGCCGCAGGAAAAAAATACCGGGCCTCAGCGTGGTTGCCAGGGTGTTCCAGGCTCCCAGAGTGCCCATGTGGCTCCGGGTCCACCAACCCCTTGGCCGGCCTGGGCATCACCTGCAGCCCGATGTTCTAGCTCCTGGCAGAGGAGTAGCTAGGGGAGGTCGGGAGTGGAGGAGTGGGGGGAGGGGAGTGGAGAAGGAGGAGGGGAGAGCCGGCCACCGGAAGCAGCACTGGACAGGAAAATCAGGGCAGGCTTTGGAGATTTGGGGCAGGGGGCAGCCAGTGAAAGCAGAGCTGGCCAGGCGGCAGGGGGCTGGCTGGGAGATTGGGAGAAGGAGTAGGGGAGAAGCGGCTGGTGGAAGCAGGACTTGTCTGGGGCATCGGAGCTGGCTGGGAGAGATTGGGGGGGCTGGTGGAAGCAGGACTGCGGGAGGAGAGAATGTGTTTATATTTTTGGGCTGCAAAAAACAGTACTGAAAAAAAGGGTCCCAACTAAAGTAAAAAGTTTGGGAAACCCTGGTCTTACCAGCTTTCTGTCTGTCTTACACTCCATTTATCCAATCCATATTCCCTTAACTTGCTGGCAAGAATATTGTGGGTGACCATATCAAAAGCTTTGCTAAAGCTGGCACTGGGGGCTTTGGGAGGACCAGAAACAACTTATTTGAATATTCATCATTTGATTAATGAATGTGCAAATGAATGTTACCAGTCCTCCAAAAGTTCGTGAATGGATTTACTGGTCCCTATGTCACAAAGTTTGGGAACCCCTGCACTAGAAGATCTCAATTTCACTTCCTTATAAGTTTGCCAAATGTTCACTATTGGAATTGAAATTCTCTATGTTATGTATTTGCATCTACCACAACTTTAAAAAAAACTCCGAGACATAACAGTCCAGGTGACTTCTCGAATGACTAGGAGAGAAATCATTTTGCCCAGGCTGAAAGATTCTCGTAGGGTCCCTAGCACTGTTGTGCTTTCCGGGAGATAAACTTCAGAAAACAGCTCCGGCAACTTTAACTGCCAGAGTGTTGGAACCCCAGAGAGGGGGAAGAGGCTCTGTGTCTTTACACACAGCTGGCTCCTCAGCCTTTCACTGAAAGATCCCAAGACACTGATGTACAGTTGGCTGGGGGATGGTGATGTCAGACAGGGAGGCACAGCAAACAGGGATATTTTAGCCTATCATAGTGGAGCAAAGCCACCACTTTGGCAAGGGCACTGGGATGTTTAATGCCTGTGTTGAGCAGTGTCCCTTCACTCCCATGTGGCACTGGGGTTGTGGAGCAGGTGAGCTCCTGAGGAATGAGGTGGTTACCTGTGAATGCTGAGATGAAAGTGTCCTCCCTGGGAATCCCCCATGGGCAGCCGCATCCCGCACCTGTCTCAGCCCAGCGTCTGCAGCAGCGTCCAGCGCCGAGAGCCAACACAGGAGCACTCATTGCTTGTTATATAGCTCTGTGCAGTCCCGGGGGATTCCTCATTGTCTAGGGGAGACGTGGCCTTTGGATATATAGAAGCTGCGTAGAAGTCTGGCTGGGCTTCCGGGCTATTTATCCAGCTTTAGAAGTCAACACTAATTAAGGAACTTTCCCAAAGGGCGAGGAGAACTCCTGGGCTCTGGGCTGAGTCAGAGAGGAATTGGCTGCTCTGTGTGCTTGTGTGCACTGAACAATTATAGTTCATTAGTAA
Source organism: Pelodiscus sinensis (assembly GCF_049634645.1). Taxonomy (NCBI): domain Eukaryota; kingdom Metazoa; phylum Chordata; order Testudines; family Trionychidae; genus Pelodiscus; species Pelodiscus sinensis. The sequence continues at coordinate 334,353,739 of NC_134711.1, read as the reverse complement.
GAAAACTAGGGGCACTGCCTAGACCCAGCAAGGCCTCATACCCTGAATATGCCCAGGTAGGATGGGGAGACAGAAAGATCAGGAGACAGTTGAGTAATTGGAAACACAAACACTGTCGGTGTGCACACAGGAACATTGCTAAAGGATCAAAGCTCAGTCATTTTCACAAGTCACTAGAATCTAACTGGGTAGCAGCTTTCATTGATGGATCCCGAAAACACCCGGGAAAGGAAAGTGGCCCGGAACATATCCCAGCTACGTTACACAGATAGGTAAAGTGAACTGCAGGGAGAGGTCTTTTGAGCATGGTCTCCCGGGGTGTGTCTAGACTACATGCCTCCTTCGACGGAGGCATGTAGATTAGCCAGATCGGAAGAGGGAAATGAAGCCGCGATTAAAATAATGCCATGTGGCGCGAGCTCTGGGAGCCAACAAATACCTTCACTCAGAGACCGGCATCGGTCAAGAGAGTCGCGTCGGAGGAAGACGCATACTCAAAACAACCCCCAATGCAATGTTCCAGTGGATCCATGTCTATGGACAGAACCCTCACACTTCCCCCAGAGATCCCGTGGAACAAGAATATAAGAACGGCCATGCTGGGTCAGACCAAAGGTCCATCCAGCCCAGTACCGTGTCTGCACACAGTGGCCATTGCCAGGTCTCCCAGAGGGAGTGAATTGAACAGGCAATGATCAAGTGATCTCTCTCCTGCCATCTATCCCCACCCTCTAGCCAACAGAGTCTAGGGACACCATTCCTTGCCCATCCTGGCTAATAACCACTTATAGACGTAACCTCCATGAATTTATCTAGTTCTCTTTTAAACTCTGTGTGATGGGGTGGACAGAACCCATCTTTGACTGGAGGCTGTTATATCAGGAGCTGCTGCGTGACGGTCAGCTCTTTCCTTCCTGGAGCGCTGCCTGGCCTGAACTCTCAGCTTGCTGGGAGCATCAGCACCTGGGACAGCTCCGAGTGGGAACTGGACCTTCTCAAGGAACCAAGGCTAGATCCTGCAACAGGAGCTAGCCTGTGGCTGCGTGGAAGTACCCCGGACAAGGGGGGAACTTGGGACCTCGACCACCAATTGGACTGTATCTCACCCCGAGTGGGCAAGGTCATTGTTGTGAGCCCCCTTGTAGCCACTAAGGGGCGCTCACCGACAGGACTGAACCTGTTGTAGTCCTTGCCTTTATATGCTCTGTGCCTGGGAACAATGGTTTCCAATTTAGGATCATTATTTGCACTGTGGGAGATTCCAGAGACCCTGCTCCACTTCAGGGCCCTTGTTCTCGGCCCTTCCCAAACACAGCAGGCGAAACAGCCCCTTCCCCAAGGGGGTTATCCATCACATTAGGAGAGGACAGAGCCACTGTGTGTAACACACGAGAAGGTACTGGCTGCTGTCCCACTGGTTTTTAAGCAGACATCCTGCTTCTAGAGCAATGGGGTGGGAGGCAGAGCCTGAATCTCAGCAGGTAACATGCTCGGGTGACCAGGGAGGGGAAGAAACTGGAGACTCCAGTGGAAGCCATACTGTGCCGGGGGGGGGGGGGGGGGGGGGAGAGCGAAGGGAGGAGAAGCCTCGGACTTCAGCAGGATCTGCACGGTATGGGGGGCAGATCCTGCAGCAGCCATGTAGTCTAGACATAGCCCCTGTGTTTAACCACCCTGATGGCAGGAACCTTTTCCTCATGTCCCACCTAAACCTCCCTTGCTGCAGTTTAAGCCCCTTGCTTCTCATTCTACCCTCAGAGGTTCAAGGAGAACAATTTCCCCCCCATCTTTACCTAGTGTTTCCGTGCCTAAGGTTTATCCAGCACCAGGCAGATCACACTGACAAGCGTCCAAACCTCTCTAAGGCTCTGACCTCCACGTGGGCTGCTGCCTTCTACTGAAATTAGAAGTGGGAAAGGGGGTAACCCCAAAGCAGCCCCTCCTCACACTCACATACATAGAGCTGAGTCCTCAAGGAGAGACCTGGAAAGGGACCCTGGCTTCAGTCAAGCCATGAGGAGTCATTGAAATTGTCCCTGCCCTTCAGCCACTCCCATCTGGCATTGTCGTAAATTCTTTGAGAGCTCACTGCCGCCCAACCGCCTTCAGCCCATCAGCCGAGGTGCTGTAAAAGGCCCTTGTGATGCCACGGCCACACCCAGCCCTGTCCAACAGAGCCAATGTCCTATGGCCAAGTGTTCTGCATCTTTGATCTGCTCCCCCCACGTTACTCCCGCTCACTGTTAGGTCTGGGAGCAAACAGGCTACACGTACAAATAGCAGAGATGGCTCAATGTGCCACACAGAAGTTTGCAAAGATTAATAGCCTGTAAGGCCACAGTACATCATTAGTGCCTCTAATTTCACCAGCCCCCCCGTACGGTGCAGGAATGAGTTTTGGACCAAAGCACACTCCAGAAAGGCATCTAGTCCTCTCTGGGACACATCCAGTGATGGAGAAACCCCCAATTCCCTTGTGAGCTTAGAGGAATCCCATGCAGTGATGGGAAGGAAATAGGCCCTAATATCTCACTTTTGAGTGGCTATTATGATGCACATGCACAACAGAACTGCAGTACAGGTAAAGAAGCAGCCTTAATCCTGGTGCTTCCTAATTGTCAGGGGGTACGCCCCTAATGGGGGTTGCGGCCCCCTTCTACGGGCCCATGTCTTAGTTCGGATCCTTCTTTCAGGGCATTTACAGTACCCAAAGTCCCCAAAAGTCTCAGCCCCTCTCTCAGGGCAAATATGGTATTCCCAGAATTAACAACAAGTCCAGGCCCCTCTATCAGGGCACATATGGTACCTGCGGCCTAGCCCTGGAAAAAGCCTCTCCCGGCCGGTGCGTTTGCTAAGAGACAGAGGGAGATGGATCGGGAACTTGAGATGAGAAAAGCAGAACATGCAGAGAGAAGGGCAGAGCATGCAAAGAAGATGGCCCTAGCCAAGGAGGAACATGCTAGACTTGACCTCCAGCTTAAGAGACTAAAAGAACAAGAGAGACTGTATCCTCCTGAAGGTTCAATGTATAACTCTGTGGGTATGCGCTGTGCTTATGATATGGCAGACGTATTTTACCCAGCCGATGTGATGACCCAACCCCAAAGCATGTGTGAATGGAAACCTTTTGTGTTACCTGTAGCTAGCAGGGAGGTTTGGGAAGGGGGTGCATGTGGGTATGGAAAGTTTCCTGGAGCTGGTCAGTCTCCGTGTAACCAAGGGGAAAGTGTCTCTACATGGGTGCCTGTGGCAGATAGCTGTGTGTCTGTGCAGGGGGGCAGTGAGCCTGGGGGTGAGGGCCCGTCTGATGCCTCAGAGGTGAGGCTGGAATCAGAACCAGGGCAGGAAGAGCCCAGAAGTCAGGGAAATGTTTCTCTGGGGCAGCCTGGAGTGGCTGGCCAGAGTGAAGTTTTAGTTGAGGAGTTGGTGGCTGGTGAGGTTTGTGGAATTGAACCTGCATAAGCTGAAATTGAGTTGTGTGAAGCACAGTGTGTGCAAGCTGGCAATTTGGCTGGTGGAAGTAGCAGTGGGGCAGTAAAGGAAGCTGTCCCAGTGGCTAGCTGTATGCCTAAGATTAGCCAGGGGTGTGGGGACAAGGGAGAAGCTGTCTCTGGTTGTCTGGCTGTGTGTGGGGAAGAGTTTCTTCCTTTGTCTGAGGAAGGTGCCCCACAGCCTGTGAAGGCTGAGAGCAGTGTGGTTGTCCCAGAGTTGGGTCTGGATATGGCTAAGGCCCAGGAAGGGGGTGGCCCAAGGTTTGTGTCTGCTGGGGAGAGGGATGAGGTGACTCAGGTAGAGACAGTCAGTGTTTTACCAGAACCCCAGAGACCAGACAGTGGTGACCCTGATGTTGTGCCTGATGCTGCTGTGTTGCTGGCGGAGGGGGGAGCGACTCTGTGGGAGCAGGGAGACCCCTTACCCCGGGCACAAGGAGAGAATGAGGGCGTGTTAACTCTGGTGCCTAATGATGGTGTGGACGTTTACAGCCATCAAGAGAGCTGCACAGGGAGTGAAGATGCCTCAGACCCTGTCTCTTGTGAGTCTGTGTATGTGCCTGAGAGGGGATTATCTGTGAATCCACCTGAGGGGCCAGAGATAACTCAGGGAGTTAGGGAATTGCAGGAGGAGTTGGTTGGGGCTCAGCAGGGCAAGGCTGCTGCAGAGCCAGGGAAGGGTGAACTGCTGCTTAAGGAAGCTCATAGGGAAGAGAGTCCTGGCAGTGCTTGTAGAGAGCAGTTTGCAGTAACTGAGAGAGGTGACAGGGCTTTGCTGGGAGAAGGCATTCAGGAGAAAGCTCTGCCTGTGAAAGGCAGCAGCTTCTTGTGTGAGGCACTTGTTGCAGTGCCTGGCAGACAGAACTTGTCTGTTAGCAGTGACTCCACTGACTTGGGTTTAGGGAAACCCAGTGTGGATGGTGGTGGAGAGGTCTCAGAGGGACCGAGGGTTGTTCCAGATGAGGCAGGAACATCCAGAGAACTGGAGCAGGCTGCTAACCCAGTGACTGTGGGTGACCAGCTTGCTGGGAAGTCAGTGTGTGTGGGACAGGATCGTTCCCAGGTGAAGGAGGAGAGTGGGAAGTTAGTGTCTCAGATTCAGGAGAAGGGCTGGGTAGCTAAGTATGCAGAGCAGAACAGCTGTGTGGTCACCCTCCCTAGGATGCAGGAGATGGCAGTTACGCTCCCATCTCTGGACACGGTGGACACTCATACTCAATCAGGGAGGTTGATATCTGGTTCCATGTGGAAACAGAGATTGGAGGTGGACAGAGGAGAGACTTGGGAGTCTACAGCTCACTGCTGTTACCCCACTGAGTGGGGGAAGGGGGAGAATTCCAGGGCCATTGTGAGCCAGGGAGTCACGCCCAGCCAGCCCTTTGTCTTGGTCAGGCCAGAGGTTTCAGGCCTGGAGCCCAGAGGACAAGGGGGAGGGGCAGGACTTGCTTTGGCCAAGAAGATTTGCAGTTTAAACCTGAAGGGCCAAAACTGCAATGGTGTGGGGCCAGAGAAGGGGCCTGATGGAGAATTTCAGTATACACCTGAGATAGGATTGTTCTTGTTACTGATGTTAATTCCTGTAACCAATGTATTATTGTTGCAGAGAATTGTAATGGTATACAGTGTGCATGAGCTTATGAAAATACCATGTAATCTGTCTGGAGATGTACCAAACGACAGACGGTATGTAAGGGGACATTGGGATGTTGCTATATCATGGTTAACACTTGTAACTGGTCTTGGAACTTCTTACAAGACAAAAAGGGTTCCCGCCAGAAGGTCCTGTGTAAGAAGGGAAACTGAGGCACACCACCATTTTGGTTGGGGAGGCCTGTGATGCCCTCAGTGATGTTACTGGCATCACTTCCTGCATCAATTTTGCGTTGGGGGTGTCACATTACCGAATTGGAGGGAAGCAGCCAGATCGCTGCTGCACCCCTAGGTGGGGGTGTTGGCCCCAGAAATTGGTGTGGGGGGAGCCATGTGGGGTATTGAATGGGAGATTATTGTTTGTTGATCTTATGTACGCTATTTATGTGAGTGTATAATGTCTGTGTGTGGGTAGGAATCTGTAATCTGTGTGGAAGCTGAATATTTCTGTGAATGTGGTTAAGCATGGCTATGGACAGGCTGAGTAGCAAAGCCCTGTAGAACAATGGCTCTCAATAGGCTATGGACACACCCAAAGAATGGGATTTGTCACCTGAGGGCAGCCAGCAGGAAATATAGAGATTGGCCTCTGACCAGGTGACTTGCTGCAGACTAGAAGAGGCCAGGAAGGAGTATAAAGAGGCCATGTGGTCGATGCCATTTTGGTTCTCAGCTCAGCACTTCATCCCAGAGGCAGCACTGCAGGGACTGAAGAGCCCGGAAGACCTGTGAACCCATCCTGATCGTAGGATGTGCAATAAGGACTTTTAACCAGCAGCTGCAACATCTCTGCTAGAGCCTGCATCGAGGACTGGGAGATTCGGTGCATGTAACGTACTGTACTTTAATAACCTTACTCTCAGGCTTTTCTTTCTTGTAATAATAAACCTTTAGATATAGATTCTAAAGGACTGGCCCAGCGTGATTTGTGGGTAAGGTCCAGAGGGTAAATTGACCAGGGATCTGTGGCTGGTTTCTTGGAACCGGACAGAACTTGTTCGGGGTAGGTGGGATTGGGTGCTAGGACCCCCCACCTGTGTATGAGGCCCGGGGCCATCTGGGGCACGGATATTGCTGGGGTGTCGGAGGGGTTTTGCTCGGGAGGCTTCAGGAAGGCAGCTGAAGCGCTCTGTGGGACTGGTTTGTGGCCTGTGTGGAGAGGTCGCCAGTCGGGGGCTGTAAGGAGCCCTGAATTTGAGCAATTCGCCCTGAGCGGACGCACTCAGCTGTGCCCAGACAAGGCCTGGTCCGTCACACGCGGGCCGGGGCCGCTTCGTCGGCCGCCCTTCCTCGCAGGGAGGCGCGGGCCGGGCCCTCTGAGTCGGCCGCCCTCCCTCGCAGGGAGGCGCGGGCCGGGGCCGCTTCGTCGGCCGCCCTTCCTCGCAGGGAGGCGCGGGCCGGGCCCTCTGAGTCGGCCGCCCTCCCTCGCAGGGAGGCGCGGGCCGGGGCCTCTTCATCGGCCGCCCTCCCTCGCAGGGAGGCGCGGGCCGGGGCCTCTTCATCGGCCGCCCTCCCTCGCAGGGAGTCGCGGGCCGGGGCCGCTTGGTCGGCCGCCCTCCATCGCAGGGAGGAGCGGGCCGGGGCCTCTTCGTCGGCCGCCCTCCCTCTCAGGGAGGCGCGGGCCGGGGCCGCTTCGTCGGCCGCCCTCCCTGGCAGGAAGGCGCGGGCCAGGGCCTCTGAGTCGGCCGCCCTCCCTCGCAGGGAGGCGCGGGCCGGGGCCTCTGAGTCGGCCGCCCTCCCTCGCAGGGAGGCGCGGGCCGGGGCCGCTTCGTCGGCCGCCCTCCCTCGCAGGAAGGCGCGGGCCGGGGCCTCTGAGTGGGCCGCCCTCCCTCGCAGGGAGGCGCGGGCCGGGCCCTCTGAGTCGGCTTCCCTCCCTCGCAGGGAGGCGCGGGCCGGGGCCGCTTCTTCAGCCGCCCTCCCTCGCAGGGAGGCGCAGGCCGGGGCCGCTTCGTCGGCCGCCCTCCCTCGCAGGGAGGCGCGGGCCGTGGCCTCTGAGTCGGCCGCCCTCCCTCGCAGGGAGGCGCGGGCCGGGGCCGCTTCGTCGGCCGCCCTCCCTCGCAGGGAGGCGCGGGCCGGGGCCTCTGAGTCGGCCGCCCTCCCTCGCAGGGAGGCGCGGGCCGGGGCCGCTTCGTCGGCCGCCCTCCCTCGCAGGAAGGCGCGGGCCGGGGCCTCTGATTCGGCCGCCCTCCCTCGCAGGGAGGCGCTGGCCGGGGCCGCTTCGTCGGCCGCCCTCCCTCGCAGGGAGGCGCGGGCCGGGGCCTCTGAGTCGGCCGCCCTCCCTCGCAGGGAGGCGCGGGCCGGGGCCGCTTCGTCGGCCTCCCTCCCTCGCAGGGAGGCGCGGGCCGGGGCCGCTTCGTCGGCCTCCCTCCCTCGCAGGGAGGCGCGGGCCGGGGCCGCTTCGTCGGCTTCCCTCCCTCGCAGAGAGGCGCGGGCCGGGCCCTCTGAGTCGGCTTCCCTCCCTCGCAGGGAGGCGCGGGCCGGGGCCTCTGAGTCGGCTTCCCTGCCTCGCAGGGAGGCGCGGGCCGGGCCCTCTGAGTCGGCTTCCCTCCCTCGCAGGGAGGCGCGGGCCGGGCCCTCTGAGTCGGCTTCCCTCCCTCGCAGGGAGGCGCGAGCCGGGGCCGCTTCGTCGGCTTCCCTCCCTCGCAGGGAGGCGCGGGCCGGGGCCGCTTCTTCAGCCGCCCTCCCTCGCAGGGAGGCGCAGGCCGGGGCCGCTTCGTCGGCCGCCCTCCCTCGCAGGGAGGCGCGGGCCGTGGCCTCTGAGTCGGCCGCCCTCCCTCGCAGGGAGGCGCGGGCCGGGGCCGCTTCGTCGGCCGCCCTCCCTCGCAGGGAGGCGCGGGCCGGGGCCTCTGAGTCGGCCGCCCTCCCTCGCAGGGAGGCGCGGGCCGGGGCCTTTGAGTCGGCCGCCCTCCCTTGCAGGGAGGCGTGTGCCGGGGCCGCTTCGTCGGCCGCCCTCCCTCGCAGGGAGGCGCGGGCCGGGGCCTCTGAGTCGGCCGCCCTCCCTCGCAGGGAGGCGCGGGCCGGGGCAGCTTCGTCGGCCGCCCTCCCTCGCAGGGAGGCGCGGGCCGGGGCCTCTGAGTCGGCCGCCCTCCCTTGCAGGGAGGCGCGTGCCGGGGCCGCTTCGTCGGCTGCCCTCCCTCGCAGGGAGGCGCGGGCCGGGGCCTCTGAGTCGGCCGCCCTCCCTCGCAGGGAGGCGCGGGCCGGGGCCGCTTCGTCGGCCGCCCTCCCTCGCAGGGAGGCGCGGGCCGGGCCCTCTGAGTCGGCCGCCCTCCCTCGCAGGGAGGCGCGGGCCGGGGCCGCTTCGTCGGCCGCCCTCCCTCGCAGGGAGGCGCGGGCCGTGGCCTCTGAGTCGGCCGCCCTCCCTCGCAGGGAGGCGCGGGCCGTGGCCTCTGAGTCGGCCGCCCTCCCTCGCAGGGAGGCGCGGGCCGGGGCCGCTTCGTCGGCCTCCCTCCCTCGCAGGGAGGCGCGGGCCGGGGCCGCTTCGTCGGCCGCCCTCCCTCACAGGGAGGCGCGGGCCGGGGCCTTTGAGTCGGCCGCCCTCCCTCGCAGGGAGGCGCGGGCCGGGGCCTCTTAGTAGGCCGCCCTCCCTCGCAGGGAGGCGCGGGCCGGGGCCGCATCGTCGGCCGCCCTCCCTCGCAGGGAGGCGCGGGCCGGGGCCTCTGAGTCGGCCGCCCTCCCTCGCAGGGAGGCGCGGGCCGGGGCCGCTTTGTGGGCCGCCCTCCCTCGCAGGGAGGCGCGGGCCGGGGCCTTTGAGTCGGCCGCCCTCCCTCGCAGGGAGGCGCGGGCCGGGGCCTCTTCATCGGCCGCCCTCCCTCGCAGGGAGGCGCGGGCCGGGGCCTCTTCGTCGGCCGCCCTCCCTCGCAGGGAGGCGCGGGCCGGGGCCTCTGAGTCGGCCGCCCTCCCTCGCAGGGAGGCGCGGGCCGGGGCCGCTTCGTCGGCCGCCCTCCCTCGCAGGAAGGCGCGGGCCGGGGCCTCTGATTCGGCCGCCCTCCCTCGCAGGGAGGCGCTGGCCGGGGCCGCTTCGTCGGCCGCCCTCCCTCGCAGGGAGGCGCGGGCCGGGGCCTCTGAGTCGGCCGCCCTCCCTCGCAGGGAGGCGCGGGCCGGGGCCGCTTCGTCGGCCTCCCTCCCTCGCAGGGAGGCGCGGGCCGGGGCCGCTTCGTCGGCCTCCCTCCCTCGCAGGGAGGCGCGGGCCGGGGCCGCTTCGTCGGCTTCCCTCCCTCGCAGAGAGGCGCGGGCCGGGGCCGCTTCGTCGGCTTCCCTCCCTCGCAGGGAGGCGCGGGCCGGGGCCGCTTCGTCGGCCTCCCTCCCTCGCAGGGAGGCGCGGGCCGGGGCCGCTTCGTCGGCTTCCCTCCCTCGCAGGGAGGCGCGGGCCGGGGCCGCTTCGTCGGCTTCCCTCCCTCGCAGGGAGGCGCGGGCCGGGGCCTCTGAGTCGGCTTCCCTGCCTCGCAGGGAGGCGCGGGCCGGGCCCTCTGAGTCGGCTTCCCTCCCTCGCAGGGAGGCGCGGGCCGGGCCCTCTGAGTCGGCTTCCCTGCCTCGCAGGGAGGCGCGGGCCGGGCCCTCTGAGTCGGCTTCCCTCCCTCGCAGGGAGGCGCGGGCCGGGGCCGCTTCGTCGGCTTCCCTCCCTCGCAGGGAGGCGCGGGCCGGGGCCTTTGAGTCGGCCGCCCTCCCTCGCAGGGAGGCGCGGGCCGGGGCCTCTGAGTAGGCCGCCCTCCCTCGCAGGGAGGCGCGGGCCGGGGCCGCATCGTCGGCCGCCCTCCCTCGCAGGGAGGCGCGGGCCGGGGCCTCTGAGTCGGCCGCCCTCCTTCGCAGGGAGGCGCGGGCCGGGGCCGCTTTGTGGGCCGCCCTCCCTCGCAGGGAGGCGCGGGCCGGGGCCTTTGAGTCGGCCGCCCTCCCTCGCAGGGAGGCGCGGGCCGGGGCCGCTTCGTCGACCGCCCTCCCTCGCAGGGAGGCGCGGGCCGGGGCCTCTTCGTCGGCCGCCCTCCCTCGCAGGGAGGCGCGGGCCGGGGCCGCTTCGTCGGCCGCCCTCCCTCGCAGGGAGGCGCGGGCCGGGGCCGCTTCGTCGGCCGCCCTCCCTCGCAGGGAGGCGCGGGCCGGGGCCGCTTCGTCGGCCGCCCTCCCTCGCAGGGAGGCGCGGGCCGGGGCCGCTTCGTCGGCCGCCCTCCCTCGCAGGGAGGCGCGGGCCGGGGCCTCTGAGTCGGCCGCCCTCCCTCGCAGGGAGGCGCGGGCCGGGGCCGCTTGGTCGGCCGCCCTCCCTCGCAGGGAGGCGCGGGCCGGGGCCGCTTCGTCGGCCGCCCTCCCTCGCAGGGAGGCGCGGGCCGGGGCCGCTTTGTCGGCCGCTCTCCCTCGCAGGGAGGCGCGGGCCGGGCCCTCTGAGTCGGCCGCCCTCCCTCGCAGGGAGGCGCGGGCCGGGGCCTCTTCGTTGGCCGCCCTCCCTCGCAGGGAGGCGCGGGCCGGGGCCTCTTCGTCGGCCGCCCTCCCTCGCAGGGAGGCGCGGGCCGGGGCCTCTGAGTCGGCCGCCCTCCCTCGCAGGGAGGCGCGGGCCGGGGCCGCTTTGTGGGCCGCCCTCCCTCGCAGGGAGGCGCGGGCCGGGGCCTTTGAGTCGGCCGCCCTCCCTCGCAGGGAGGCGCGGGCCGGGGCCTCTTCATCGGCCGCCCTCCCTCGCAGGGAGGCGCGGGCCGGGGCCTCTTCGTCGGCCGCCCTCCCTCGCAGGGAGGCGCGGGCCGGGGCCTCTGAGTCGGCCGCCCTCCCTCGCAGGGAGGCGCGGGCCGGGGCCGCTTCGTCGGCCGCCCTCCCTCGCAGGAAGGCGCGGGCCGGGGCCTCTGATTCGGCCGCCCTCCCTCGCAGGGAGGCGCTGGCCGGGGCCGCTTCGTCGGCCGCCCTCCCTCGCAGGGAGGCGCGGGCCGGGGCCTCTGAGTCGGCCGCCCTCCCTCGCAGGGAGGCGCGGGCCGGGGCCGCTTCGTCGGCCTCCCTCCCTCGCAGGGAGGCGCGGGCCGGGGCCGCTTCGTCGGCCTCCCTCCCTCGCAGGGAGGCGCGGGCCGGGGCCGCTTCGTCGGCTTCCCTCCCTCGCAGAGAGGCGCGGGCCGGGGCCTCTGAGTCGGCTTCCCTGCCTCGCAGGGAGGCGCGGGCCGGGCCCTCTGAGTCGGCTTCCCTCCCTCGCAGGGAGGCGCGGGCCGGGCCCTCTGAGTCGGCTTCCCTGCCTCGCAGGGAGGCGCGGGCCGGGCCCTCTGAGTCGGCTTCCCTCCCTCGCAGGGAGGCGCGGGCCGGGCCCTCTGAGTCGGCTTCCCTCCCTCGCAGGGAGGCGCGGGCCGGGGCCTCTGAGTCGGCTTCCCTGCCTCGCAGGGAGGCGCGGGCCGGGCCCTCTGAGTCGGCTTCCCTCCCTCGCAGGGAGGCGCGGGCCGGGCCCTCTGAGTCGGCTTCCCTGCCTCGCAGGGAGGCGCGGGCCGGGCCCTCTGAGTCGGCTTCCCTCCCTCGCAGGGAGGCGCGGGCCGGGGCCGCTTCGTCGGCTTCCCTCCCTCGCAGGGAGGCGCGGGCCGGGGCCGCTTCTTCAGCCGCCCTCCCTCGCAGGGAGGCGCAGGCCGGGGCCGCTTCGTCGGCCGCCCTCCCTCGCAGGGAGGCGCGGGCCGTGGCCTCTGAGTCGGCCGCCCTCCCTCGCAGGGAGGCGCGGGCCGGGGCCGCTTCGTCGGCCGCCCTCCCTCGCAGGGAGGCGCGGGCCGGGGCCTCTGAGTCGGCCGCCCTCCCTCGCAGGGAGGCGCGGGCCGGGGCCTTTGAGTCGGCCGCCCTCCCTTGCAGGGAGGCGTGTGCCGGGGCCGCTTCGTCGGCCGCCCTCCCTCGCAGGGAGGCGCGGGCCGGGGCCTCTGAGTCGGCCGCCCTCCCTCGCAGGGAGGCGCGGGCCGGGGCAGCTTCGTCGGCCGCCCTCCCTCGCAGGGAGGCGCGGGCCGGGGCCTCTGAGTCGGCCGCCCTCCCTTGCAGGGAGGCGCGTGCCGGGGCCGCTTCGTCGGCCGCCCTCCCTCGCAGGGAGGCGCGGGCCGGGGCCTCTGAGTCGGCCGCCCTCCCTCGCAGGGAGGCGCGGGCCGGGGCCGCTTCGTCGGCCGCCCTCCCTCGCAGGGAGGCGCGGGCCGGGCCCTCTGAGTCGGCCGCCCTCCCTCGCAGGGAGGCGCGGGCCGGGGCCGCTTCGTCGGCCGCCCTCCCTCGCAGGGAGGCGCGGGCCGTGGCCTCTGAGTCGGCCGCCCTCCCTCGCAGGGAGGCGCGGGCCGTGGCCTCTGAGTCGGCCGCCCTCCCTCGCAGGGAGGCGCGGGCCGGGGCCGCTTCGTCGGCCTCCCTCCCTCGCAGGGAGGCGCGGGCCGGGGCCGCTTCGTCGGCCGCCCTCCCTCACAGGGAGGCGCGGGCCGGGGCCTTTGAGTCGGCCGCCCTCCCTCGCAGGGAGGCGCGGGCCGGGGCCTCTGAGTAGGCCGCCCTCCCTCGCAGGGAGGCGCGGGCCGGGGCCGCATCGTCGGCCGCCCTCCCTCGCAGGGAGGCGCGGGCCGGGGCCTCTGAGTCGGCCGCCCTCCCTCGCAGGGAGGCGCGGGCCGGGGCCGCTTTGTGGGCCGCCCTCCCTCGCAGGGAGGAGCGGGCCGGGGCCTTTGAGTCGGCCGCCCTCCCTCGCAGGGAGGCGCGGGCCGGGGCCGCTTCGTCGACCGCCCTCCCTCGCAGGGAGGCGCGGGCCGGGGCCTCTTCGTCGGCCGCCCTCCCTCGCAGGGAGGCGCGGGCCGGGGCCGCTTCGTCGGCCGCCCTCCCTCGCAGGGAGGCGCGGGCCGGGGCCGCTTCGTCGGCCGCCCTCCCTCGCAGGGAGGCGCGGGCCGGGGCCGCTTCGTCGGCTTCCCTCCCTCGCAGGGAGGCGCGGGCCGGGGCCGCTTCGTCGGCCGCCCTCCCTCGCAGGGAGGCGCGGGCCAGGGCCGCTTCGTCGGCCGCCCTCCCTCGCAGGGAGGCGCGGGCCGGGGCCTCTAAGTCGGCCGCCCTCCCTCGCAGGGAGGCGCAGGCCCGGCCCTCTGAGTCGGCCGCCCTCCCTCGCAGGGAGGCGCGGGCCGGGGCCTCTTCATCGGCCGCCCTCCCTCGCAGGGAGGCGCGGGCCGGGGCCTCTTCATCGGCCGCCCTCCCTCTCAGGGAGGCGCGGGCCGGGGCCTCTAAGTCGGCCGCCCTCCCTCGCAGGGAGGCGCAGGCCCGGCCCTCTGAGTCGGCCGCCCTCCCTCGCAGGGAGGCGCGGGCCGGGGCCTCTTCATCGGCCGCCCTCCCTCGCAGGGAGGCGCGGGCCGGGGCCTCTTCATCGGCCGCCCTCCCTCTCAGGGAGGCGCGGGCCGGGGCCGCTTCGTCGGCCGCCCTCCCTGGCAGGAAGGCGCGGGCCAGGGCCTCTGAGTCGGCCGCCCTCCCTCGCAGGGAGGCGCGGGCCGGGGCCGCTTCGTCGGCCGCCCTCCCTCGCAGGGAGGCGCGGGCCGGGCCCTCTGAGTCGGCTTCCCTCCCTCGCAGGGAGGCGCGGGCCGGGGCCGCTTCTTCAGCCGCCCTCCCTCGCAGGGAGGCGCAGGCCGGGGCCGCTTCGTCGGCCGCCCTCCCTCGCAGGGAGGCGCGGGCCGTGGCCTCTGAGTCGGCCGCCCTCCCTCGCAGGGAGGCGCGGGCCGGGGCCGCTTCGTCGGCCGCCCTCCCTCGCAGGGAGGCGCGGGCCGTGGCCTCTGAGTCGGCCGCCCTCCCTCGCAGGGAGGCGCGGGCCGGGGCCGCTTCGTCGGCCTCCCTCCCTCGCAGGGAGGCGCGGGCCGGGGCCGCTTCGTCGGCCGCCCTCCCTCGCAGGGAGGCGCGGGCCGGGGCCTCTGAGTCGGCCGCCCTCCCTCGCAGGGAGGCGCGGGCCGGGGCCGCTTCGTCGGCCGCCCTCCCTCGCAGGGAGGCGCGGGCCGGGGCCTTTGAGTCGGCCGCCCTCCCTCGCAGGGAGGCGCGGGCCGGGGCCGCTTCGTCGGCCGCCCTCCCTTGCAGGGAGGCGCGGGCCGGGGCCTCTTCGTCGGCCGCCCTCCCTCGCAGGGAGGCGCGGGCCGGGGCCGCTTCGTCGGCCGCCCTCCCTCGCAGGGAGGCGCGGGCCGGGGCCGCTTCGTCGGCCGCCCTCCCTCGCAGGGAGGCGCGGGCCGGGGTCTCTGAGTCGGCCGCCCTCCCTCGCAGGGAGGCGCGGGCTGGGGCCGCTTCGTCGGCCGCCCTCCCTCGCAGGGAGGCGCGGGCCAGGGCCGCTTCGTCGGCCGCCCTCCCTCGCAGGGAGGCGCGGGCCGGGGCCTCTAAGTCGGCCGCCCTCCCTCGCAGGGAGGCGCAGGCCCGGCCCTCTGAGTCGGCCGCCCTCCCTCGCAGGGAGGCGCGGGCCGGGGCCTCTTCATCGGCCGCCCTCCCTCGCAGGGAGGCGCGGGCCGGGGCCTCTTCATCGGCCGCCCTCCCTCTCAGGGAGGCGCGGGCCGGGGCCTCTAAGTCGGCCGCCCTCCCTCGCAGGGAGGCGCAGGCCCGGCCCTCTGAGTCGGCCGCCCTCCCTCGCAGGGAGGCGCGGGCCGGGGCCTCTTCATCGGCCGCCCTCCCTCGCAGGGAGGCGCGGGCCGGGGCCTCTTCATCGGCCGCCCTCCCTCTCAGGGAGGCGCGGGCCGGGGCCGCTTCGTCGGCCGCCCTCCCTGGCAGGAAGGCGCGGGCCAGGGCCTCTGAGTCGGCCGCCCTCCCTCGCAGGGAGGCGCGGGCCGGGGCCGCTTCGTCGGCCGCCCTCCCTCGCAGGGAGGCGCGGGCCGGGCCCTCTGAGTCGGCTTCCCTCCCTCGCAGGGAGGCGCGGGCCGGGGCCGCTTCTTCAGCCGCCCTCCCTCGCAGGGAGGCGCAGGCCGGGGCCGCTTCGTCGGCCGCCCTCCCTCGCAGGGAGGCGCGGGCCGTGGCCTCTGAGTCGGCCGCCCTCCCTCGCAGGGAGGCGCGGGCCGGGGCCGCTTCGTCGGCCGCCCTCCCTCGCAGGGAGGCGCGGGCCGTGGCCTCTGAGTCGGCCGCCCTCCCTCGCAGGGAGGCGCGGGCCGGGGCCGCTTCGTCGGCCTCCCTCCCTCGCAGGGAGGCGCGGGCCGGGGCCGCTTCGTCGGCCGCCCTCCCTCGCAGGGAGGCGCGGGCCGGGGCCTCTGAGTCGGCCGCCCTCCCTCGCAGGGAGGCGCGGGCCGGGGCCGCTTCGTCGGCCGCCCTCCCTCGCAGGGAGGCGCGGGCCGGGGCCTTTGAGTCGGCCGCCCTCCCTCGCAGGGAGGCGCGGGCCGGGGCCGCTTCGTCGGCCGCCCTCCCTTGCAGGGAGGCGCGGGCCGGGGCCTCTTCGTCGGCCGCCCTCCCTCGCAGGGAGGCGCGGGCCGGGGCCGCTTCGTCGGCCGCCCTCCCTCGCAGGGAGGCGCGGGCCGGGGCCGCTTCGTCGGCCGCCCTCCCTCGCAGGGAGGCGCGGGCCGGGGTCTCTGAGTCGGCCGCCCTCCCTCGCAGGGAGGCGCGGGCTGGGGCCGCTTCGTCGGCCGCCCTCCCTCGCAGGGAGGCGCGGGCCGGGGCCGCATCGTCGGCCGCCCTCCCTCGCAGGGAAGCGCGGGCCGGGGCCGCTTCGTCGGCCGCCCTCCCTTGCAGGGAGGCGCGGGCCGGGGCCTCTTCATCGGCCGCCCTCCCTCGCAGGGAGGCGCGGGCCGGGGCCGCTTCGTCGGCCGCCCTCCCTCGCAGGGAGGCGCGGGCCGGGCCCTCTGAGTCGGCCGCCCTCCCTCGCAGGGAGGCGCGGGCCGGGGCCGCTTCGTCGGCCGCCCTCCCTCGCAGGGAGGCGCGGGCCGGGGCCTCTGAGTCGGCCGCCCTCCCTCGCAGGGAGGCGCGGGCCGGGGTCTCTGAGTCGGCCGCCCTCCCTCGCAGGGAGGCGCGGGCTGGGGCCGCTTCGTCGGCCGCCCTCCCTCGCAGGGAGGCGCGGGCCGGGGCCGCATCGTCGGCCGCCCTCCCTCGCAGGGAAGCGCGGGCCGGGGCCGCTTCGTCGGCCGCCCTCCCTTGCAGGGAGGCGCGGGCCGGGGCCTCTTCATCGGCCGCCCTCCCTCGCAGGGAGGCGCGGGCCGGGGCCGCTTCGTCGGCCGCCCTCCCTCGCAGGGAGGCGCGGGCCGGGGCCTCTGAGTCGGCCACCCTCCCTCGCAGGGAGGCGCGGGCCGGGGCCTCTTCGTCGGCCGCCCTCCCTCGCAGGGAGGCGCGGGCCGGGGCCTCTGAGTCGGCCGCCCTCCCTCGCAGGGAGGCGCGGGCCGGGGCCTCTTCGTCGGCCGCCCTCCCTCGCAGGGAGGCGCGGGCCGGGGCCGCTTCGTCGGCCGCCCTGCCTCGCAGGGAGGCGCGGGCCGGGGCCGCTTCGTCGGCCGCCCTCCCTCGCAGGGAGGCGCGGGCCGGGGCCGCTTTGTCGGCCGCTCTCCCTCGCAGGGAGGCGCGGGCCGGGCCCTCTGAGTCGGCCGCCCTCCCTCGCAGGGAGGCGCGGGCCGGGGCCTCTGAGTCGGCCGCCCTCCCTCGCAGGGAGGCGCGGGCCGGGCCCTCTGAGTCCGCCGCCCTCCCTCGCAGGGAGGCGCGGGCCGGGGCCTCTGAGTCGGCCGCCCTCCCTCGCAGGGAGGCGCGGGCCGGGGCCGCTTCGTCGGCCGCCCTCCCTCGCAGGGAGGCGCGGGCCGGGGTCTCTGAGTCGGCCGCCCTCCCTCGCAGGGAGGCGCGGGCCGGGGCCGCTTCGTCGGCCGCCCTCCCTCGCAGGGAGGCGCGGGCCGGGGCCTCTGAGTCGGCCGCCCTCCCTCGCAGGGAGGCGCGGGCCGGGGCCGCTTGGTCGGCCGCCCTCCCTCGCAGGGAGGCGCGGGCCGGGGCCGCTTCGTCGGCCGCCCTCCCTCGCAGGGAGGCGCGGGCCGGGGCCTCTTCGTCGGCCGCCCTCCCTCGCAGGGAGGCGCGGGCCGGGGCCGCTTGGTCGGCCGCCCTCCATCGCAGGGAGGCGCGGGCCGGGGCCGCTTCGTCGGCCGCCCTCCCTCGCAGGGAGGCGCGGGCCGGGGCCGCTTCGTCGGCCGCCCTCCCTCGCAGGGAGGCGCGGGCCGGGGCCGCTTTGTCGGCCGCTCTCCCTCGCAGGGAGGCGCGGGCCGGGCCCTCTTCGTCGGCCGCCCTCCCTCGCAGGGAGGCGCGGGCCGGGGCCTCTTCGTCGGCCGCCCTCCCTCGCAGGGAGGCGCGGGCCGGGGCCTCTGAGTCGGCCGCCCTCCCTCGCAGGGAGGCGCGGGCCAGGGCCGCTTCGTCGGCCGCCCTCCCTCGCAGGGAGGCGCGGGCCGGGGCCTCTGAGTCGGCCGCCCTCCCTCGCAGGGAGGCGCAGGCCCGGCCCTCTGAGTCGGCCGCCCTCCCTCGCATGGAGGCGCGGGCCGGGGCCGCTTCGTCGGCCGCCCTCCCTCGCAGGCAGGCGCAGGCCGGGGCCGCTTCGTCGGCCGCCCTCCCTCGCAGGGACGCGCGGGCCGGGGCCGGTTCGTCGGCCTCCCTCCCTCGCAGGGAGGCGCGGGCCGGGGCCGCTTCGTCGGCCGCCCTCCCTCGTAGGGAGGCGCAGGCCGGGGCCTCTGAGTCGGCCGCCCTCCCTCGCAGGGTGGCGCGGGCCGGGGCCGCTTTGTCGGCCACCCTCCCTCGCAGGGAGGCGCGGGCCGGGGCCTCTGAGTCGGCCGCCCTCCCTCGCAGGGAGGCGCAGGCCCTGCCCTCTGAGTCGGCCGCCCTCCCTCGCAGGGAGGCGCGGGCCGGGGCCGCTTCGTCGGCCGCCCTCCCTCGCAGGAAGGCGCGGGCCGGGGCCTCTGAGTCGGCTTCCCTCCCTCGCAGGGAGGCGCAGGCCGGGGCCGCTTCGTCGGCCGCCCTCCCTGGCAGGAAGGCGCGGGCCAGGGCCTCTGAGTCGGCCGCCCTCCCTCGCAGGGAGGCGCGGGCCGGGGCCGCTTCGTCGGCCGCCCTCCCTCGCAGGGAGGCGCGGGCCGGGCCCTCTGAGTCGGCTTCCCTCCCTCGCAGGAGGCGCGGGCCGGGGCCGCTTCTTCAGCCGCCCTCCCTCGCAGGGAGGCGCAGGCCGGGGCCGCGTCGTCGGCCGCCCTCCCTCGCAGGGAGGCGCGGGCCGTGGCCTCTGAGTCGGCCGCCCTCCCTCGCAGGGAGGCGCGGGCCGGGGCCGCTTCGTCGGCCGCCCTCCCTCGCAGGGAGGCGCGGGCCGGGGCCTCTGAGTCGGCCGCCCTCCCTCGCAGGGAGGCGCGGGCCGGGGCCTTTGAGTCGGCCGCCCTCCCTTGCAGGGAGGCGTGTGCCGGGGCCGCTTCGTCGGCCGCCCTCCCTCGCAGGGAGGCGCCGGCCGGGGCCTCTGAGTCGGCCGCCCTCCCTCGCTGGGAGGCGCGGGCCGGGGCCTCTGAGTCGGCCGCCCTCCCTCGCAGGGAGGCGCGGGCCGGGGCAGCTTCGTCGGCCGCCCTCCCTCGCAGGGAGGCGCGGGCCGGGGCCTCTGAGTCGGCCGCCCTCCCTCGCAGGGAGGCGCGGGCCGGGGCCGCTTCGTCGGCCTCCCTCCCTCGCAGGGAGGCGCGGGCCGGGGCCTCTGAGTCGGCTTCCCTCCCTCGCAGGGAGGCGCAGGCCGGGGCCGCTTCGTCGGCCGCCCTCCCTGGCAGGAAGGCGCGGGCCAGGGCCTCTGAGTCAGCCGCCATCCCTCGCAGGGAGGCGCGGGCCGGGGCCGCTTCGTCGGCCGCCCTCCCTCGCAGGGAGGCGCGGGCCGGGCCCTCTGAGTCGGCTTCCCTCCCTCGCAGGGAGGCGCGGGCCGGGGCCGCTTCTTCAGCCGCCCTCCCTCGCAGGGAGGCGCAGGCCGGGGCCGCTTCGTCGGCCGCCCTCCCTCGCAGGGAGGCGCGGGCCGTGGCCTCTGAGTCGGCCGCCCTCCCTCGCAGGGAGGCGCGGGCCGGGGCCGCTTCGTCGGCCGCCCTCCCTCGCAGGGAGGCGCGGGCCGGGGCCTCTGAGTCGGCCGCCCTCCCTCGCAGGGAAGCGCGGGCCGGGGCCGCTTCGTCGGCCGCCCTCCCTTGCAGGGAGGCGCGGGCCGGGGCCTCTGAGTCGGCCGCCCTCCCTCGCAGGGAGGCGCGGGCCGGGGCCGCTTCGTCGGCCGCCCTCCCTCGCAGGGAGGCGCGGGCCGGGGTCTCTGAGTCGGCCGCCCTCCCTCGCAGGGAGGCGCGGGCCGGGGCCGCTTCGTCGGCCGCCCTCCCTCGCAGGGAGGCGCGGGCCGGGGCCTCTGAGTCGGCCGCCCTCCCTCGCAGGGAGGCGCGGGCCGGGGCCGCTTCGTCGGCCGCCCTCCCTCGCAGGGAGGCGCGGGCCGGGGCCGCTTCGTCGGCCGCCCTCCCTCGCAGGGACGCGCGGGCCGGGGCCGCTTCGTCGGCCGCCATCCCTCGCAGGGAGGCGCGGGCCGGGGCCGCTTCGTCGGCCGCCCTCCCTCGTAGGGAGGCGCAGGCCGGGGCCTCTGAGTCGGCCGCCCTCCCTCGCAGGGTGGCGCGGGCCGGGGCCGCTTTGTCGGCCGCCCTCCCTCGCAGGGAGGCGCGGGCCGGGGCCTCTGAGTCGGCCGCCCTCCCTCGCAGGGAGGCGCAGGCCCTGCCCTCTGAGTCGGCCGCCCTCCCTCGCAGGGAGGCGCGGGCCGGGGCCGCTTCGTCGGCCGCCCTCCCTCGCAGGAAGGCGCGGGCCGGGGCCTCTGAGTCGGCCGCCCTCCCTCGCAGGGAGGCGCGGGCCGGGGCCTTTCAGTCGGCCGCCCTCCCTCGCAGGGAGGCGCGGGCCGGGGCCTCTGAGTCGGCCGCCCTCCCTCGCAGGGAGGCGCGGGCCGGGGCCGCTTCGTCGGCCGCCCTCCCTCGCAGGGAGGCGCGGGCCGGGGCCTCTGAGTCGGCCGCCCTCCCTCGCAGGGAGGCGCGGGCCGGGGCCGCTTCGTCGGCCGCCCTCCCTCGCAGGGAGGCGCGGGCCGGGGCCTCTGAGTCGGCCGCCCTCCCTCGCAGGGAGGCGCGGGCCGGGGCCGCTTCGTCGGCCGCCCTCCCTCGCAGGGAGGCGCGGGCCGGGGCCTCTGAGTCGGCCGCCCTCCCTCGCAGGGAGGCGCGGGCCGGGGCCGCTTCGTCGGCCGCCCTCCCTCGCAGGAAGGCGCGGGCCGGGGCCTCTGAGTCGGCCGCCCTCCCTCGCAGGGAGGCACGGGCCGGGGCCTTTCAGTCGGCCGCCCTCCCTCGCAGGGAGGCGCGGGCCGGGGCCTCTGAGTCGGCCGCCCTCCCTCGCAGGGAGGCGCGGGCCGGGGCCGCTTCGTCGGCCGCCCTCCCTCGCAGGGAGGCGCGGGCCGGGGCCTCTGAGTCGGCCGCCCTCCCTCGCAGGGAGGCGCGGGCCGGGGCCGCTTCGTCGGCCGCCCTCCCTCGCAGGGAGGCGCGGGCCGGGGCCTCTGAGTCGGCCGCCCTCCCTCGCAGGGAGGCGCGGGCCGGGGCCGCTTCGTCGGCCGCCCTCCCTCGCAGGGAGGCGCGGGCCGGGGCCTCTGAGTCGGCCGCCCTCCCTCGCAGGGAGGCGCGGGCCGGGGCCTCTTCGTCGGCCGCCCTCCCTCGCAGGGAGGCGCGGGCCGGGGCCTCTGAGTCGTCCGCCCTCCCTCGCAGGGAGGCGCGGGCCGGGGCCGCTTCGTCGGCCGCCCTCCCTCGCAGGGAGGCGCGGGCCGGGGCCTCTGAGTCGGCCGCCCTCCCTCGCAGGGAGGCGCGGGCCGGGGCCGCTTCGTCGGCCGCCCTCCCTCGCAGGGAGGCGCGGGCCGGGGCCTCTGAGTCGTCCGCCCTCCCTCGCAGGGAGGCGCGGGCCGGGGCCGCTTCGTCGGCCGCCCTCCCTCGCAGGGAGGCGCGGGCCGGGGACTCTGAGTCGGCTGCCCTCCCTCGCAGGCAGGCGCGGGCCGGGGCCTCTGAGTCGGCCGCCCTCCCTCGCAGGGAGGCGCGAGCCGGGGCCTCTGAGTCGGCCGCCCTCCCTCGCAGGCAGGCGCGGGCCGGGGCCTCTGAGTCGGCCGCCCTCCCTCGCAGGGAGGCGCGGGCCGGGGCCTCTGAGTCGGCCGCCCTCCCTCGCAGGCAGGCGCGGGCCGGGGCCTCTGAGTCGGCCGCCCTCCCTCGCAGGGAGGCGCGGGCCGGGGCCGCTTCGTTGGCCGCCCTCCCTCGCAGGGAGGCGCGGGCCGGGGCCTCTGAGTCGGCCGCCCTCCCTCGCAGGGTGGCGCGGGCCGGGGCCTCTGAGTCGGCCGCCCTCCATCGCAGGGAGGCGCGGGCCGGGGCCGCTTCGTCGGCCGCCCTCCCTCGCAGGGAGGCGCGGGCCGGGGCCTCTGAGTCGGCCGCCCTCCCTCGCAGGGAGGCGCGGGCCGGGGCCTTTCAGTCGGCCGCCCTCCCTCGCAGGGAGGCGCGGGCCGGGGCCTCTGAGTCGGCCGCCCTCCCTCGCAGGGAGGCGCGGGCCGGGGCCGCTTCGTCGGCCGCCCTCCCTCGCAGGGAGGCGCGGGCCGGGGCCTCTGAGTCGGCCGCCCTCCCTCGCAGGGAGGCGCGGGCCGGGGCCGCTTCGTCGGCCGCCCTCCCTCGCAGGGAGGCGCGGGCCGGGGCCTCTGAGTCGGCCGCCCTCCCTCGCAGGGAGGCGCGGGCCGGGGCCGCTTCGTCGGCCGCCCTCCCTCGCAGGGAGGCGCGGGCCGGGGCCTCTGAGTCGGCCGCCCTCCCTCGCAGGGAGGCGCGGGCCGGGGCCTCTTCGTCGGCCGCCCTCCCTCGCAGGGAGGCGCGGGCCGGGGCCTCTGAGTCGTCCGCCCTCCCTCGCAGGGAGGCGCGGGCCGGGGCCGCTTCGTCGGCCGCCCTCCCTCGCAGGGAGGCGCGGGCCGGGGCCTCTGAGTCGGCCGCCCTCCCTCGCAGGGAGGCGCGGGCCGGGGCCGCTTCGTCGGCCGCCCTCCCTCGCAGGGAGGCGCGGGCCGGGGCCTCTGAGTCGTCCGCCCTCCCTCGCAGGGAGGCGCGGGCCGGGGCCGCTTCGTCGGCCGCCCTCCCTCGCAGGGAGGCGCGGGCCGGGGACTCTGAGTCGGCTGCCCTCCCTCGCAGGCAGGCGCGGGCCGGGGCCTCTGAGTCGGCCGCCCTCCCTCGCAGGGAGGCGCGAGCCGGGGCCTCTGAGTCGGCCGCCCTCCCTCGCAGGCTGGCGCGGGCCGGGGCCTCTGAGTCGGCCGCCCTCCCTCGCAGGGAGGCGCGGGCCGGGGCCTCTGAGTCGGCCGCCCTCCCTCGCAGGCAGGCGCGGGCCGGGGCCTCTGAGTCGGCCGCCCTCCCTCGCAGGGAGGCGCGGGCCGGGGCCGCTTCGTTGGCCGCCCTCCCTCGCAGGGAGGCGCGGGCCGGGGCCTCTGAGTCGGCCGCCCTCCCTCGCAGGGTGGCGCGGGCCGGGGCCTCTGAGTCGGCCGCCCTCCATCGCAGGGAGGCGCGGGCCGGGGCCGCTTCGTCGGCCGCCCTCCCTCGCAGGGAGGCGCGGGCCGGGGCCGCTTCGTCGGCCGCCCTCCCTCGCAGGGAGGCGCGGGCCGGGGCCTCTGAGTCGGCCGCCCTCCCTCGCAGGGAGGCGCGGGCCGGGGCTGTGACGGCACGTTGGGGGTTCCCCGTCTCCTGCACCCCGAAATGGCACAAACAGACTGCACCAGCCAGTGGAATCGAGGGTGGTTTATTGCTCCTCCAGCACAGCGCAGCACCGATGTAATCTGGTTACAGGAACTGGGCTAGGATGCCTCAGGCCCCCTTGAGATGGGGGAGACTGGGCCCCTAAAACTCCAGCTCCTCTCCCTAGGCTGTCTCATCCATCCTCACAGACAGCCACCAACCAACTAACCCACTTCCAGCCCTGCCCCCCAGCCAGGGCCGCATTCACCTTCCTTTGTTCCTCTCCATGGGGGGTGTCTGGCCACTGGTTCAACAAGTTTGTCCTTACCTCTGCCTAGTGAGGTTTTCCCTGCTGGGTCTTGCTCCAGACAGCAGGGGTCACCACAGCCCAGCAAGTACCCCCACTACGTCACAGTTCTCCCCCCTCCGAGAGTGAACTGAGCAGGGTCACTCCGCTCGTGACCTGGGGAAGTTCGGGCCCCTCGCTACGGGACAGCGCGTCGGCGATGATGTTGGCGCTCCCCTTGACGTGGATCACTTCCATGTCGTAGTCCTGCAGGAGCAGGCTCCACCGCAGCAGCTTGGCGTTCGTCCCTTTCATCTGGTGTAGCCAGGTCAGGGGGCAGTGGTCGGTGAACACCGTGAAACGCCGGCCAAACAGGTACGGCTGCAGCTTTTGCAGGGCCCACACCATGGCCAGGCATTCCCTCTCTACGGTCGCGTAGCTCCGCTCCCGGGGCAGCAGCTTCCTGCTCAGGTACACGATGGGGTGACGTTCCCCTTTCTCGTCCGCCTGCATCAGCACCGCCCCCAGCCCAGTGTCCGAGGCGTCAGTAAACACGATAAAGGGCTTGTCGAAGTCTGGGTTTACCAACACTGGAGCCTTGGCCAGGGCTCCCTTCAGTGCACAGAGAGCCCTCTGGCACTGCTCCGTCCAGACCACCCTGTCGGGCCTCCCCTTCCTGCACAGCTCTGTGATCGGGGCAGCGATGGAGCTGAAGTTGGGCACAAACCTCCGGTAGTACCCCGCCATCCCAATGAAAGCCTGGACCTGCTTCTTGGTCTGGGGCACAGGCCAGTCCCGGATGGCCTCCACTTTGGCCGGCTCTGGCTTCAAGCAGCCGCTCCCCACCTTATGGCCCAGGTAGGACACTTCGGCCATTCCAACCTTGCACTTCCCAGCCTTTACGGTCAGCCCAGCCTCCCTCAGCCGATCCAGTACCTGGCTGACCTGGGCCACGTGGTCCTCCCAGGACTGGCTGAAGACGCAGATGTCATCGATGTACGCTAGGGCACAGTTCTCCATTCCCCTCAGCAGCTGGTCCACCAGGCGCTGGAAGGAGGCCGGCGCCCCTTTGAGGCCAAAGGGTAGGACCAGGAACTCATAGAGCCCCAGTGGCGTGATGAAAGCCGATTTCAGTCTGGCCTCCTGGTCTAGCGGCACCTGCCAGTAGCCCTTGGTTAGGTCCAGGGTGGTGAGATAGCGAGCTCCCCCCAGCTTGTCCAGGAGCTCATCGGGCCTTGGCATCGGGTAGGCATCGGACACCGTGATGGCGTTGAGCTTCCGGTAGTCCACGCAGAACCGGATCGACCCGTCCTTCTTGGGAACCAGCACCACGGGAGAGGCCCAGGGGCTGGAGGACGGCTGGATCACCCCCAGGGCCAACATGTCCTGGACCTCTCTCTCCAGGTCCTGGGCTGTTTTCCCTGTGACCCTGAATGGGGAGCAGTGCACCGGGGGGTGAGTGCCCGTCTGCACCCGGTGGACAGCCAGGTTGGTGAGACCCGGCTTGTTGGAGAACAGCTGCTGGTGGGAGCGCAGCACCTCCCGGATCTCGGCCTGCTGGGCCGGGGTGAGCTGGTCTGAGAGGGAAATTGACTCCAGCGAAGAGTCCTCTCCGGTCCCAGGGAACAGGCCCACCAGGGGATCCTCCCCCTGCTCCTCCCAGGGCTCCACCACGTAGTTCACCTCGTTCAGCTGCTTAACCACCTTGAAGGGGCCGTCCCAGGCGGCTTGCAGCTTGTTCTTCCGCACGGGGATCAGGACCATCACCTGGTCCCCGGTAGCGTAGGCGCGGGCCCGTGCATTGCGGTCGTACCAGACCTTCTGCTTCCTCTGGGCCCTGCTCAGGTTCTCTCTGGCCAGGCCCATGAGCTCGGCAAGTCTTTCCCAGAATGTCAGGACGTATTCCACGACCGGCTCACCCTCCGGGGAGACCTTCCCCTCCCACTCGTCTTTCAATAAGTCCAGGGGGCCCCTCACTCGCCTCCCATATAACAGCTCGAACGGCGAGAACCCCGTGGACTCCTGGGGCACTTCCCTGTATGCAAACAGCAGGTGGGGTAGGTACTTGTCCCAGTCCTGCGGGTGTTTGTGCATAAAGGTCCGTAGCATCTGCTTCAGAGTCCCATTGAACCTCTCCACCAACCCGTTGGTCTGGGGGTGATACGCCGAGGCCCAGGTGTGTTGCACCCCACTCTTCTCCCACAAGCACCGGAGCAGGGCCGACATGAAGTTGGATCCCTGGTCCGTGAGAACCTCCTGGGGAAACCCCACCCTGCTGAAAATGGTCAGCAGTGCGTCTGCCACCGTGTCTGCCTCGATGGAGGGCAGGGCCACGGCCTCGGGGTAGCGGGTGGCGAAGTCCACCACCACCAGGATGTATTTCTTCCCTGTCCGGGTCGCTCTGCTGAAGGGCCCCACAATATCCATCGCCACCTTCTGGAAAGGCTCCTCTATGATGGGCAGGGGTCTCAATGCAGCTTTCTTCCTGTCTTGGGCCTTCCCCACTCGTTGGCAGGAGTCGCAGGACCGGCAGTACCGCTGGACAGCTGCAAACATCCCCGGCCAATAGAAGTTTTGGAGCAGCCTCAGCCGCGTGCGCCGGATCCCCTGGTGTCCCGAGAACGGGATGTCATGGGCCAGGTGTAGCAGCTTGCGGCGATACCTTTGGGGAACCACCAGCTGCCGCTGGAGCCCCCACTTGCCTACCGTCCCGGGGGAAAGCCATTCCCGGTACAGAAATCCCCTCTCCCACCGGAACTTCTCCTGGCAATCTCCTCCTAGGGGTTGAGCGGCACCCAGGTCAGCCCGGTCCCTCAGGGCCTGCAAGGAGGGATCCGCTCGCACCTCCGCCTGGAATTCAGCGGCTGGGGCTGGGACAGGGCCGTGGTTCCCCCCACTGCCTAGGTCCAACTCTAGGTCTGCTGGGACGGGGCCCTGGGCCCCCTGTTGGGGAACCTCCTCGAGTTCCGGGCCGCAAGCCCCTCGCTTGCTCTGGCTACGGGTGGTGACCAGCGTCCTGTGGGGTCCGTCTGGCCAGTCCTCTAGGTCACTCCCCATTAGCACGTCGGTGGGCAAGTGCGGGTGCACCCCCACTTCCTTGGGGCCCTCCTTGGCCTCCCATTTCAGATGCACCCTGGCTACGGGTACCTTAAAGGGGGTGCCGCCTATGCCCCTCAGTGTCAGCTGAGTGTCGGGTAGCATACGGTCTGGGGCCACTATGTCGGGCCGGGCCAGCGTCACCTCCGCCCCCGTGTCCCAGAAACCCGTCACCTTCCTGCCATCCACCTCCAGGGGTACGAGGCAGTCCCTCCGTAGGGGCCGCCCCGCCCCCACCCGGTGCACAGATAAATCTGTCTCCCGAGGGTCAGACCTCCCAGGGGAGGTGCACTGAGCATCCTTCCCCCCTCCCCGAGCGGAGGTTTGCCGGCCAGCCCCTGCCACTGGGGCAGCCGGCCCTTCCTCCCACCCCAGCCAGTTAACCCTGGAACGTCCCAGGTCATGGGACCTGTTCTTGCGCCTGGTGCATTGAGCCCTCTTGTGGCCCCGTTGCCCACAGCGATGGCAAGTTAGGTTCTGTGGGCCCATTCGGGTCGGCTCTGCCCGGGCCCTGGCTGGTTTTCTGGGGTATCGATGACTGGTCCTGGTCCCTGGGGCTCGCCTCGGAGGTGTCTCTCTCCGTTGCTCCGCCGAGAACCGGTCTCTGCGCGATTCTCTTTCTCTCCGGGACTCCCGTTCACCCCCGGACCGGCTCTCCGTGAACTCATCCGCCAGTCTCCCGGCCTCCTGGGGGTTCTCTGGTCTCCGGTCCTTGAGCCACAGCCTCAGTTTGGGTGGGCACACTTCATAGAACTGCTCCATCATGACCAGCTTGAGCAGCTCCTCTGCGGTCTGGGCTCCGACTCCCGAGACCCACTTGCGGCAGTATTGCGCCAGGCGGGAGGCCAGATCCACATAGGTCTCCCGTGGCCCTTTCTGTACCCCCCGGAACTTCTTCCTGTACATCTCGGGGGTCAGCCCGAACTTGTGCAGCAGGGCCTCCTTGACTCGGTTGTAATCCCCTGGCTGTAGGTCCTCCAGCTGACTGAGCACTCCGGCCGCCTCCTGGTTCAGTGCGGGGATGAGCTCCTGCAGCCAGTCAGCTGGGGGGACCTGTTGCAGCCCACAGGCCCTCTCAAAGGAGCTGAGGAACCCGTCTATGTCGCCCACGTCCTTCAATTGGGCCACCGTGAGCCTCTCCAAGCGCCTGGCATCCCCGGGACTCTGGGGCCCATCCACTCTTGGCGCAGCCGGGGCCCCGCAGGTTCTCCGCTCTGCCATGGCCAGCTCATGCTGTCGCTGCCTCTCTCGATCTTGGCGCTCCCTCTCTCGATCTTGGCGCTCCTTCTCTCGGTCCTGTACTTCCAATTCCTTCATCCGCAGCTGGATCTCCAGCCGCCGCAGCTCCGCTGGTCTGGCCCCTGCCCTAGATGGGCTACGGCTTGCAGGCCTCCCGGGAGACGCTGTCTCATCTCTCCGGTGGGTTCCAGCGCTCCTCCCCCTCTCTGAGCCTGACACACTCTCAGGTGGGGTCTGGCTGCTTCCCCTGGGGACAAGATCCTGGCCCCGTGGCTGGTCATTCTCTTCCAGCTGGGTAATCAGCTGGGCCTTGGTTGCTTTCCGCACAGGCAAGCCCCTCTCTCTGCACAGCCCCACCAGCTCTGCCTTCAAGAGTCGGGCGTAGGCCATCTGCCCGCTGGTCCCCTTGGTGCAGACTCACCAGTCTAGTGCTGCAGCGCCCCACGATTCCCAGGAACCGCTTCGCTCTGTCTCCAGCACGCCTGGCTCCAGGGCTCTTCCTTCTACTGCGCCTTGTCGCTTGCCGCTGGGAGCTTCATCCACGGGGTGCAGTGCATCCCGCTCCTGACACCAGTGTGACGGCACGTTGGGGTCCCCCGCCTCCTGCACCCCGAAATGGCACAAACAGACTGTACCAGCCAGTGGAATCGAGGGTGGTTTATTGCTCCTCCAGCACAGCACAGCACCGATGTAATCTGGTTACAGGAACTGGGCTAGGATGCCTCAGGCCCCCTTGAGATGGGGGAGACTGAGCCCCTAAAACTCCAGCTCCTCTCCCTAGGCTGTCTCATCCATCCTCACAGACAGCCACCAACAAACTAACCCACTTCCAGCCCTGCCCCCCAGCCAGGGCCGCATTCACCTTCCTTTGTTCCTCTCCATGGGGGGTGTCTGGCCACTGGTTCAACAAGTTTGTCCTTACCTCTGCCTAGTGAGGTTTTCCCTGCTGGGTCTTGCTCCAGACAGCAGAGGTCACCACATCCCAGCAAGTACCCCCACTACGTCACAGTGCGGCCGCCCTCCCTCGCAGGGAGGCGCGGGCCGGGGCCGCTTCGTCGGCCGCCCTCCCTCGCAGGGAGGCGCGGGCCGGGGCCGCTTCGTCGGCCGCCCTCCCTCACAGGGAGGCGCGGGCCGGGGCCGCTTCGTCGGCCGCCCTCCCTCGCAGGGAGGCGCGGGCCGGGGCCGCTTCGTCGGCCGCCCTCCCTCGCAGGGAGGCGCGGGCCGGGGCCGCTTCGTCGGCCGCCCTCCCTCGCAGGGAGGCGCGACCCGGGGCCTCTGAGTCGGCCGCCCTCCCTCGCAGGGAGGCGCGGGCCGGGGCCGCTTCGTCGGCCGCCCTCCCTCGCAGGGAGGCGCGGGCCGGGGCCGCTTCGTCGGCCGCCCTCCCTCGCAGGGAGGCGCGGGCCGGGGCCGCTTCGTCGGCCGCCCTCCCTCGCAGGGAGGCGCGGGCCGGGGCCTCTGAGTCGGCCGCCCTCCCTCACAGGGAGGCGCGGGCCGGGGCCTCTGAGTCGGCCACCCTCCCTCGCAGGGAGGCGCGAGCCGGGGCCGCTTCGTCGGCCGCCCTTCCTCGCAGGGAGGCGCGAGCCGGGGCCGCTTCGTCGGCCGCCCTCCCTCGCAGAGAGGCGCGGGCCGGGGCCGCTTCGTCGGCCGCCCTCCCTCGCAGGGAGGCGCGGGCCGGGGCCTCTGAGTCGGCCGCCCTCCCTCGCAGGGAGGCGCGGTCCGGGGCCGCTTCGTCGGCCGCCCTCCCTCGCAAGGAGGCGCGGGCCGGGGCCGCTTCGTCGGCCGCCCCCACGTAGGCTTTCCTTTCTTCCTGTGGAACACATTCTTAACTCATCCATCTTATGTTCATTGTTGTGTAAGTTGCCACCGACATCTACCTTTCCTTGCAAATGTTCTCTGCTTGGCAGCAGGAGGAGTATGACACCTAGTTGGTTCTTCCGTCCCTTGCCCCGGGAAGTTGTACTCAACGCTCTCCACAAACTTCCTAACTTGTTTGTGCACAAATGTTTTGCTCTTTCCCGGTATTTGCTTTCCTCTGTGAGAACCATGTCGTCCGGTCTGAGGACCTCAGTTCGTGAAGTTCGTAAGAAAATGTGTTAGTTTTGCAAAGAAAGACACATCGGCCTCATCGGCCTTGGAAAAACGGACCCCCACTATGACACCAGCGGAGTCACTCTCATTTTCACAAAGACTTCCAATGGGCTTTTCCTTTGTTTCAGGCTGGAGTAATGAACAATCAGGCTGTTTTCTTACGTACGGTGCTGTTCCTTGAACTTTTGTCCCCTGACGGTCCTTTCTGAGCAGTTCATATGGTTCCATGACTGTGTTCCAGTCATGCAAGTTACCCCACCAAGACTCACTTTTTCCAGTCACATTGTAGTTCCCATTCTTTCCTGTTTGTTTCTCACACTTCTTCCGTTTCATATACAGGTACCTAAGATACCTAGCCAATTGCCTTACTTTCTCTGAATGAATCATGAGTCTTTCTCTCTTCTGCCCTTCTCCTCATGTTTCCTTCTGATTTTCTCCTTGTTTGCCACAGGGCTTACGTCTCCATGCCCTGGATAGCCTAATTGAAAGGCCTCCTCATTAAGTTAGCAAGCTTGGCTGTGAAGATGATCTTCCCTCCCTTTGTTTGCTAGATCCCGTCTCTTACTAACAATTCCTGCAACAACATCCCACGGTCGAAGGCTACAAAGCCCTCTCTCCATCCCCATTGTGGTCCCTGTTCCTCGCAGGACAGTGAAGCCTGGAGGCTACAATCAAGTTGCTGCACTCGTACGCCATTTCAGGTCATTTCAGCTTGAGGGTCATGGTCAAGTGCCTGATGCTGCCTTCTCTTCCAGTCGCTTGGAGGGGAGTGCCTGGGCCGCCACGTCGGCCGCCAAGCCTCGTAGGGAGGTGCGGACCGGGGTCTCTTTGTCGGCGGTCCTCCCTCACTTCTCCTAACAGTTCTTCACTTCTTGGCGGCAGCAGGTCAAGAGGAGCATGACACCCGGCTGTTTCCTCCATCACTTACCCCAGGAAGGTGTCTTCAACGCTGTCCACAAAATTCGTAGATGGTTGATGCACAAATATATTGCTCTTCCAAGAGATGTCAGGGTGATTGTAGTCCCCTGTGAGAACCAGGGCCTCTCATCTGAGGACTTCAGTTCATCTCTGAGTTGTCCAAAGAAAGATACATCTGCCCCATTCTCCTTGGAGAAACTGACCCCCACCATGACAATCCCCAGTCCCATTCTGAAGTTCTGAACAATCAACGAGTTCCCTTACGTACAATGCAATACCTCGAATTTTTCTCCTCTGCCGGGGCCACTTGGTCGGCCGCCCTCCATCGCAGGGAGGCGCGGGCCGGGGCCCCTTCATCGGCCGCCCTCCCTCGCAGGTAGGCGCGGGCCGGGTCCGCTTCATCCGCTTTCCTTTTGGAACACATCCTTAATTCATCCCTCTTATGTTCACTGATGTCCCAGTGCCACCAAAAGCTGCTTTTCCTAACAAATCTTCTCTGCTTAGCAGCAGGAGATCAGGCGGCGTATGACACCTAGTTGGTTCCTCCATCACTGCTCCGGGAAGCTGTTCTCAGTGCTCTCCACAAACTTTCTAACTTGTTTGTGCACAAATGTTTTGCCCTTCCAGCAGATGCTACGGTGATTGCAGTCCTCCGTGAGAACCAGGGACTCCAGTTGTTGACTTCAGTTCATGAAGTTCATAAGAAAATCTGTTAGTTGTGCAAAGAAAGACACGTCTGACTCATCCTTGTAAAAACAGACCCTAACCATGATACCACCGGAGTCACTTTGGGTATGTCTACACTACCACCCTAGTTCCACGAGGAGTAACGGTAGTTCTGAATAGGAAGCCTAATCCGAACTACCTAGTTCGTGCCGCGTGTAGCCACGGGCATGGAGTCCGAACTAGCGGACATTTAGTAATGGCGGCACCCGGCAATATGCAAATGAAGCCCGGGAAATTCAAATCCCGGGCTTCATTTGCAACTCCGGTTGCCTACATTAACCACCCTAGTTCGAACTAGGGAGATAGTGTAGACATACCCTCTCATCTTACCCAAAGTCTTCCAATGGTCTTTTCCCTTATTTCAGGCTGGTGTGATGAACAATCCTGCTGGTTTTTTACGTATGGTTGAATTCCTCGAACTTTTCTCACCTGCCGGTCCTTTCTGAGCATTTCATCTGCTTCCATGACTGTGCTCCAGTCATACAACTTACCCCACCAAGTCTCTCTTATTCCAATCACATTCTAGTTCCCATTCTTTCCTGTTTGTTTCCCAGACTTCTTCCGTTCATATACAGGTACCTCAGATAACTAGCCAATTGTCTTTCTTTCTCTGTATGAATCATGAGTCTTTCTCTCTTCTGCCCTTCTTCTTATTTTTCCTTCTGGTATTCTCCTTACTTCCCAAAGGCTTAGGTCTCCATCCCCTGGATAACCTAATTTAAAGGCCTCCTCACTAAGTTGGCAAGCCTGGCTGTGAAGATGATCTTCCCTCTCTTTGTGTTTTATATCCTGTCTCTTATTAACAATTCCTGGTACAACATCCCATGGTCGAAGACTACAAAGCCCTCTCTCCATCCTCATTCTGGTCCCTTTCCCTCGCAAGACAGTGAAGCCTGAAGGATATAATCAAGTAGCTGCACTCATACACCATTGTAGGTCATTTCAGCTTGTGGGTCAAGGTGAAATCCCTGCTGTTACCTTCTCTTTCAGTCTGGCACAGTCTGCAGGAAGCTGTAGAGTCTCAAGAACCTATCTATTTGGGTTTCAGTTAAGTTTTTTTTATTGTTATATGCACCAAAGCAAGCTCAGTTATGCACCATCAATACATACGTTTACCAGTTGTGGGTGATTGTGGGCTGTCTGCTTATCAGTTTGGTGGCATCTACATCTCTTCTGGAGGGCTGTTCAAGCATTTCGCTTCCAGGGAACACTCGTCAGAGAGTTCTTCACTTTTGCAGCTGCTTTGTCTTAGCACAGTTGCACTGCATGCTTCTAAGCAGTGCAATGAATTTCTTCAGAAAAGGCAGTGAGCATTTGCCAGTCTTACTCAGAGCTAGCGTTCAACTTCACGATTAAACTAGTGACAATGTACTGGAGTACTGTGTCCAGTTCTGGGCGCCACATTTCAAGAAAGATGTGGAGAAATTGGAAAGGGTACAGAGAAGAGCGACAAGAATGATGAAAGGTCTAGAGAACATGACCTATGAAGCCAGGCTTCATGAACTGGGCTTGTTTAGTTTGGAAAAAAGAAGATTAAGGGGGGACATGATAGCGGTTTTCAAATATCTAAAAGGGTGTCACAAGGAGGAAGGAGAAAATTTGTTCCTCTTGATTTCTGAGGACAGGACAAGGAGTAATGGGCTTAAAGTGCAGCAGGGGAGGTTTAGATTGGACATTAGGAAAAAATTCCTAACTGTCAGGGTGGTCAAATATTGGAATAAATTGCCAAGGGAGGTGGTGGAATCTCCCTCTCTGGAGATATTTAAGAACAGGTTAGATAGCCATCTGTCAGGGATGGTGTAGACGGAGCTTGGTCCTGCCTTCAGGGCGGGGGGCTGGATTCGATGACCTCTTGAGGTCCCTTCCAGTCCTATGATTCTATGATTCTATGATTCTATGTGCATAATATAAGCCTCCACTTTGTATTGTATGTTATTTCTTGCTTAAATAGAAATTCTGTATAAACTGTGTTGTATCACCAGGATTATTAATGACATCATCATCAAATACTTCTAAAATTGACTTTTGACAGTGACTAGTTTATAAGGTGTATTGTATGTCCATGTATGCCAGAGATGTTGTGTTTTGCAAAGTTTTCAAGTGTGTTGTCATTATGGTTTTGCTGATGAGTCTGGCAAACCAAGCTCCTCCACTTTCACTATATAAATCCATTGACATCTTGAAAACTGTATGCCGTTCTGGGCACCCAGTCTCAAATAAGCTAATTTGAAATTGAAAAAGCAATAGAGACCAGTAACCAAAATGATTAAGGGCATGGAATGCGATTCCATATCAGGAGAGATGAAAAAGACATTTTCAAGTTGGAAAAAGATGACTGAGAGGGGCTATGATTGCAGTCTGTAAAATCTTGGCTGATGTGAAGAAAGTGAATAAGGAAATGTTATATATCCTTTCTCTTAACCCAAAAACCAGGGGTTACTGAATTACATTAATAGGCATCAATTTAAAACTATCAAAAGAAAGTACTTCTTCAGACTGTGCACAGCCAGCTTTAGAAACTCCTTGTCAGAGGATGTTGTAAAGTCTAAAACTATCACAGAATTAAAAAAAGAACTAGGTAAGTTCATGTAAGCTTTGTCTGTTATGTTCATGATTAGCCAGGGTGGGAAGGGATGTCATAACATGCACTGACTGTTGAAAGTCTTTGTTGGCTAGAGGCTAGAAGCTAGAAGCGGACAACCAGGAATGGATCACTCAATGATTACCTGTTGTGTTCTTTCCCTTTGAAGCACCTGGTATTGGCCACTGTCAGAAGACAAGATACTGGACTACATGGATCATTGGTCTGAGCAGTGTGGCCATTCTTATGTAAGAATTAATTATTATAATTAAAATATGTAGTACAGGAACTCCTCAAGGTAATCACCTCTCCAGACAGAAAGTATGTGACAAAATGACCTTCGCAAACTATACATTTTTTAAAAACTTGGCCTACTAGGAAACATATGTGTTTCCCAGTCACAAATCAAACATTCTGAAGCCAAGTCACTAAAACATAGACCAAGAAACAAATGTCTCTTTAACATGTTAGAACAAGAAGCAATGGGCTTAAACTGCAGCAAGGGAGGTTTAGGTTGGACATTAGGAAAAAGTTCCTAACTGTCAGGGTGGTCAAACACTGGAATAAATTGCCCAGGGAGGTTGTGGAATCCCCATCTCTGGAGATATTTAAGGGTAGGTTAGATAAATGTCTATCAGTGATGGTCTAGACAATAATTGGTCCTGCCACGGGAGCAGGGGACTGGACTCGATGACTCTCGAGGTCCCTTCCAGTCCTAGTATTCTACGATTCTATGTCCCTCCCTTCTTCCTACACCGTACCTCACACTTGTTGTCATTGATCAGCGGAGACAAAGATTTCAGACTTGCTTTCATGTGAGATCACCTCCCACCCCTGTGGATCTGGGGGCAGAAAGTACTTCACTCTTTCCTCCAGCGGTTTGCATTCACTCCGTCGCTCTGTCACCCTTGGCCCTGCATTTTCAACTTCTGATGCCACCGGCTCAGATGCAGCGCACCCTCTGCAAGTCAATATCTTAAGGCAGCACCAGTCATACAGGTGGGCCACCTACTGCCATGAACTCCCAGGAAAGACGGGGGCCCGGGTACACTGCACTGCAGGACAGATATGTGCACTGCCAGATACTCATGGGGAGCAGTGTGCCAAACGACAAGTTTTCCCAGGGGGTCATTTTCCCTAAGGTTAGCTCTGCTGCAGGTTCCTCCCAGATCTCAGTGATTCCAGTGTTCAGTGGGCAAGCCCTTACTGATAGTGTGAACTGGGAAGTCTCTTCACGAGAAACATTGTCTCACAACCAGATTCAGAACTTAGACCAGATATTTACAGAGTGCAGCCCTAATAGTCACTGTAGAGTTTAATCAAACATTAGTTTAAAAGAGGGGAGTGGGCAGATAGGATAGCGCCTGTGACTCTTAGACAAAGTCTACACCAACAAGGAACACACAAGTTCGCCCTCCTCCCTTTCAATCACTTTCCACTGAGATCAGGCATCCAAATCGCTTGCTTAGCGAGCGCAGATCTGTTGCCCACTTAGCAGTGAACGAGGTCCTGGGGCTCAAGCTGTTAGGGTATGTCTACACGACCCTCCTAGTATCATTTAACGAGGAGTAACGGTAGTTCGAACTAGGAAGCCTAGTTCGAACTACCTAGTTCGTGCCCCGTGTAGCCGCGCTGCACGGGGTTCGAACCAGCGGGGTTTTAAAAATGGCGGCTCCCCGCTTATGCAAATGAAGCCGGGGAAATTCAAATCCCGGGTTTCATTTGCAAGTGCGGTATGCCTACATTGCCCCGCTAGTTCGAAGTAGCAGGGTAGTGTAAACATACCCTTAGGTACTGTGCTCAGGCAGGTTTTTCATTTCATAACTGATGTGGGAACACGAGCTCCTGGGCCTATGTACTGCCAGACTTAGATATATGAAGGCTCATTGCAAGTAGAAGTTAAATGCCGGGGCTGAATAAATTAAATGAAAAAAACAAAACTGCATTGGTCATACAACTTACTGTAATGCAGATTCTTAGATTAGCGTCCATTAAACATGAGCAAGCTTTTCACTTTCATAATTGATGAGGGAAACGCATGTCCTGGGACTATGAACTGCCAAGCTTAGATATACCAAGGCTCAGTACCTGCAGAAGTTAAGTGCTAGGACTGGCCATCAATCAGAAAAGGCTAAGTACAGTTCTGCTTCCCTCTACTCATACTAAAAGTGGAACATTTCATTACCCCTGCTCTCAGTAAAGAGATTTTTAACTCAATACTGGCCAAAAGTGATATCTTGGGCAACAAAGATCTGTCTGCTGGACACCTACCCAGAGTAGTTGTGTTTCTGTAAATACAGCCAGGTCCTAAAACCTTCCTCCCGCCCTTTGGTTTATCACTAGCTGTCACAGGAGAGCTCCTTATAAATCATAATTTGAAATTCTGGGAGAGTGGATCCACCCATGTTATCTAGGATGGGCAGGGATGAAGCCCTTAGCCTCTGTTTGTCAGAAGATGGGAATGGGCAACAGGGAGGGAAAACTTAATGATTACCTGGTCTGGTCATTCTCTCGGAAGCACATGGCACTACCCAGTATGAGCATGCACTCTGAACCACCTGCCAGATGACACGGACCTGCCATTGGCCACTGCCAGATGACACGATGCTGGATAGCTGGACACTTGGTATGACAAATATGGCCCTTGTGTTCCAATGATCTTATGTTCTATTATTGTGTTGCCATGGTAAGCATGTTCTAGCATCTCTTGTACCCTAACTGAAATTCCCCAAATACACAGGCTCCAACAACATTGTGCCATGGATACTGTTGCCCCCACAATAAAGATCCTGTCTACTGGACACGGTTGCCCTGGTGGCCAAGGCCTGAGCAGCAACCTTCCCTCCTCCTCAATCTCTTCTCCCCTTTCTGTGCTGGGACCCATTCAGACCGGAAGTTCGCACCCTCTGGCCCCTGGAGCCAGGGCTTTACACTTCCCATCTTGGCATTTAGGGGGCAGGTGGTGCTGCTGCTGCCAATCAGTGCTTGGCGAGTCCCCGCCAGAGAGAGGCAGAGAGACCCTGGATGTGAGAGATTAGAATACCCCAGTGTGGGGAGCAGCTGTGCACCATGGCGTGAGAGAGCATGGGGGCATCCCCTGTATCCCAGTACACGGGCTAGCATGGGAAGGAAGGTTTCTTATAAAATAATTAATTACAATAATAGAAATATTTACTACGGGAACTCCTTTCTCCAGATTGTGAGAATGTGACATTATGCCCTTCACAAATGATGCATTTTCAAAAATTGGGCCTACTAGTCTAGATTTCCCAGTCACAAAACTAGCATTCTGGAGCCAAGACAATAAAACATAGTCCAACAAACAAATATTCCTTAAACATGTCCCTCCCTTCTCCCTCCACCATAGCCCACTCACAGTTGTAGGAATCGTCAGTGGAGATGAAGAATTCAGAGGTGCTTTCATGTGAGATCATGGGGGCAGAAGGTCTTTCATTCATTCCTCCCGCTGTTTGCCGTTTCCTCCATCACCAATAGCCCAGCATCGTCAACTTCTGAAGTTACCTGCTACTGTGTTCTGTGTAAATTGGTCTCTTGAAGCAGGGCTGACCTTAGGGGTGGGCCACCTACCTGGGTGACTGCCCAGGGAAGCCAGTGGCCAAGGTAAACTTGCAGCAGCACAAGGATAAGAACATAAGAGTGGCCATACTGAGACAAACCAAAGGTCTATCTAGCACTGGATCCTGTCTTCTGACAGTGGCCCCAAAGCCGGGAGCCCCAGAGGGAATGAAAAGAAAAGATAGTCATCAAGTGAGTCCTCTTCTGTCACCCATTCCTAGCATTTGACAAACAGATGCTAGTGACACTGTTCCTACCCATCCTGGTTGATAGCCCTTGATTGACCTACTCTCCATGAATATATCTAGTTAGATCTGCAGTGACAGGGACCCACAGGGAAGCAAAAGTACAGTTTGCTCAGGTGCTCTTTTCCCTGTCCACATTTTAGATGTACGAAGGCTCATCCCCAGTAGAAGTTAAGAGTTGGGACTGACCCTTGAATCAGAACAGGCTAAGTACAGTTCTGCTGCCTTCTACTCATACAATAAGCAGAACATTTCATTACCCCTGCTCTCAGTAAAGAGATTTGTAACTCAGTATTGATCTAAAGTGATCTCTTGGGCAACAAAGATCTGTCTGCTGGACACCTACCCAGAATAGGTGTGTTCCTCTAAATACAGCCTGGTCCTAAAACCTTGCTCCGGCCCTTTGGTTTATCACTAGGTGTCACAGGAGAGCTCCTTATAAATCATAATTTGAAAGTATTAGGTAGGACAATATCACTGAAATAATTGTGCCAATATTATCATAAAAAGCAACAGCTGTGTGAAGAAGCTAATCTTTCATCGTACATTTCAAACTTATGTATTTTCAGCCATGTGTATTTTACCCTGCACATGCTTTTAAAGTGTAATAATGCTCCAATTTTAATGGGGAAATTCAGGGAGATGAGGTCTTACATTTTCCCCAAAGAGGGAGCATAGACAGAGAAATCCCATTGTGTAGGTTAAAGATGTCTTCACACATATAGCCAGGCTTATGTGTAGGCTGAGGACAAGCCAGTAGCTCTGTACAGGTAGGTACCAATGATATAGGGAATGGTAGGAGAGAGTTCCTGGAGTCCAAATTTAGGCTGCTAGGTAGAAGATCGAAATCCATGACTTTCATGGTAGCATTCTCTGAAATATTTCCAGTTCCACACTCTGGGCCAGTTAGGTAGGTAGAACTGCAGGGTCTTAAACTGCAGATGAGACAAAGATGTAGGGAGAAGGGGTTTCAACTGAACAGGAACTGGGGACCCTGGTGGGAGTTTTTCTTCCTTGCCAGAGGTTGCTGTGAAAGCCAAGGCACTAAGAATTTTTTAAAACCACTAAATACTGGGAGAGTGGATCCACCCATGTTATCTAGGATGGGCAGGGATGAAGCCCTTAGCCTCTGTTTGTCAGAAGATGGGAATGGGCAACAGGGAGGGAAAACTTAATGATTACCTGGTCTGGTCATTCTCTCGGAAGCACATGGCACTACCCAGTATGAGCATGCACTCTGAAC
Organism: Pelodiscus sinensis; assembly: GCF_049634645.1. NCBI lineage: Eukaryota > Metazoa > Chordata > Testudines > Trionychidae > Pelodiscus > Pelodiscus sinensis. The sequence goes on along the minus strand of NC_134711.1, from coordinate 334,315,021 downwards.
CACCTGCCAGATGACACGGACCTGCCATTGGCCACTGCCAGATGACACGATGCTGGGTAGCTGGACCCTTGGTATGACAAATATGGCCCTTGTGTTCCAATGAGCTTATGTTCTATTATTGTGTTGCCATGGTAAGCATGTTCTAGCATCTCTTGTACCCTAACTGAAATTCCCCAAATACACAGGCTCCAACTACATTGTGCCATGGATACTGTTGCCCCCACAATAAAGATCCTGTCTACTGGACACGGTTGCCCTGGTGGCCAAGGCCTGAGCAGCAACCTTCCCTCCTCCTCAATCTCTTCTCCCCTTTCCGTGCTGGGACCCATTCAGACCGGAAGTTCGCAACCTCTGGCCCCTGGAGCCAGGGCTTTACACTTCCCATCTTGGCATTTAGGGGGCAGGTGGTGCTGCTGCTGCCAATCAGTGCTTGGCGAGTCCCCGCCAGAGAGAGGCAGAGAGACCCTGGATGTGAGAGATTAGAATACCCCAGTGTGGGGAGCAGCTGTGCACCATGGCGTGAGAGAGCATGGGGGCATCCCCTGTATCCCAGTACACGGGCTAGCATGGGAAGGAAGGTTTCTTATAAAATAATTAATTACAATAATAGAAATATTTACTACGGGAACTCCCTTCTCCAGATTGTGAGAATGTGACATTATGACCTTCACAAATGATGCATTTTCAAAAATTGGGCCTACTAGTCTAGATTTCCCAGTCACAAAACTAGCATTCTGGAGCCAAGACAATAAAACATAGTCCAACAAACAAATATTGCTTAAACACGTCCCTCCCTTCTCCCTCCACCATAGCCCACTCACAGTTGTTGGAATCGTCAGTGGAGATGCAGAATTCAGAGGTGCTTTCATGTGAGATCATGGGGGCAGAAGTTCTTTCATCCATTCCTCCCGCTGTTTGCCGTTTCCTCCATCACCAATAGCCCAGCATCATCAACTTCTGAAGCTACCTGCTACTGTGTTCTGTGTAAGTTGGTCTCTTGCAGCAGGGCTGACCTTAGGGGTGGGCCACCTACCTGGGTGACTGCCCAGGGAAGCAAGTGGCAGGGTAAACTTGCAGCAGTACAAGGATAAGAACATAAGAGTGGCCATACTGAGACAAACCAAAGGTCTGTCTAGCACTGGATCCTGTCTTCTGACAGTGGCCCCAAAGCCGGGAGCCCCAGAGGGAATGAAAAGAAGAGATAGTCATCAAGTGAGTCCTTTCTGTCACCCATTCCTAGCATTTGACAAACAGATGCTAGTGACATTGTTCCTACCCATCCTGGTTGATAGCTCTTGATTGACCTACTCTCCATGAATATATCTAGTTAGTTCTGCAGTAACAGGGTCCCAAAGGGAATTAAAAGTACAGTTTGCTCACGTGCTCTTTTCCCTAACCACATTTTAGATGTACGAAGGCTCATCCCCAGTAGAAGTTAAGAGTTGGGACTGACCCTTGAATCAGAACAGGCTAAGTACAGTTCTGCTTCCTTCTACTCATACAATAAGCAGAACATTTCATTACCCCTGCTCTCAGTAAAGAGATTTGTAACTCAGTATTGGCAAAAAGTGATCTCTTGGGCAACAAAGATCTGTCTGCTGGACACCTACCCAGAATAGGTGTGTTCCTCTATATACAGCCTCATCCTAAAACCTTGCTCCGGCCCTTTGGTTTATCACTAGCTGTCACAGGAGAGCTCCTTATAAATCATAATTTGAAAGTATTCGGTTAGACAATATCACTGAAATAATTGTGCCAATATTATCATAAAAAGCAACAGCTGTGTGAAGAAGCTAATCTTTCATCGTACATTTCAAACTTATGTATTTTCAGCCATGTGTATTTTACCCTGCACATGCTTTTAAAGTGTAATAATGCTCCAATTTTAATGGGGAAATTCAGGGAGATGAGGTCTTACATTTTCCCCAAAGAGGGAGCATAGACAGAGAAATCCCATTGTGTAGGTTAAAGATGGCTTCACACATATAGCCAGGCTTATGTGTAGGCTGAGGACAAGCCAGTAGCTCTGTACAGGTAGGTACCAATGATATAGGGAATGGTAGGAGAGAGTTCCTGGAGTCCCAATTTAGGCTGCTAGGTAGAAGATCGAAATCCATGACTTTCATGGTAGCATTCTCTGAAATATTTCCAGTTCCACGCTCTGGGCCAGTTAGGTAGGTAGAACTGCAGGGTCTTAAACTGTAGCTGAGACAAAGATGTAGGGAGAAGGGGTTTCAACTGAACAGGAACTGGGGACCCTGGTGGGAGTTTTTCTTCCTTGCCAGAGGTTGCTGTGAAAGCCAAGGCACTAAGAATTTTTTAAAACCCCTAAATTCTGGGAGAGTGGATCCACCCATGATATCTAGGATGGGCAGGGATGAAGCCCTTAGCCTCTGTTTGTCAGAAGATGGGAATGGGCAACAGGGAGGGAAAACTTAATGATTACCTGGTCTGGTCATTCTCTCGGAAGCACATGGCACTACCCAGTATGAGCATGCACTCTGAGCCACCTGCCAGATGACACGGACCTGCCATTGGCCACTGCCAGATGACACGATGCTGGATAGCTGGACCCTTGGTATGACAAATATGGCCCTTGTGTTCCAATGAGCTTATGTTCTATTATTGTGTTGCCATGGTGAGCATGTTCTAGCATCTCTTGTACCCTAACTGAAATTCCCCAAATACACAGGCTCCAACTACATTGTGCCATGGATACTGTTGCCCCCACAATAAAGATCCTGTCTACTGGACACGGTTGCCCTGGTGGCCAAGGCCTGAGCAGCAACCTTCCCTCCTCCTCAATCTCTTCTCCCCTTTCTGTGCTGGGACCCAGTCAGACCGGAAGTTCGCAACCTCTGGCCCCTGGAGCCAGGGCTTTACACTTCCCATCTTGGCATTTAGGGGGCAGGTGGTGCTGCTGCTGCCAATCAGTGCTTGGCGAGTCCCCGCCAGAGAGAGGCAGAGAGACCCTGGATGTGAGAGATTAGAATACCCCAGTGTGGGGAGCAGCTGTGCACCATGGCGTGAGAGAGCCTGGGGGCATCCCCTGTATCCCAGTGCACGGGCTAGCATGGGAAGGAAGGTTTCTTATAAAAGAATTAATTACAATAATAGAAATATTTACTACGGGAACTCCCTTCTCCAGATTGTGAGAATGTGACATTATGACCTTCACAAATGATGCATTTTCAAAAATTGGGCCTACTAGTCTAGATTTCCCAGTCACAAAACTAGCATTCTGGAGCCAAGACAATAAAACATAGTCCAACAAACAAATATTCCTTAAACATGTCCCTCCCTTCTCCCTCCACCATAGCCCACTCACAGTTGTTGGAATCGTCAGTGGAGATGAAGAATTCAGAGGTGCTTTCATGTGAGATCATGGGGGCAGAAGGTCTTTCATTCATTCCTACCGCTGTTTGCCGTTTCCTCCATCACCAATAGCCCAGCATCATCAACTTCTGAAGCCACCTGCTACTGTGTTCTGTGTAAGTTGGTCTCTTGAAGCAGGGCTGACCTTAGGGCTGGGCCACCTACCTGGGTGACTGCCCAGGGAAGCCAGTGGCAGGGTAAACTTGCAGCAGCACAAGGATACGAACATAAGAATGGCCATACTGAGACAAACCAAAGGTCTATCTAGCACTGGATCCTGTCTTCTGACAGTGGCCCCAAAGCCGGGAGCCCCAGAGGGAATGAAAAGAAGAGATAGTCATCAAGTGAGTCCTCTTCTGTCACCCATTCCTAGCATTTGACAAACAGATGCTAGTGACATTGTTCCTACCCATCCTGGTTGATAGCCCTTGATTGACCTACTCTCCATGAATATATCTAGTTAGATCTGCAGTGACAGGGACCCACAGGGAAGCAAAAGTACAGTTTCCTTAGGTGCTCTTTTCCCTAACCACATTTTAGATGTACGAAGGCTCATCCCCAGTAGAAGTTAAGAGTTGGGACTGACCCTTGAATCAGAACAGGCTAAGTACAGTTCTGCTGCCTTCTACTCATACAATAAGCAGAACATTTCATTACCCCTGCTCTCAGTAAAGAGATTTGTAACTCAGTATTGGCCAAAAGTGATCTCTTGGGCAACAAAGATCTGTCTGCTGGACACCTACCCAGAGTAGGTGTGTTCCTCTAAATACAGCCTGGTCCTAAAACCTTTTTCCGGCCCCTTGGTTTATCACTAGCTGTCACAGGAGAGCTCCTTATAAATCATAATTTGAAAGTATTCGGTTAGACAATATCACTGAAATAATTGTGCCAATATTATCATAAAAAGCAACAGCTGTGTGAAGAAGCTAATCTTTCATTGTACATTTCAAACTTATGTATTTTCAGGCATGTGTATTTTACCCTGCACATGCTTTAAAAGTGTAATAATGCTCCAATTTTAATGGGGAAATTCAGGAATATGAGGTCTTACATTTTCCCCAAAGAGGGAGCATAGACAGAGAAATCCCATTGTGTAGGTTAAAGATGTCTTCACACATCTAGCCAGGCTTACGTGTAGGCTGAGGACAAGCCAGTAGCTCTGTACAGGTAGGTACCAATGATATAGGGAATGGTAGGAGAGAGTTCCTGGAGTCCAAATTTAGGCTGCTAGGTAGAAGATCGAAATCCATGACTTTCATGGTAGCATTCTCTGAAATATTTCCAGTTCCACACTCTGGGCCAGTTAGGTAGGTAGAACTGCAGGGTCTTAAACTGTAGCTGAGACAAAGATGTAGGGAGAAGGGGTTTCAACTGAACAGGAACTGGGGACCCTGGTGGGAGTTTTTCTTCCTTGCCAGAGGTTGCTGTGAAAGCCAAGGCACTAAGAATTTTTTAAAACCCCTAAATTCTGGGAGAGTGGATCCACCCATGTTATCTAGGATGGGCAGGGATGAAGCCCTTAGCCTCTGTTTGTCAGAAGATGGGAATGGGCAACAGGGAGGGAAAACTTAATGATTACCTGCTCTGGTCATTCTCTCGGAAGCACATGGCACTACCCAGTATGAGCATGCACTCTGAGCCACCTGCCAGATGACACGGACCTGCCATTGACCACTGCCAGATGACACGATGCTGGATAGCTGGACCCTTGGCATGACAAATATGGCCCTTGTGTTCCAATGAGCTTATGTTCTATTATTGTGTTGCCATGGTGAGCATGTTCTAGCATCTCTTGTACCCTAACTGAAATTCCCCAAATACACAGGCTCCAACAACATTGTGCCATGGATACTGTTGCCCCCACAATAAAGATCCTGTCTACTGGACACGGTTGCCCTGGTGGCCAAGGCCTGAGCAGCAACCTTCCCTCCTCCTCAACCTCTTCTCCCCTTTCTGTGCTGGGACCCAGTCAGACCGGAAGTTCGCAACCTCTGGCCCCTGGAGCCAGGGCTTTACACTTCCCATCTTGGCATTTAGGGGGCAGGTGGTGCTGCTGCTGCCAATCAGTGCTTGGCGAGTCCCCGCCAGAGAGAGGCAGAGAGACACTGGATGTGAGAGATTAGAATACCCCAGTGTGGGGAGCAGCTGTGCACCATGGCGTGAGAGAGCCTGGGGGCATCCCCTGTATCCCAGTACACGGGCTAGCATGGGAAGGAAGGTTTCTTATAAAATAATTAATTACAATAATAGAAATATTTGCTATGGGAACTCCCTTCTCCAGATTGTGAGAATGTGACATTATGACCTTCACAAATGATACATTTTCAAAAATTGGGCCTACTAGTCTAGATTTCCCAGTCACAAAACTAGCATTCTGGAGCCAAGACAATAAAACATAGTCCAACAAAGAAATATTCCTTAAACATGTCCCTCCCTTCTCCCTCCACCATAGCCCACTCACAGTTGTTGGAATCGTCAGTGGAGATGAAGAATTCAGAGGTGCTTTCATGTGAGATCATGGGGGCAGAAGGTCTTTCATTCATTCCTCCCGCTGTTTGCCGTTTCCTCCATCACCAATAGCCCAGCATCATCAACTTCTGAAGCTACCTGCTACTGTGTTCTGTGTAAGTTGGTCTCTTGAAGCAGGGCTGACCTTAGGGGTGGGCCACCTACCTGGGTGACTGCCCAGGGAAGCCAGTGGCAGGGTAAACTTGCAGCAGCACAAGGATAAGAACATAAGAGTGGCCATACTGAGACAAACCAAAGGTCTGTCTAGCACTGGATCCTGTCTTCTGACAGTGGCCCCAAAGCCGGGAGCCCCAGAGGGAATGAAAAGAAGAGATAGTCATCAAGTGAGTCCTCTTCTGTCACCCATTCCTAGCATTTGACAAACAGATGCTAGTGACATTGTTCCTACCCATCCTGGTTGATAGCCCTTGATTGACCTACTCTCCATGAATATATCTAGTTAGATCTGCAGTGACAGGGACCCAAAGGGAAGCAAAAATACAGTTTGCTCAGGTGCTCTTTTCCCTGACTACATTTTAGATGTACGAAGGCTCATCCCCAGTAGAAGTTAAGAGTTGGGACTGACCCTTGAATCAGAACAGGCTAAGTACAGTTCTGCTTCCTTCTACTCATATAATAAGCAGAACATTTCATTACCCCTGCTCTCAGTAAAGAGATTTGTAACTCAGTATTGGCCAAAAGTGATCTCTTGGGCAACAAAGATCTGTCTGCTGGACACCTACCAGAGTAGGTGTGTTCCTCTAAATACAGCCTGGTCCTAAAACCTTGCTCCGGCCCTTTGGTTTATCACTAGCTGTCACAGGAGAGCTCCTTATAAATCATAATTTGAAAGTATTAGGTAGGACAATATCACTGAAATAATTGTGCCAATATTATCATAAAAAGCAACAGCTGTGTGAAGAAGCTAATCTTTCATCGTACATTTCAAACGTATGTATTTTCAGGCATGTGTATTTTACCCTGCACATGCTTTTAAAGTGTAATAATGCTCCAATTTTAATGGGGAAATTCAGGGAGATGAGGTCTTACATTTTCCCCAAAGAGGGAGCATAGACAGAGAAATCCCATTGTGTAGGTTAAAGATGTCTAGCAGCAGAAATGTATTATGAATTGGGGACCCTGCTAGGAGCCTTTTGTTCCTTGCCAGAGGTTGCCTTTAAGTCTGACACATTAATAGGTGGGAATGTAAGTGTGAAGCCATGTAAGTAAGTTTATTGGTTATCCAAACTGCTACATGGCTGCACTTAGATCTCCATCCGGTTCCTGGGGAGTCACCTACCAACCTGTCCTGCTCCCTTGGAATTTTTTTAGCAGTTATGCAGTTAATGAATAACACGCATTTTAATATTTAAATAGAATTTTTAAAATTTAAACCCCCTCCCCTCCGAAATTCTTATAATGTGGATCCATCAACATTAGCCAGCATGGACAGGGATGATGCCCCTAGCTTCTGTCAGAAGCTGGGAATGGACAACCGGGGAGGAATACCTTGTCGTTTACCTGGTCTGGTCATTCCCTCTGAAGCCCCTGCCATTGACCACTGCCAGATGACAGGATTCTGGGCTAGCTGGACCTTTGGTCTGACCAGTATGGCCCTTGTGTTCCCATGGTCGTATGTTCTATTCCTGTGTTGCCATGGTAAGCACCTTCCAGCATCTTTTGCAGCCTAACTGGAGTTCCCCAAATACACAGTTTCCAGAAGGACTGTTTCATGGATACTGTTGCCCCGACAGTGAAGTTCTGGCATTCTCTGTCTCCTGGATACTGTTGCCATGGTAGCAGAGGCCTAAGGAACAACCTTCCCTCCTTCTCAATCTCCCTTTCCCCTTCCTGTGCTGGAAGCCATGCAGACCAGGAGTCTGCAATCTCTGGCTATGTCTAGACTGCAGGCTTCGTTCGAAAGAGGCTCTTTCGAAAGATCGCGTCTAGACAGCAGGCGGATCTTTCGAAAGAGAAATCCGCTTTTTTGAAAGAGAGACCCAGCGAGTCTGGATGCTCTCTTTCGAAGACGGCCTCTTTACATTGAAGAACGCCTTCGTTCGAAAGAGGAACTTTCGAAAGAAGGCGTTCTTCCTCGTAAATTGAGGTTTACCGCCATCGAAAGTAAAGCTGCGTTCTTTCGAAATAATTTCGAAAGAACGCGGCTTGAGTCTGGACGCAGGGGAAGTTTTTTCGGGAAAAGCTTACTTTTCCTGAAAAACCCCCTGAGTCTGGACACGTTCTCTGGTTCTGACAGCCAGAGAGCTGCACATCCTCTCAAGGCATTTAGGGGGTGGGCTCTGTTGCTGCTACTGGATAGAGGCAGAGAGATGCTATGTGTGGTACATTATAATGCCCCGATTCTGGGAGCAGACATGCCCTACAGCAGAAGAGAGCATGGGGGAATCCCCTGCACTCAGATGCACAGGCGAATATGGGAGGGTGCACCTGCCACGCCTGCTGCACAGAATAGCAGGGGAGGGTGGATTTGCCACACTCTGGTGCACAGGCTATGATGGGAGAGGGACAGCCCGCTGCAGGGGGGAGGAGGGAAATTGAGCATGCCCTGATGTACAAGGTACATCAGGTAAGACCTGGGCTTAGACTCTGGGTGGTAAGAGGCATGGGATCCACCATGCCCCAGTGCATGGGGTACTGGGGAAGTGGAGACTGGCTGTGCCCCCTTGCATGGGATAGTAAAGGGGGGGATCTGCTGCAGCAGCTGCACAGAGTAGCAATGGGGAGGGGGTCTGAGCCCCTCAGTGCACTGTGTAGTATGGGAGGGTACGTCTACACTACAGCGCTAGTTCGAACTAACTTAGTTCGAATTAGTTAATTCGAACTAAGCTAGTTCGAACTAACGCATCTAGAACTAAAAACTAGTTCGAACTAGCGTTTTGCTAGTTCGAACTAGTAAGTCCACATTGAGTGGACTCTGAACAGGGCTTAAGGATGGCCGGAAGCAGTGCCGGCAGGGCATAAAAGGAGGACTTAGAGCATGGAGATACTGTCTCAGGCTAGCCGAGGGCTGCGCTTAAAGGGTCCCGACCCCCACCCCGGACACACAGTTCTAAGGGGTGCCCCGCTTGCAAAGAAGTTCTGGCTTGGAGTGCCCTGAGTGCCCACACTGGGCACATCACACCACTCGGCCATCAGCCCGGCTGCACTTGCCGCAGGCTGCCATCTGGGGAGAGGGAGTAATTGGGGGGCTGCAGGAGAGCTTCCACCCCCAGAAGCCCGCAGAGCCAGCCCAGTCCTCCCCATCGGGGGCTCGTACCCCATTCCTCCCTCACCTCCTTCCACTTACCCTTCCTTAGCCCCCCTTCTTATTGATGTACAAAATAAAGATAACGTTTCTTCCAACATTGACTCTGTCTTTATTGAAAAAAACTGGGGGAGACTGGGAAAAGGAGGTGGGAGAGGGGAAGAGAAAGGCTGGGAGAGGGGAGGGCAACTAACATGATCAGGGGTTGGGAACAGGTCCCAGATGAAGAGAGGCTACAGAGACTGGGACTGTTCAGCTTAGAAAAGAGGAGACGGAGGGGGGACAGGATAGAGGTCTGTAAAAGCAGGGGTTGGGTGGAGAGGGTGCATTCAGAAAAGTTCTTCCTGAGATCCCATAAAGAAGGACTAGAGGACACCAAAGGAAAGGAATGGGTAGCAGGCTTGAAACTAGTAAGAGAAAGTTGTTCTTGACAAAGCAAATAGTTAACCTGTGGAACTCCTTGCTGCAGGAGGCTGTGAAGGCTACAACTAGAACAGAGTTTAAAGGGAAGTGAGATCAAGTCATGGAGGTTGGGTCCATGGAGTCCTATTAGCCAGAGGGTAGGAGTGGTGTCCCTGCCCAAAGTTTGTGGAAGGCTGGAGAGGGATGGCACGAGACAAATGGCTTGGTCATTGTCTTCGGTCCATCCCCTCCAGGGTCCCTAGGGTTGGCCGCTGTGGGCAGACAGGCTACTGGGCTAGATGGACCTTTGGTCTGACCCAGGACGGCCATTGTAAGCTCAGGGCTCAGTGTCGGGGGTCTCAGTGGACCCCCTTGATTTTCATGCACACCTGGTCCTGGGTGGCCAGGCTGGCAGCTCTCCTGCCCTAGACGGCCACTTTCCTGTGCCTAGTGCGGAGATCGTGGACGAGGTCCACGATGTCCGCACTAGCCCAGGAAGGTGCCCGCCTCTTGCGGTCCAGGGCAAGCTCCCGGGAGCCGCCAGCCTGGTCCCGGCAAGAGGGGGTGGGCTGGGGGGCATCGGGTGGGTGGCTCTGTGCCGTGCCAGGTGCAGGGTCTGCTAGCTGGGTGCTGGCAGGCTTGCACCTGGCACGGGCACCGTAGCCAGCCCGTGCCCCTTTAAGGGGTCCGGGGCCGGGAGGGGGGCATAGAGTTTCCCTGGTGTTGGCCAGAGTGGCCACCAGGGAAACCTGGGGAGGGCTAGCCTCCCACTAGTTCGAACTAAAGGGCTACACAGCCCTTAGTTCGAACTAGCTAGTTCGAACTAGGCGTTAGTCCTCGTAAAATGAGGTTTACCTAGTTCGAACTAAGCGCTCCGCTAGTTCGATTCAAATTCGAACTAGCGGAGCGCTAGTGTAGCGCATAGGAAAGTTAGTTCGAACTAACGTCCGTTAGTTCGAACTAACTTTCTAGTGTAGACATACCCGGAGAGAGTTGAAGACACTGCAGCTGCTGCATGGGCTAGTAGGGGAGGAGGGACTCCGTTTGTCCCAGCGTATGAGAGCAGGGAAGGGGGGCCAGCTGTCCCCCTCCCACTGCAAGGGCAAGCAGGCAGGGTCCTCCAGAATATACAGCTCCTTAGGGGCACCTGCCTCTCTGCACCCCTGTGTGATTCTATGTGCATGGCTACTACAGGCCTTCTTCCTGCACCCTCCTGTGACCGAGTGGGGGTGCTGTCTACTTTTGTAATCCTGCATTCGCTCTGGTGTTGCATTCACTGTTTGTCTTATGGGGTCATATGTGATCCTGCTGTCCTATGCTATTCTGTAGTGATACTCTCTGTGTGTGCCTCAGTTTCCCCAGGCCCTGCAGCACTGGCTGCATGAGGAAGGGGAGGGTGGGTGTGACTCACTGGGGAAGTATGTGCAGTCTCTCACATCCTGAGGCCCAGGTGACAGCACACAGTACCTTGGGCCTGGAAGGAGGACAATGGAGGAGGCTGGGCTGCCTGGGATGAGTGAGCAGTGGCTGTGAAGGTGAGGCAGTCTCAGCTGGGTAGGATGAGGAGAGCAGACTGGGAGCAGGAAAAGGGGGTTCAGGGCCCTTCCCCCCAAGAGGAATAAGGCTGCCTACCCTAGCTCCTGTGCTAACATCAATCCTAAGCTACATTGTGTCTCTGTGAACCAATAAACCTTCTTCTGTTCCACCTGCTGCCTGAGAGTCACATCTGGCTGTGGATGGGAGTGCAGGGTTAGGGGCTCCCTGGCACACTGTCACACCTCCCACACATGCCCCTCTCAGACAGAAGAGGGCCCCCTGCTGCCAGATGGCAGCAGAGAGGAGCCCCCCAATCTCCAGACACAAGAAAGCCCCCGAGTGATAGTAAAGGGTGGGGCAAGGGAAGTCCCAGTGCCCCAGCAGGAGCCGCATGCGGGAGGCAGGAGCCACAGGCAGCAGATGCTGGGGGAAGCACGTGGATCTCGACAGATGTCTTCACACATCTAGCCAGGCTTATGTGTAGGCTGAGGACAAGCCAGTAGCTCTGTACAGGTAGGTACCAATGATATAGGGAATGGTAGGAGAGAGTTCCTGGAGTCCAAATTTAGGCTGCTAGGTAGAAGATCGAAATCCATGACTTTCATGGTAGCATTCTCTGAAATATTTCCAGTTCCACACTCTGGGCCAGTTAGGTAGGTAGAACTGCAGGGTCTTAAACTGTAGCTGAGACAAAGATGTAGGGAGAAGGGGTTTCAACTGAACAGGAACTGGGGACCCTGGTGGGAGTTTTTCTTCCTTGCCAGAGGTTGCTGTGAAAGCCAAGGCACTAAGAATTTTTTAAAACCCCTAAATTCTGGGAGAGTGGATCCACCCATGTTATCTAGGATGGGCAGGGATGAAGCCCTTAGCCTCTGTTTGTCAGAAGATGGGAATGGGCAACAGGGAGGGAAAACTTAATGATTACCTGGTCTGGTCATTCTCTCGGAAGCACATGGCACTACCCAGTATGAGCATGCACTCTGAACCACCTGCCAGATGACACGGACCTGCCATTGACCACTGCCAGATGACACGATGCTGGATAGCTGGACCCTTGGCATGACAAATATGGCCCTTGTGTTCCAATGAGCTTATGTTCTATTATTGTGTTGCCATGGTGAGCATGTTCTAGCATCTCTTGTACCCTAACTGAAATTCCCCAAATACACAGGCTCCAACCACATTGTGCCATGGATACTGTTGCCCCCACAATAAAGATCCTGTCTACTGGACACGGTTGCCCTGGTGGCCAAGGCCTGAGCAGCAACCTTCCCTCCTCCTCAACCTCTTCTCCCCTTTCTGTGCTGGGACCCAGTCAGACCGGAAGTTCGCAACCTCTGGCCCCTGGAGCCAGGGCTTTACACTTCCCATCTTGGCATTTACGGGGCAGGTGGTGCTGCTGCTGCCAATCAGTGCTTGGCGAGTCCCCGCCAGAGAGAGGCAGAGAGACACTGGATGTGAGAGATTGGAATACCCCAGTGTGGGGAGCAGCTGTGCACCATGGCGTGAGAGAGCCTGGGGGCATCCCCTGTATCCCAGTACACGGGCTAGCATGGGAAGGAAGGTTTCTTATAAAATAATTAATTACAATAATAGAAATATTTACTACGGGAACTCCCTTCTCCAGATTGTGAGAATGTGACATTATGACCTTCACAAATGATGCATTTTCAAAAATTGGGCCTACTAGTCTAGATTTCCCAGTCACAAAACTAGCATTCTGGAGCCAAGACAATAAAACATAGTCCAACAAAGAAATATTCCTTAAACATGTCCCTCCCTTCTCCCTCCACCATAGCCCACTCACAGTTGTTGGAATCGTCAGTGGAGATGAAGAATTCAGAGGTGCTTTCATGTGAGATCATGGGGGCAGAAGGTCTTTCATTCATTCCTCCCGCTGTTTGCCGTTTCCTCCATCACCAATAGCCCAGCATCATCAACTTCTGAAGCTACCTGCTACTGTGTTCTGTGTAAATTGGTCTCTTGAAGCAGGGCTGACCTTAGGGGTGGGCCACCTACCTGGGTGACTGCCCAGGGAAGCCAGTGGCCAGGGTAAACTTGCAGCAGCACAAGGATAAGAACATAAGATTGGCCATATTGAGACAAACCAAAGGTCTATCTAGCACTGGATCCTGTCTTCTGACAGTGGCCCCAAAGCCGGGAGCCCCAGAGGGAATGAAAAGAAGAGATAGTCATCAAGTGAGTCCTCTTCTGTCACCCATTCCTAGCATTTGACAAACAGATGCTAGTGACACTGTTCCTACCCATCCTGGTTGATAGCCCTTGATTGACCTACTCTCCATGAATATATCTAGGTAGATCTGCAGTGACAGGGACCCACAGGGAAGCAAAAGTACAGTTTGCTCAGGTGCTCTTTTCCCTGACTACATTATAGATGTACAAAGGCTCATCCCCAGTAGCAGTTAAGTGTTGGGACTGGCCCATCAATCAGAACAGGCTAAGTACAGTTCTGCTGCCCTCTACTTATACTATAAGTGGAACGTTTTATTACCCCTGCTCTCAGTAAAGAGATTTGTAACTCAGTATTGGCCAAAAGTGATCTCTTGGGCAACAAAGATCTGTCTGCTGGACACCTACCCAGAGTAGGTGTGTTCCTTTAAATACAGCCTGGTCCTATAACTTTCCTCTCTCCCTTTGTTTTATCACTAGCTTTCACAGGAGAGCTCACTCAGACCTTCCTTATAAATTATAATTTGAAAGTATTAGGTTGGACAATATTACTGACATATTTCTACCAATATTATCATAAAAAGCAACAGCTGTGTGAAGAAGCTGATCTTTGAACATATATTTCAAACTTTTGCAGTATCCTGTATGTGTATTTTACACTGCATATTGCTTCTAAAATATGTATTAATGCTTCAATTGCAATGGCTAGAATTTTGAGGAAATGGGGTCATGCATTCTCCTTAAATTGGGAGTAGGGATAGAGAGGTTCCATTTTGAAGGTTGAAGTTGTCTTTACACATGTAGCCAGGCTTATGTGTGGGTAGGAGCCTTTTGCCATTTGCAGGTAGGATTAATGATATAGGGAATAGGCCCTGAAGGCTAAATTTAGATTGCTAGGTAAGAGACTGAAGTCCAGGGCTATCTGAAATTTTTCCAGGCCACAAGGAAATCTAATTGGACTGGTAGAACTGCAGAGTCATAAACTGTGGATGAGTCAATGATGGGGGAGCAGCAGAAATGTATTATGAATTGGGGACCCTGCTAGGAGCCTTTTGTTCCTTGCCAGAGGTTGCCTTTAAGTCTGACACAGTAATAGGTGGGAATGTAAGTGTGAAGCCATGTAAGTAAGTTTATTGGTTATCCAAACTGCTACATGGCTGCACTTAGATCTCCATCCGGTTCCTGGGGAGTCACCTACAACCTGTCCTGCTCCCTTGGAATTTTTTAGCAGTTATGCAGTTAATGAATAACACGCATTTTCATATTTAAATAGAATTTTTAAAATGTAAACCCCCTCCGCCCCGAAATTCTTATAATGTGGATCCATCAACATTAGCCAGCATGGACAGGGATGATGCCCCTAGCCTCTGTCAGAAGCTGGGAATGGACAACCGGGGAGGAATACCTTGACGTTTACCTGGTCTGGTCATTCCCTCTGAAGCCCCTGCCATTGACCACTGCCAGAGGACAGGATTCTGGGCTAGCTGGACCTTTGGTCTGACCAGTATGGCCCTTGTGTTCCCATGGTCTTATGTTCTATTCCTGTGTTGCCATGGTAAGCACATTCCAGCATCTTTTGTAGCCTAACTGGAGTTCCCCAAATACACAGTTTCCAGACGGACTGTTTCATGGATACTGTTGCCCCGACAATGAAGTTCTGGCATTCCCTGTCTCCTGGATACTGTTGCCATGGTAGCAGAGGCCTAAGGAACAACCTTCCCTCCTTCTCAATCTCCCTTTCCCCTTCCTGTGCTGGAAGCCATGCAGACCAGGAGTCTGCAATCTCTGGCTATGTCTAGACTGCAGGCTTCTTTCAAAAGAGCCTCTTTTGAAAGATCGCGTCTAGACTGCAAGCGGATCTTTTGAAAGAGAAATCCGCTTTTTCGAAAGAGAGCACCCAGCGAGTCTGGATGCTCTCTTTCGAAGACGGCCTCTTTACATTGAAGAACGCCTTCTTTCGAAAGAGGAACTTTCGAAAGAAGGCGTTCTTCCTCGTAAATTGAGGTTTACCACCATCGAAAGAAAAGCCGCGTTCTTTCGAAATAATTTCGAAAGAACGCGGCTTGAGTCTGGACGCAGGGGAAGTTTTTTCGGGAAAAGCTTACTTTTCCCGAAAAAACCCCTGAGTCTGGACACGGCCTCTGGTTCTGACAGCCAGAGAGCTGCACATCCTATCAAGGCATTTAGGGGGTGGGCACTGTTGCTGCTACTGGATAGAGGCAGAGAGATGCTATGTGTGGTACATTATAATGCCCCGATTCTGGGAGCAGACATGCCCTACAGCAGAAGAGAGCATGGGGGGAATCCCCTGCACTCAGATGCACAGGCGAATATGGGAGGGTGCACCTGCCACGCCTGCTGCACAGAATAGCAGGGGGGGTGGATTTGCCACACTCTGGTGCACAGGCTATGATGGGAGAGGGACAGCCCGCTGCAGGGGGGAGGAGGGAAATTGAGCATGCCCTGATGTACAAGGTACATCAGGTAAGACCTGGGCTTAGACTCTGGGTGGTAAGAGGCATGGGATCCACCATGCCCCAGTGCATGGGGTGCTGGGGAAGTGGAGACTGGCTGTGCCCCCTTGCATGGGATAGTAAAGGGGGGGGGATCTGCTGCACCAGCTGCACAGAGTAGCAATGGGGAGGGGGTCTGAGCCCCTCAGTGCACTGTGTAGTATGGGAGAGAGTTGAAGACACTGCAGCTGTTGCATGGGCTAGTAGGGGAGGAGGGACTCCGTTTGTCCCAGTGTATGAGAGCAGGGAAGGGGGACCAGCTGCCCCCAGTGAATGGGACAACAGAAAAGGGGGCACCAGCTGTCCCCCTCCCACTGCAAGGGCAAGCAGGCAGGGTCCTCCAAAATATACAGCTCCTTAGGGGCACCTGCCTCTCTGCACCCCTGTGTGATTCTATGTGCATGGCTGCTGCAGGCCTTCTTCCTGCACCCTCCTGTGACCTAGTGGGGGTGCTGTCTACTTTTGTAATCCTGCATTCGCTCTGGTGTTGCATTCACTGTTTGTCTTATGGGGTCATATGTGATCCTGCTGTCCTATGCTATTCTGTAGTGATACTCTCTGTGTGTGTGCCTCAGTTTCCCCAGGCCCTGCAGCACTAGCTGCATGAGGAAGGGGAGGGTGGGTGTGACTCACTGGGGAAGTATGTGCAGTCTCTTACATCCTGAGGCCCAGGTGACAGCACACAGTACCTTGGGCCTGGAAGGAGGACAGTGGAGGAGGCTGGGCTGCCTGGGATGAGTGAGCAGTGGCTGTGAAGGTGAGGCAGTCTCAGCTGGGTAGGATGAGGAGAGCAGACTGGGAGCAGGAAAAGGGGGTTCAGAGCCCTTCCCCCCAAGAGGAATAAGGCTGCCTACCCTAGCTCCTGTGCTAACATCGATCCTAAGCTACATTGTGTCTCTGTGAACCAATAAACCTTCTTCTGTTCCACCTGCTGCCTGAGAGTCGCATCTGGCTGTGGATGGGAGTGCAGGGTTGGGGGCTCCCTGGCACACTGTCACACCTCCCACACATGCTCCTCTCAGACAGAAGAGGGCCCCCTGCTGCCAGATGGCAGCAGAGAGGAGCCCCCCAATCTCCAGACACAAGAAAGCCCCCGAGTGATAGTAAAGGGTGGGCCGAGGGAAGTCCCAGTGCCCCAGCAGGAGCCGCATGCGGTAGGCAGGAGCCACAGGCAGCAGATGCTGGGGGAAGCACGTGGATCTCGACAGATGCTGGGGTGGGGGAGCTGCAGGGAAGCCCTAGGCCCCAAGCCAGAACCACACACAGTGGGAGAGGAAGGAAAGCAGAGCCTGGGGGGAGGGCTCAGTTGCATAGGTCCCCATGATTTGTAAGGACAGCCCCGTGAGCACGGGAGGGAGGGCCGAGCGTGGTTCGGTGTATGAGGAGGACAGGCAAGTTGGGAGATAGGCTGACCCCAGTGCAGGGGAGGGAAACTGAGCATTCCCTGGTATCTGAGAAGAGCAGTGAAGGGGGTAAGGTGGGGGCCACCTGACCTCTGGTGCAAGGGATGGCAGGGGAGGGGAACTGAGTGTAGCCCAGTGTATGAGGAGGGCAAAATATAGGGGGACTGTCAACAATCCAGTGCATGGGGGGGTGCAGGAGGGGGTCCTTGTGCAGCAGGCATATCCGAGAGCTAAAGGAACATCCTGATTGCTCAGGGCTTGGGTCCCTGGCTGGGAGTCAAACGAGCAACCCCCAGGGCAGGGTGGTCTCTCTGGAGGCTGCCTGTATGGAGCACTATGTATGTATCCCATTTCCAGGCTCAGAGGGGCCAGGACTGCCCCATCACAGGAGGTGCCACTTTGCCATGGAGACCAGGGAGGGGCTTGCAGTGCAGGAGTGCTGGGTTGCAAGGACCAAGGCAAAAAGTATTTACACTGTCCAGGTGTGGAAAGGAGGGGGAGAAGCAGGGATGGAGATTCACAGTGCTCTCCCAGTGCTGGGGGGCAGGAAGGAGGAATAGGCAGTGCAGGACTTGAATGCCACAGTGCACGAGAGGTGCATAGGGAAGGGGGGAAGACAGAAGACGTGCAGGTTGCCCACCACTGATTTGCATGTTAACAGCCGTGTTTCGATAACGTCTGCTCCACAGTGGCACAGCTACACGCTGGAGTGCACATCAGCAGAAGGAGATTTCCTTGAACATATCTAATCTACCTTTCCAAGAGGTGGCAGCTAGATGAATCCTTCTATTGACCTAGCCGTGTCTACACTGGAGGTTAAGTCGACTTAACTTCTGTGCTCAAGGCATGGCATTTGTCAGAGCTTTAGCTGGTACTTTATCCTGCCTTGATTCAGCTCCATCCCTGGGGTAGCTTGTGTTGGCTTCCCTACCCCTATCTGAGTAGGCTGGGTGTGGGTGGGTGTCAGGGGACAGGGGGAGACTAGAACCCATCACCCTGCCTTATCCTCCCTTCTTTCAATAGCAGCCAGCTCCATGTGGGGGGCTCCTTTTGCTGCCTGCCTAGCCACTACCTGAATGTGTACTTATTAAAGTTTAGGCACCCTACATTGCTCTGTCTTTTGCCTGGTCCCAGAGCCATGCATAGGGGTGAGAGACCCTCTCTTGGGATTCACTAATAGAATGCCTGCCCTAGTAGGTGCTATGCTGCCATGAGCTCTTCACAAGAGCCAGCTGCCTTTGACTGCCTGGAGTTCATTCCCTCGGTTCTCTGCCGTCTTAAGGGGACCATTTATCACAACTGTCTGAGAGCCCCTGGCACAGCAGCTCCTGCCACTGCTCAAAGAGGCCTGGCTCTCCAGCCCCAGGCCTTTGGGCTTAACATAGGAGGGGTGACTGCTTTTCTGGGAGAGAAAGTGGAATCCCTGTCAGGGCTGGGCCTGCTGCCTTCCTGCCACTACCTCCTCTTCCTTCCTTGGCAGAGGGGGTGTCACATTACCGAATTGGAGAGAAGCAGCCAGATCGCTGCTGCACCCCTAGGTGGGGGTGTTGGCCCCAGAAATTAGTATTGAATGGGAGATTATTGTTTGTTGATCTTATGTACGCTATTGATGTGAGTGTATAATGTCTGTGTGTGTAGGTAGGAATCTGTAATCTGTGTGGAAGCTGAATATTTCTGTGAATGTGCTTAAGCATGGCTATGGACAGGCTGAGTAGCAAAGCCCTGTGGAACAATGACTCTCAATAGGCTATGGACACACCCAAAGAATGGGATTTGTCACCTGAGGGCAGCCAGCAGGGAACACACAGAGGCTGAGGACCAGGTGACCGGCTGAGACCAGAAGAGGCCAGGAAGGGGATAAAAAAGGCCATGTGGTCGATGCCATTTTGTTCTCAGCTCAGCACTTCATCCCAGAGGCAGCACTGCAGGGGTTGAAGGGCCCGGAAGACCTGTGAACCCATCCTGATCGTAGGATGTGCAATAAGAACTTTTAAACCAGCAGCTGCAACATCTCTGCTAGAGCCTGCATCGAGGACTGGGAGATTCGGTGCATGTAACGTACTGTACTTTAATAACCTTACTCTCAGGCTTTTCTTTCTTGTAATAATAAACCTTTAGATGTAGATTCTAAAGGATTGGCCCAGCGTGATTTGTGGGTAAGGTCCAGAGGGTAAATTGACCAGGGATCTGTTGCTGGTTTCTTGGAACCGGACAGAACTTGTTCGGGGTAGGTGGGATTGGGTGCTAGGACCCCCCACCTGTGTATAGGCCCGGGGCCATCTGGGGCACGGATATTGCTGGGGTGTAGGAGGGGTTTTGCTCGGGAGGCTTCAGGTAGGCAGCTGAAGCGCTCTGTGAGACTGGTTTGTGGCCTATTTGGAGAGGTCGCCAGTCAGGGGGGGCTGTAAGGAGCCCCGGATTTGAGCAATTCGCCCTGAGCGGATGCCCTCAGTAAAGAATAAAATTGTCAGACACGTAGAAGAACACAATTTGTTGGGCAAAAGTCAACATGGTTTCTGTAAAGGGAAATCATGACTTACTACTCTATTAGGGTATGTCTACACTAGCCCCATAGTTCAAAGTAGGGAGGCTAATGTAGGCATTCGAAGTTGCAAATGAAAACTGGGATTTAAATATCCCGGGCTTTACTTGCATCTTCCCATCTGGGCGCCATTTTTAAATCTCCCTAGTCTGAACTAACTGCCCGTGGCTACATGGGCCTTAATTCAAGTTAACTGTTACACCTCATGGAAGAGAGGTTAAAATGACTGGGACTTTTCGGTTTAGAAAAGAGGAGACTGAGGAAGGATATGATAGAGGTATATCAAATCATGAGTGGTGTGGAGAGGATGAATAAAGAAAAGTTATTTACAGTAAAACTCCGATGGTCCAGCATTTGATGGTCCAGCACTCCTGATGGTCCGGCACCATCAGGAACCCGGAAGTGCTCTGGGCAGCCAGACCATTGGAGTTGCTCTGCCCCCAGCTTCCCGGATTCAGCCGCTGCTAAAACTGACCAGCAGCTGAATCCGGGAAGCCGGGGGCAGATCAGCTGGGGTGCTGCCAGGTTGGTCTCGCCACGCCAAGGGTCGGCGCTACCGGACCAAACCGGCAGCACTTCAGCTGCTCTGCTGCAGGCATCCCCGATTCAGCCGCTGCTGAAACTGACCAGCAGCGGCTGAATCAGGGATGCCTGGGGCAGAGCCGGACTATTGGAAGGGGGGGCTATGAGGGGTCTGGAGCCAGACCCCTCATAGCTTCTCCTTCTGATAGTCCGGCATATCTGATAATCCGGCACCCCCTGGGTCCCAAAGGTGCCGGATTATCGGAAGTTTACTGTACTTGTTCCCATAATATAAAAACAAGAGGACACCAAATGAAATTAAAGGGTAGCAGGTTTAAAACTAATAAAGAAAGTTCTTCTTCACACAACACACAGTTAACCTGTGGAACTCCTTGCCAGAGGAGGCTGTGAAGGCTAGGACTATAACAGAGTCTAAAAAAGAACTAGATAATTTCATGGAGGTTAGGTCCATAAAAGGCTATTAGCCAAAAGAATAGAAATGGTGCCCCGGCCTCTGTTTGTCAGAGGCTGGAGAAGGATGGCAGGAGACAAATTGCTTGATCATTGTCTTCAGTCCACCCCATCTGGGGCACCTGGCACTGTCCACTGTCAGCAGACAGGCTACTGGGCTAGATGGACCTTTGGTTTGACCCAGTGTGGCCATTCTTATGTTCTTATGTTCTCCATCCCATTCCTTTGGTATCCCAAGATTGTCCTGGCTTTGGCCACTGCTGTGACTGTTTCTGTGCAGTTGTTGACTATGACCCCCAGGGCTTTTCACTGAGGGCTGTTCTAACTGGGATGGTTCCTCTGGCACAAGTCTTAGCAAATATATATTTTCTCCACTCTGAAATTTTGAGTAACCAGGTGAATGAGAGACTCTCTACAGTACAGAATCTCCAGCCTCACTATCAGTGCTGTAAGAGACACACATGGGTAACAAGCGTCCCAACTCATTTTTTTCCTGATGGGGCCTATTAAAGTTTCCCAAACCACACACATTAGTGAGCATGGAGCTTCATCAACTATGGAATTCACATTAGAAAGGCTGGCTGTTCATCTGTCATTTATACAAACAATGAAAATGTCGCTTTCCAGTGTGGGTGTGTCTAGACAACAGGTTTTTTTCAGAAAAACTTCTCCTGCGTCTAGACTGCTGCCACATTCTTTTGAAAGTAAATCGACTGCGGAAAACCTCGTTTTACGAGGAAGAATGCCTTGTTTTGAAAGTGCACTTTTGAAAGAAGGCGCTATGTAATGCAAACTGTGCTTTTCAAAAGAGAGTATCAGGACTGCCTGGGTGCTCCCTTTCGAAAAAGCAGATTGCTGGTTCAAAAGTACTGGTTGTAGTCTAGTTGCTCTTTTTCGAAGGAGGATTTTTCAGAAGTATCTTTCGAAAAAGCCTCTTTCGAAAAAGGCATGTACCCTGTGGGAATAGACCAATCTGTTTCCACCATTACACCGTTTACCAGTCGTGCATGTGTTGCCTGATACAAACATTGTCTGTCCTTACAGGTATTTATCCTGCGACCATCATCCCAGACACCAGTCACATAAGAAGTAAGGAGACCATACGATACAGGCAGGAGACATCTTTCTTCCTGATAGTTCCACCCATTCTACTCTTCTCAATGTCAGATTCCAACACAACGGACTTCACCAACCCCTCTGTCTTCATCCTGCTTGGCATTCCTGGGCTAGAACCAGTTTATGTCTGGATCTCCATCCCCTCCTGTATCATATACACCATCGCTGTTTTGGGGAACTTCACCATCCTGTTCATAGTGAAGATGGAACCAAGCCTCCATGAGCCCATGTACTATTTCCTCTGCATGCTGGCCATCACCGACCTCTTCATGTCCACCTGTCTTATGCCCAAAATGCTGAGCATCTTCTGGTTCAATTCCAGGGAGATCAATTTTCATGCCTGCTTTGCCCAGCTCTATTTCTTTCACTGCTTTTCAGTGATAGAGTCTGGGATCTTCATGGTCATGGCCTTTGATCGCTACGTGGCCATCTGCCATCCCCTGAGACATACCACCATTGTGACAAACCTCATGGTGGGCAAGATTGGCCTGGCCATATTGTTGCGTGGCACTATAATTGAACTGCCCACCATCCTCCTGGCGAGGCAGTGGCATTACTGCAGAACCAACATCATCCCCCAGCCGTACTGTGTGCACATCGCTGTGGTGAAACTGGCCTGTGGTGACACCAGGGTAAGTAGTCACTACGGCCTCTTTTTGCTATTCTGTGTGATGGGTCTGGATGCGATTTTCATTGTTGTGTCCTACACCCAGATCCTCAGGGCCATCTTCAGCCTCCCCACAAAGGACGCCCGGCTCAAAACCTTTGGGACTTGCATCTCCCACCTCTGTTCCATTATAGTGTTTTACATCCCAGGGCTCTTCCTCTCCCTCACGTCCCGATTTGACCAGAAGATGCCTCAGTATTTCCATGCTCTCATTAACAACGTGTACTACTCAATGCCCGCCATGCTCAACCCCATCATCTATGGGCTGAGGACCAAACAGATCCGGGACAGGCTGCTCCATCCGTTTATTCATAATGGCACCTGAGTTTTCCTGGCTTAGATCAAGGTCTGTGTTGAGCTAGCTGGTGACATGGTGCTGTGCTCTGTTCACTTAGTCACTTACCGAGCACTCAGGAAGTCATTAAACCGTGTCCTATTCTTATTTTGTCTGTCGTGTGAATAACTGGAGATTTGATCTGAGCACAACTCAAACCAGAGGGTTCTCCACCTTTCAAACATTGAGCAATTACATCTCGGAGTCCCTGTGCCCTCCCTGCCTATTCCCTCAAAGATGTGCCTCTCACCCACCCTTTCCTCATGGGTCCCTCTCCCTTCTCCATTGCATCCCCCATGTCGCCACCTCTGTTTTGACACTTTCCCCAGACCTCTCATTCACTCCTCTCCTCCCCTTCTTCCAGCACTCACTGGAATATCCCCACCTCTGTCCTCACCAGCCGGGCTCCCTCTGTCCTAAGATTGGAACAGGAGTTTCCACAGACTGACAAGGAACCTGCTGGGAGGGTGCAGCTCTGGGATCAGCAGGCCAGCAGGAGTGGGGAGGGAGGCAGTGCAATTTGTCTCCAAACGACACTGGAGCGGGGCTGGCTTTGCTAGCAAGCGCCAGGTGTGGCAGAGCAGAGGTTGTGGTGTTGGTGCATCTTGTTCACTGGCCCATGTGAAGCCTTAAGTAATTTAGCTAGACAGGGATTGTCTGACAGGTTTGCAGCCTTTCAGTGGATTTTCATTACCGAGTATCGTACTGAGCCAGGTACACAGGGGTCTGCGCTCAAACATCCTTTTGCTGATCTATGACCACTTTCCATATACTTTCCACAGTCCCCTTAGAATTAGGGCTCCTCTCTGAGGCCCGGTGGTGCAGGGAGGACCCACACTCCTCTAGCCCATCACCCCACCCCTTATACAGTGGTCCCCGATTCCAGGCCAACGTGGCTGTGATTGTTGGCCATCCACTGGAGCTGGAGCTGGGATGCCCAGCCCCCTTGCTTCTCCACCATGAGTATGCACCTGAGCCCAGACGTTATTGCTGGCCTATTCTCAATAAGGCCTTAGGGCCACTAACTGTTGTTTGCTGCTTGACTTGGGGACAGCCTGAGCCACAGACCCTGCACCGCCCACCCTGGCCGAGGGCCTGGGTCCCAGAACTGGCTGTTGGCTGCTCGGCCCTGGACACAGGCCTGAACCAGGGTTTTGCCGGTGTCCTGCCCTGACAGATGGCCTGGACTCGTATCTGCTGCTTTGCCCTGATTGCAGAACAAAGACCCCAACTGGCTGCAGCTCTGCATGGCCGGCCAGGCCATGGGCTGTGGTTGACAGGTAACTCCCTTACTGAGGTGTACCAAGTTGGGGCGGCCTCCCTCTGACCCAGAGTGGGAAGGACCCCTACGAATCCACTGCCAGGAGCCGTAAGGGGGTGCTGGTGTGAGAAATGTGAAAATGAAAGATCTGATGGGAAAGTGGGAAGGACAAAGGTGTTTCACGCTTTCATCGAATATTGGCTCTTTTTCCTCAGAAGCATTTCTTAAACATACACAAACATGCCGTCACACAGGCTGTGTCTAGACTACATGTAGATTAGGATTATAGGCAAAGGCAAATGAAGCTGTTTGTCGGCTCAGCGCGGCAGCCATGTAAATGTAAATGAAGCCGCGATCATTTAAATCACGGCTTCATTTGCCTTTGCCAAAACAACAAATCTACATGGCTCCGTTGACAGAGCCATGTAGTTTAGACATACCCACAGTGTCTGTGGGGCAAAAAGGTGACAGCTGTCCATGAGAGGGCCTCTCTGGCTGATGCATTGGGAAAATGAAAAAAAAATCTGTGGTGAATAAGAAAGAGGGATTTAAACTTAGTTGGAAGCCAGGCTCTGTTTTACTCCATACCTCTAATCCTTTTAATTGTCCTGATCAACTTAGAATCAGAGAATCCCTGTGCTAGCTGAGATCTCATGAATCATCAAGTCCTATCCCCAGCCGAAAGCAGAACCGACCCCAATTAACTCATCCCAGCCAGGGATCTGTCAATCCGAGACTTAAACACCTCTAGGGAAGGGGATTCCACCCCCTCTCTAGGGAACCCATCCCAGCGCTTCCCCACCCGCCTAGTTAAATAGTTTTTCCTAATCTCCAACCTAGACCTCCCCCACTGCAACTTGAGACCATTGCTCCTTGTTCTGCCATCTGTCACTACTGAGAACAGCCTCTCTCCATCCTCTTTGGAACCTCCCTTCAGGAAGTTGAAAGCTGCTCTCAAATCCCCCCTCACTCTTCTCTTCTCCAGACTTAATAAACCCAAATCACTCAGCCTCTCCTTGTAGGTCACCAGTCCCTTTGATGTCTGCCCAGCCCTCCTGGGCATTTACCTGTTAGCAGATCTCCTGTGGAGCCCTCAGCATTAGCCCTAGTTTTTTTTTTAACTGATCAACTATAATTTTAAAATAAAGACAAATACACAGAGCAGCCAATTCCCTTCGGACACAGCAGAGACTCTGAATCGTCTCATCTCCCACTGGGAAGGTCCCTCAATTAGTGTTTACTGCTACACCTAGATAAAGAGCCCAGAGGCAGACATGGGACAGAGTCGCTGTCCTGAGAGTCTCCAGCTGCCAGACAGTTTACATCCAGGTGCCACATCACCTGTAGATGCTGTGTGTAGCCCAGAGTTATGTGACAATCCCTGTGTCGGTTTTCAGCCTGGGGTGTTTCTCTGGATAGTGCAGTGAGAAATGTGTGGGACGCAGATGCCTGAAGGGGATTCCCAGAGAAGACATTTCCATCCCAGGATTCACAGGTACCATCCACTGCTGAGGAGCTCTCCTGCTTGAGACCCTAGTACATCATGGGTCGGATGGGAGAGGGAGTCAGTCTCTGGTCCTTTTTTGCACTGCACAGACCTTCAGCCTCCTAGGTCCCTCACTGTAGGGGATGGATTTTCTCGATTACCAAAGTTAAACGGGCCACACTTTGTTCTATATCTGCACCCTGGCTGATACCTCCAGCTCTGCGGTTGCTGCATTTCATAAGCACAGAGGATCCGTCAGGATGAAAGGGGGCAGCTAATGTACAATACAAAGCAAAAGTCTGAAGCTGTGGTCCAGGGATAGTTCAGGCTCCATGCTGGCAAAACACTCCTTAGTGGAAGAGCTGAATAATGACCTCAGGAGCAACAAACAGAATCATAGAATACTAGGACTGGAAGGGACCTCGAGAGGTCATCAAGTCCAGTTCCCTGCCCTCATGGCAAGACTCAGTACTGTCTAGACCATCCCTGATAGATATTTGTCTAACTTACTCTTAAATATCTCCAGTGATGGAGATTCCACACAATTTATTACAATGTTTAAACCACCGTGACAGGAACTTTTCCCTAATGTCCAACGTAAACCTCCCTTGCTGCAGTTAAAGCCCATTGCTTCTTGTTCTATCCTCAGAGGCCAAGATGAACACGTTTTCTCCCTTCTCTTTGTGACACCCTTTTAGATACCTGAAAACTGCTCTCATGTCCCCTCTCAGTCTTCTCTTTTCTAAACTAAACAAACCCAATTCTTTCAGCCTTTCCTCATAGGTCATGTTCTCTAGACCTTTAATCATTCTTGTTGCTCTTCTCTGGACTTTCTCCAATTTCCCCACATCTCTCTTGAAATGTGGTGCCCAGAACTGGACACAATACTCCAACTGAGGCCTAACCAGCGCAGAGCAGAGCGGAAGAATGACTTCTCTTGTCTTGCTCACAACACACCTGTTAATGCATCCTAGAATCATGTTTGCTTTTTTTCGTAAAAGCGTCACACTGTTGACTCATATTTAGCTTGTGGTCCACTATAACCCCTAGATCCCTTTGTGTTGTGCTCCTTTCCTGACAGTCACTTCCCATTCTGTATGTGTGAAACTGATTATTCCTGCCTAAGTGGAGCACTTTGCATTTGTATTTATTAAATCTCATCCTGTTTACCTCTGACCATTTCTCCAATTTGTCCAGATCTTTTTGAATTATGATCCTGTCCTCCAAAGTTTCTTTCTCCTCACTGAGCTATGGGCCTACCCTGTCCTTGTATGTATAGAATGTCTTCTCTTTATGCCTGTAGCTAGTCTGAGCTCATTTTGTGCCTTTGCCTTTCTAATCTTGCCCTTGCATTGCTGTATTCTTTGCCTACATTCGTCCTTTGTAATTTGTAATTTGTCCTAGGACAAATGGAACTAGGTAAAATGAATGGATGAAGTTCCTGAATTCTCTCACTGTCCAGCATGTTCTCCAGCTTCCAATCATTGGGTGGCTCTTTTCTGCACATGCTCTAATTATTCAGCATCTTTTTTTCTTAAATGTGGACTCCAGGGCTGGACACAGAGAGTTCTGCCAGTGCCAAGGGCAGAGATAAAATCCTTCCCATGTCCCAACTCACCACTGCCCTGTGTGTGCCTCCAAGGGTCACAAGACCCCCTTTAGCCATAGTATTGCAGTGGGATTTCCTCTTTTCTTCTTCATGTGCTCTATAGTCTCCTTTTCGTGGCCCCTCCCCTTTCAAATCATCGTTCTATTCCTAAGATGTTTTTTACATCTCCCGTTCATTTTAATTACTCCCAATGTGGATTGCTTGCTATTTTCCCATATTCCCCACTTCATCGTGTACTGCTCCCTCCACCCTATTAAATCGTTACATGTTCCCCTAGTCTGTGGGCTGGGCCTGCATTCTCTGCCAGAAGAGGATCACTTTGCATCTCACTTTGTTAAAACTTTTTGTATTCATGGGCCCTGCTCACCGAGTGCTTCAAACCATCATTATGGGAGCCCAAGGCTCCTCCTTGAAACCCCTCAACCAAACATTTCTCTGCAGGGATTTTCTATTTGCTTCTAGATCTTTGGTGACATTGTGAATGGCTTTGGAAATAGACAGGATCCTGGCAAATCCAACTGAAAAAAATTTCCTCTCTCCATGTTGGGATGGGGTAAATCTTTTCTGAGATTTCTTTTGTTCTTAATATGCTAAATAGCCTCCTTTCTGTCATCCTTCGCTCTGATAGTCATGGCCATTTCCATGCTCATTTTAAAATCTCTCATTCATGTTCCAAACTTCCATTTTGTATTATTTGTTTTGCCTCGGTGTTATCTATTGCTCCCTCCAACTCAATTCCTTGCTTCCATTTTTCACTCTGCTGAGTCTTTAGCTCACATTTTTCACCAGCAATCACTGCAGAATTATGGCTTTTAGCCTTTATTATCTATAGATATTCCTGGTTGGGATGTTTCCCTCTTTTTTTTTTTCATTTCAGTGCAATCATGTCAACATTTTATCAACTTCTCCTGTACCATGTCCCCTTGTTTGTCTCCTCCCTAAACTAAACTGTCTCTGACTTTTTAGTTTGTCCATCTAGGGCAGCCTACTGCATTCTTGTAGCCTGTCACAGAAGCCCCCTTTACATCAGCCGTGTCCTTTCCAGAGACTGGGTCATAATAACTGAGCATATGTCCTGAGCAAGTTCTTTTCCATTCCACTCCTTTGGCATCCTAAGATTGTCCTGGCTTGGGCCACGACTGTGATTTGAGCAGGGGTTTCTGTGCAGTTGCTGGCTGTGACCTCCAGGACTTTTCACCGAGGGCTGTTCTAACTGGGATGGCTCCCTCTGGCCCAGGTTTTGACAAAGGTTGCAGGGTTTCCCCACTCTCAAATTGGGGACTCCCGACAGCACAGAATCTCAATCCTGACTTTCAGTGCATTGAGGAACAGGAATGGGTAACAAGGACCCCAACTCAATTTGTCCTGCTGGTGCCTATTAAAGTTTCCCAGATCACGGCACATTAGTGAGCATGGAGCTCCATCAAATATGGAATTCACATTAGAAAGGCCGGTTGTTCATCAATCCAAATACGGAAAATGTTACATTTCTGTGTGTGAACAGACCAATCTGTTCCAACTACAACAGCCTTTACCAATCGTGTATGTGTTGTCTGATATGAACTTTATGTCTCCTTCCAGGCATTTGTCCTGAGACCATCATCCTAGTCCTGGAGTACAGAACAGGAAGTCAGCAGAACCTACAGTGCATACAGGAGACATTTTTCTTCCTCAGTTCAAACCATTCAAATTCATTGCATGTCAGAGTCCAACAACACCAATTTCACCAACCCCTCCATCTTTATCCTGCTGGGCATTCCGGGTCTAGAAATGGCCCATGTCTGGATCTCCATCCCCTTCTGCACCATGTACGTCATAGCCCTCTTGGGGAACTTCACCGTCATGTTCATCATCAAGAAGGAGCCGAGCCTCCATGTGCCCATGTACTATTTCCTCTGCATGCTGGCTGTCACCGACCTGGTCCTCTCCACGTCCATCCTGCCCAAAATGCTGAGTATTTTCTGGTTCAATTCCAGAGAGATTGATTTCAGTGCCTGCTTCACCCAGCTCTTATTCTTTCACTGTTTTTTAGTGATGGAGTCTGGGATCTTCGTGGCCATGGCGTTGGATCGCTACGTGGCCATCTGCCATCCCCTGAGACATTCTACCATCCTGACAAACCCTGTGGTGGGCAAGGTCTGCCTGGCTGTGTTGCTGCGCAGTAGCTTGGTCACACTGCCCATGGTCCTCTTGGCAACACAGTGGTCATACTGCAGGACTAATATCATCCCCCAGCCTTATTGCGCACACATGCCGGTGGTGGGGCTGGCCTGTGGTGACACTAGAGCCAGTAGTTATTACGGCCTCTTTGTGCTCTTCTGTGTGATGGGTCTGGATATGATGTTCATTGCTGTGTCCTACACCCAGATCCTCAGGGCCATCTTCAGACTCCCCACCAAGGACGCCCGCCTCAAGACATTCAGGACCTGCAGCTCCCACCTCTGTTCCATTTTAGTGTTTTACATACCAGGTCTTTTCTTCTCCCTCACATCTCGATATACCCAGAATGGGCCTCACCATTTCCATGCTCTCATCAACCACATGTACTACTTGATGCCCCCCATGCTCAACCCCATCATCTATGGGGTGAGGACCAAGCAGATACGGGATAGGCTGCTGCGTCTCTTTATTCATAAGGGTGCCTCCCTGCCTATTCCCTCAAAGAAAAGCCTCTTGCCCAATCTTTTCCCCCATGGTCCCGCTGCATCCTTCAAGTCTCCACCTCTCTTCTGACACTTCCCCAAAGCTTCAGGTCTCACTCACAACAGAAGTTGTGACTTAGGTGCATTTGGTTCACTGGTCCAAATGACGGCTGCAGTATTCTGGATTGAGTGGGATTGTCTGACTGGTTTGCAGCCTGTGGGAGAAAAATCAAATAACTCCAATTGTGTCTAAAGGGGGGACTGTGCAGGAAATCAAAACTCTCTAAAAGAAAACTGCTGTAAGGGTTAAAAAGTTTTCCAGGCCTCTCTCCCTGTAACAGAGCGAAATCAAATTAACTCTAATCAAAGACCCTTACAATGCCTATCTCAAGTTCATGGATACACCTAGTCTGTCACAATTTGTCATGTAAACCCTTATCTTTGTCACAGTTTGCCTTGTAGACTGCTCACTCAGGTTCTGATGTGGCTTTGTTTTGTAAAACTTACTTCTAGCACTCCTGGTGTGAACAGAAACATCTCAGAGTGCTTCTGCTGAGACTTTGATATGTTAAAGAAAAACAATCAACAACTGAACTGTCTGAACATACTGTATAAAGGATCCCTGAATCTGTCTCTCAGGGCTGCTTTCACTTTTGGAAGTGACAGCCTGCATGCATGCATCATAAAGTTTTTCCTTCTAGGTTTCTCTCCTGCCTCACTGATTTGACCTCCGGCCTTGGACCCTTCTGGGGGCTCTGTACCCCAGGGGAACGAGATTCCCCCCACAGCCTTTCAGTGGGTTTTCATTTCTAATAATTGTACTGGGCCTGGTACACAGGGGTCTGCACTCAGACATCCCATTGCTGATGTATGTTCCCTTGCTACCCTCTCATGATCAAATTTGAACTTTGCACCCACCTCTGCCTCACTGGTTTGATTGTTTGTTGTTGTCTTTTTCAAATATCCTGTGTCCAGCAACAAATGCATTTCTGGGGAATCATAGAATCATAGAATACTAGGACTGGAAGAACCTCGAGAGTCATCGAGTCCAGTCCCCTGACCTCATGACAGGACCATCCCTGATAGACATTTATCTAACCTACTCTTAAATATCTCCAGAGATGGAGATTCCACAACCTCCCTGGGCAATTTATTCCAGTGTTTGACCACCCTGACAGGTATGAACTTTTTCCTAATGTCCATCCTAAACCTCCCTTGCTGCAGTTTAAGCCCATTGCTTCTTGTTCTATCCTCAGAGGCCAAGATGAAAAAGTTTTCTCCCTCCTCCTTAGACACCCTTTTAGATATCTGAAAACTGCAATCATGTCCCCCCTCCATCTTCTCTTTTTTAAACTAAACAAACCCAGTTCCTTCAGCCTTCCCTCATAGGTCATGTTCTCTAGACCTTTAATCATTCCCGTTGCTCTTCTCTGGACCCTCACCAGTTTTTCCACATCTTTCTTGAAATGCGATGCCCAGAACTGAATGCAAAACTCCAATTGAGGCCTAACCAGCGCAGAGTAGAGTAGAAGAATGACTTCCTGTGTCTTGCTCACAACACCTGTTAATGCATCCCAGAATCATGTTTGCTTTCTTTGCAACAGCATCACACTGCTGACTCATATTTAACTTGTGGTCCACTATAACCCCTAGATCCCTTTCTGCCATTCTCCTTCCCAGACAGTCGCTTCCCATTCTGTATGTGTGAAATGATTGTTCCTTCCCAAGTGGAGCCCTTTGCATTTGTCTTTATTAAACTTCATCCTATTTATCTCAGACCATTTCTCCAATTTGTCCAGGTCATTTTGAATTATGACCCTATCCTCCAGATTAGTCGCAACCTCTCCAAGCTTGGTATCGTCTGCAAACTTAATAAGGATACTTTCTATGCCAATACCTAAATCATTGATTAAAATATTTAGCAGAGCTGGTCCCAAAACAGACCCCTGCAGAACCCCACTTGTTATACCTTTCCAGCAGGATTGTGAACCATTAATAACTACTCTCTGAGTACGGTTATCCAGCCAGTTATGCACCCACTTTATAGTAGCCCCATCTTAGTTCTATTTATCTAGTTTATTGATAAGAATATCATGCAAGACCATACCAAACACCTTACTAAAGTCTAGGCATACCACATCCACCGCTTCTCCCTTATCCTCAAGACTCGATATCCTATTAAAGAAAGCTATCAGATTAGTTTGACATGATTGGTTCTTTACAAATCCATGCTGGCTGTTCCCTATCACCTTGCCACTTTCCAAGTGTTTACAGATGATTTCCTTAATTACTTGCTCCAGTGTCTTCCCTGGCACAGAAGTTAAACTAACTGGTCTGTAGTTTCCAGGGTTGTTTTTATTTCCCTTTTTAGAGATGGACACTATATTTCCCTTTTCCAGTCCTCTGAAATCTCTCCTGTCTGCCATGATTTTCCAAAGATGATAGCTAGGGGCTCAGATACCTCCTCTATCAGCTCCTTGAGTATTCTAGGATGCATTTCGTGTATTGCTTGGGATGTGGCTGTTGCAGATGAGGTCTTTGATATCCAGGGTGGTGACCTGAAGCCCTTCCTGGGTATGTTGCTTTTACCTAAAATCGCTGGCAGAAGTTTTCCAGGCTGGTGTCTAAAGCATCTAAAATGGCTGACTTTCAGACCCTGTAATCTCATGCCTTGGCGATTGGTGCAGTTAAAGTCATTAGGATTCACTGATGTGTTGTCCCGACAGGTCTCCTGCTCCGTCAATGGTGATAACCATTTGTCTGTGTGTGTATGTGTGTGTGCTCCTCTGCGTGTCCTCTTGGCTTGCACAAATAGCCAATAGAGCAGACTCTGTGAGAGCCCCTGAAGACCACAAAACCAGGGAAGGATTGAAGGTGCTCCACCAGATTTATTTTCAAACAAAGTACAATAATAATTGTCAGCGGATTCTATTGAACTACTATGTATATTTACCCACTGAAAACGGACTTAGCTCAGACAGTGCTAGGAATGCAATATTGCCCTCTTAGCTTGACAAAGACAACTCTTTGGAATACGCTTTTATACACAGGCATCAACAAGTTACCCATCGCTCCTGACGTATTGAGTTGGCATCGTCTGATTTTACCTAGATATACCCATTACCTTGTACATGGGGGTTCAACCACTATCTAACTTGCCATCAGTTTACACCGTCTGTGTGTTCTTGTTTTCTGTGTTTGCATATATATGTGTTGGGGGTATTGGTACCAAGATGTTTCTTAGCGAGGTGTTCTGTTACAACCTCCCTGGAATGTGGTCACAGCCTGGGCCTAGGGCCTCTTATGTCTGAGTGTTTATATAATACCAGCCCTGTTCTTGCCCATTTTTGTGAGTGGGTGTCAGCCGATGGTCAGGGCAGTGCATGTGTGTGTGTTACACCCGAGTCTTCAACTGCTGAGACACAAGGCCCTGTCTCAGTGGGCAGTCTAGGTGAGACTGACGGGTGCCCCAAGAAGTTTACAGGGAGAGCTTATTATACCTTATATTTTGACTGCTAGGATACACGATCCCTTCGCAGCGGGCAGCCTGGGGAGGCTGAGAGATGCCCCAACGGATCTGTTCCCTGGAAGCGACACGATCCAATGCTCAAGCTATCCTTATAACTGTCCCTTATGACCAGCTGGAGTTCTTTTTAAAATTGTGCTTGGTTCTGTTACAGCAACTGAAGGAGTCAGGTCACAGCTTAAACAGTTATTTTATTGTTACAGGGTAAACTTACCTGTTAAATGCTAATACTGTGTTACAGATAACACAGCCACTACAAAGGACAGGACAGAAATTACACTAAGAAGTCACTTACAGGTACCATGAAACCCTTTTGGTTCACTGAGCTCTTATTAAATGCATGCAAAATAGACACCTAGCAGGTATCCCTGCGTTCCAGTCTTTGCGTGGCCAGCGTCTTTCTCTCAATCCCTCGGGAAAAAGTAGGGTGAGGTTTGGCGTCCCACGGACCTCGGGAGACAATCAATACCTGCCAGCAGGTGTAGATGATTGGAGCTCAAATGGGGTAGGCTACTAAACCCCTGTTTATACCTCTTGGGTCACGTAGGCTTCTTCCTGGTCTCAAGTGGCCAATTAGGAAAAATGGCTTTGAACGCCAAGTTTCCCACAAAGGGTGCAAATCATAGTTCACACCTGGCAAAATGCAGACAATGGGCACCTCTGGTATGTGATGGGCGAAGATTCCTCTCCTGGGACAGTGCAGGCATGTCAGTTACTGGTACTAGCCACCAGGGCGACGGGAGGCCTCGGGTCGTCAGCTGGCCCATTTACTGTCTAGTTTCTGTTTATGGTAGAGTCAGGGACAAGCAGCACACCTGCGTTCCCAGGGCATCAAAGGCTGTCTGCCTTTCTTTTGCTCTCTGGGGGGGAGGAGACAAGGTGATGTTCATGTCTGGCTACAAAGGGGACATGCCCCTTGCTCACAGCTTCACTTTGCTTTAGATCACGGTTGGCCAACCTATGTAACAAAGAGAGACAAAATGGCAGAAAAAATGTGAAGAGCCGCATCAGAAAAAAAAGTGCTCCCCCCGAACAGAATTGCCAAACAAAAAAAATTTAAAAAAATTTAAAGGAGGCCGCCCCTTTAAGAAGGCCACCATCTTGGGTGCCATTTTTGAAACCCGCAGCTCTGACCTGGTAAGCACAGGGAAGCCCGGGGCAGGGAGTTGCTGGCATGGGGTGTGGGATGTTGGGTGTGCAGGAGTTGCTTCGCAAGCTGCACTTGTGGGTGGCAAGAGCCACGTGCGGCTCTTGAGCCACAGGTTGGCCAAAGCTGCTTTATATTAACACAGTCTGAAAATTGCTGTTGAAGCCTCAGGCCCCTGAGCAGGCTAATGTTTCAGGCCCTCCTCTTACTACAATTTGGAGCCATGCATAGACCATATGATGTGCTCTCATAAGGTAGGGGATCAAGAGGGTTACTGAGTGATACACTCCTCCACCCCATCTACTGCTGTGTCCCACTTGAAAGATTAAAAAAGGGCTTTAGTGTCATAGAATCATAGAATAATAGGACTGGAAGGGACCTCGAGAGGTCATCGAGTCCAGCCCCCCGCCCTCAAGGCAGGATCAAGCTCCGTCTACACCATCCCTGACAGATGTCTATCTAACCTGTTCTTAAATATCTCCAGAGAGGGAGATTCCACCACCTCCCTTGGCAATTTATTCCAATATTTGACCACCCTGACAGTTAGGAATTTTTTCCTAATGTCCAATCTAAACCTCCCCTGCTGCACTTTAAGCCCATTACTCCTTGTCCTGTCCTCAGAAACCAAGAGGAACAAATTTTCGCCTTCCTCCTTGTGACACCCTTTTAGATATTTGAAAACCGCTATCATGTCCCCCCTTAATCTTCTTTTTTCCAAACTAAACAAGCCCAGTTCATGAAGCCTGGCTTCATAGGTCATGTTCTCTAGACCTTTAATCATTCTTGTCGCTCTTCTCTGTACCCTTTCCAATTTCTCCACATCTTTCTTGAAATGTGGCGCCCAGAACTGGACACAGTACTCCAGCTGAGGCCTAACTAGTGCAGAATAGAGCGGCAGAATGACTTCACGAGTTTTGCTTACAACACACCTGTTGATACAACCTAGAATCATATTTGCTTTTTTTGCAACAGCATCACACTGTTGACTCATATTCAACTTGTGGTCCACTATGACCCCTAGATCCCTTTCCGCCATGCTCCTTCCTAGACAGTCGCTTCCCATCTTGTATGTATGGAACTGATTGTTCCTTCCTAAGTGGAGCACTTTGCATTTCTCTTTATTAAACCTCATCCTGTTTACCTCTGACCATTTCTCTAACTTGCTAAGGTCATTTTGAATTATGTCCCTATCCTCCAAAGAAGTCGCAACCCCACCCAGTTTGGTATCATCTGCAAACTTAATAAGAGTACTCTCTATCCCAATATCTACATCATTGATGAAGATATTGAACAGTACGGGTCCCAAAACAGACCCTTGAGGAACTCCACTTGTTATCCCTTTCCAGCAGGATTTAGAACCGTTAACAACAACTCTCTGACTACGGTTATCCAGCCAATTATGCACCCACCTTATCGTGGCCCTATCTAAGTTATATTTGCCTAGTTTATCAATAAGAATATCATGCGAGACCGTATCAAATGCCTTACTAAAGTCTAGGTATATGACATCCACCGCTTCTCCCTTATCCACAAGGCTCGTTATCTTATCAAAGAATAAGGCATATACCACACGAGGCATACCTGTGCCGATCAAGAAAGGCTTCTTTGTCGGCGTGTCGCGTCCAGACTGCCCCGATCTGCCGACAAACAGCTGATCTGCAGAGCGGGGCAGCCATTTAAATTTAAATGAAGCCGCGATTATTTTAATCGCGGCTTCATTTCCCTCTGCCGATCTGGCTAATCTACATGCCTCCGTCGACGGAGGCATGTAGTTTAGACGTACCCCTACAGTTAGGGAATTAGGCCCAGTGCATGGTTTTATTACTCATTATTGTCAGGAGACAAGTATGGATTGAAGCAGAATCTAGTGCTTTTTCAAAAATGTATCAGGTATCAGTCCGGAAAGTAGCATAGTTGTGCAAAACCAGAAATGGAATTGTGGTTCAAAACAGGATATCTGAAAAATAAAACAACAGTTCCTCAACCCAATGATGCAGAGATGTGTGAAAAGTTCAAATTCAAAGATGAGAGGGCATGAAGGGAACATCGATCAGCGTTGTAACGTTTGAGTGCAGACCTCTGTGTCCAAGGAACAGTACGATTATTGATAATGAAAATCCACTGAAAGTCTGCAAACCAGTAAGACAATTACATTAGGGTTAAATTTCATTAGCCTTCACAGGGATCAGCGAACAATACGCACAAACCAACAATCTCTGTTTTGCCAATTGCAGTGATCATGGATGCAGCCAGCTCCTCTTCCACACCATTTGAAGCCAAATTTGCATGATTTTACCCCCCACTCTTGTTTGTCCTGCTGGCTCCAGAGCTGTATCCTAACGACAGTCTCCGTGACAGTTTGTAGCAGCTCCTGGTCCAACCCTGGTTCAGAGAGAGCCCGGCTGGTGAGGACAGAGGTCAGGATGTTCCCGCGAGGGATAGAAGGAGAGGGGAGGAGTGAGCAAAAGTCCTGGGGCTTTGATGGAAGTGTCAGAACAGAGGTGGAGACCTGGGGGATACAAAGGAAGAACGGAATGTGCCCGGTGGGATTAAAGTGGTGTAGGCGCCAGGGTTTGAGGGACTAGTGAGGGAAGCAGGGAGACAATTACAAGTAATTAGACACTTGGAAACCTGAAGTGTTAACGAGTTCCACCCAGAGCAATAGCCCAGTTATTCTCATTGACAGAGCACAGTAAGATCGGGACAGGATTGCATGACTCTCTGACTGACCCACTCAGTGAACAGGGCCAAACACCATCTCCCCAGCCAGCTCTGCACAAACCATGGTCTGCGAGCCAGAGCACTTAGGCACCTTTGTGGGCAAAGAAATGCAGAATCCGGTTCCGGATCTGTTTGGTCATCACACCATAGATGATGGGGTTTAGCATGGGGGGCATCACGTAGTACATGATGGCAATTAGAACTTGGACAGGGGGAGGCTTCTTCTCCTCAAATCGTCCTGAGAGGGAGAAGTAGAGAGTTGGGATGTGAAACACTAAAATGGAACAGAGGTGGGAGCTGCAGGTCTCAAAAGTTTTGAGCCGGGCGTCCTTTGTGGGGAGACTGAAGATGGCCCTGAGGATCTGAATATAGGACACAAGAATAAAAATCAAATCCAGACCCTTCAGACAGAGTAGCACAAATAAGCCGTAGTGACTACTGGCTCGGGTGTCACCACATGCTAGTCCCACCACTGGCAAGTGCACACAGTACGGCTGGGGGACTATGTTAGTTCTGCAGTATGACCACTGCCTCGCCAGGAGGACAAAGGGCAATGTGATCAAGGCCCCACGCAGCACCATGGCCAGGGCAATTTTGGTTACTGTAGCATTTGTCAAGATGGTGGAATGTCTCAGGGGATGGCAGATGGCCACGTAGCGATCCATCGCCATGGCCACGAGGATCCCAGACTCGATTGCTATGAAGCAGTGAATGAAGAACATCTGGGTGAGACAGGCATTGAAATCGATCTCTCTGGCATTGAACCAGAAGATGCTCATTGCTTTGGGCATGATGGATGTGGAGAGACCCAGGTCGGTGACGCAGAGCATGCAGAGGAAATAGTACATGGGCTCATGGAGCTTTGACTCCGTCTTCACAATGAACAGGTTGGTGAAGTTCCCCAAGAGGGTTATAATGTACATGGTGCAGAAGGGGATGGCGATCCAGACATGAGCTGTCTCCAGGCCCGGAATGCCCTGCAGGATGAAGGTGGAGGGGTTGGTGACCTTGGTTGAGTTGAAATCTGACATGGGACAGAGGAGAATGGGTTGAACTGTGAGTTAGAGCAATGCCTCCTGTGTGCACTCTATGTTCTCCAGACTTCCTGTTGCTCTTGGCCTAGGATGAGGGTTGTCGGAGAAATCCTGAAAGGAGAGACAATGTTCATATCAGACAACACAGCTGGTGTCATGGTAAGATCAGATTGGTCTCTTCACTCACTGAAATGTGACAGTTTCACTGTTCAGATAAATGATTGATGAACAGCTGGATTTTCTAATGTGAATTCCATATTTAATAGAGCTCTCTGGTCAATAATGTTTCATCACCTTGGAAACTCTAATAGTCACCAGCTGGAAAGAGGGTGTTGGGGCCCTTGTTACCCACCTTTGGTTCTTAATACCTGGAACGTTAGGCTAGATATTCCATGCTGTAGAGAGTCCCTCATTCGCCAGGTTGCGGAAAATGTGAGAGTAGGAAAAAACCCAAACGCAAACCCATCTCAATTAGAACAACCCTCAGTGAAAAGCTTGTGACAGCTACCGACTGCACAGAAACCCCTGCTCAGTCACAGCCAGGACCTAAACCAGGACAATTGTGGGATGCCAAAGGACTGGGATGAAGAAGAATTTGCTCAGGACATCTGCTCAGTTTTCATCCCCCAGTCTCTGCAAAGGACACGGCGGATGTAAAGGAGGCTTGTGAGAGAGGCTGTGAGAAAAGCAGAAGCTGCCTTCTATGAACAGACTGAACAGTTCAATCCTTTCCAATTTATATTCTTTGATTCTTATCTGCTTCTTTGTAACTATCCAGTCTTCAGGTGCTTATAGATTACCAGTTCTGCCTGCTTGTTTTTCCCTTTGATATTTTCATATCCTCTGGTCCTTGTTTCCCACCCCATTCCTTTTTTTCCTTCCCCCCTCTTCCTTCTCCTCTATTTATTGTGGCTCTGCACATCCTAAACTCAAAACTCCCGTCATCTGAAGACGTGGGTTGTGCCCACGAAAGCTCACGATACCATTTACATGTTTTGTTAGTCTACAAAGTGCTACCAGACCATTTGTTGTTTTTTAAGATTATCCTGTACAGACTAAGTGGGCTACCCTCTGAGGTATCAGGGACTGTTTAGTTTAGGGAGGAGACAAACCAGGGGAATACAATAGAGGAGAGGATGATAAATAATATCATTGCACTAACATGAAGAAAAGAGGGAAAATTCCCAACTTCTTATATCTATGGACATTAAGTCAATGAATTGTTTGCGTCATTCCTTGAAAGTAGGAATAAGGGATCTTCCAGAAAAGGGCTTATTTTCCACAAGATCCCTTCTAGACTGGCGCTTTTCTCCGGCAAAACCCTGAGCCGGAAAAGAGCGGCAGCCATGTTCATGCAAATGCTGCAGGGGATATTTAAATCCCCCGCGGCTTTTGCAATTCCGAAGTGTCTCATTAGCATCCCTTTTCCGGAAAGGGGTGCCAATGTAGACACAGCTCCCTAGTATACAATGGGTGTATGACTGGTTGGATAACCGCTCTCAAAGAGGGCATAGGAAGTGGGTTCTGCAGGAATCCGTTTTGTGATTGGCTCTTTTCAATATCTTCATCAATGATTTAGATATTGGCATAGAGAGTATGCTTATAAAGTTTATGGATGATGTGGATGATACCAAGCTGGGAGGAGTTGCAATTACTTTGAAGGACAGGGTCCTAATTCAAAATGGTCTGGACAAACTGGAGAAATGGTCTGAGGGAAATAGGATGAAATTCAATAAAGAAAAATGCAAAATACTCCACTTAGGAAGGAACAATCAGTTTCACACATAGGCTATGTCTAGACTGCAAGCCTCTTTCGATTCGTAACCCTACCAAGGCTTTTCCCTCATATCTATAATGTCCCCCATCACTTTCATATCAGTTAGTCACTATAGATATTACTGATTGGCAACTCTTCTCAGTTTCTCGATAAGAATGGAATGTAACAGGTTCCATTTTCTTTCCTCTCCTCTGTCTTCCTAAGACTTCTCAGTCTAGCTGTATATGACACCTCGCTTGATCTCAGAGCCTGCCTCACAATTCCCATTCTACCTGCTATTCCCTGGCGAAACTGAGCACATAACCAAAGCATACCACTTGGCCCTGTTGAAACTCATCATCTTTCTTGTGGCCGAATCCTCCAGTTTGTGTAGGTCAGTGTGGATCCTATTCCTACCCTCCAGCATATCCTCCTCTTGCACTAGGGTTGCATTATCTGCCAACTTGCCGAGGGTGTAATCTAGCTCTTCATCCAGGTCATTAATACAGATGTTCAACAAAACTGGCCGCAGAACTGAATTTTGGGGCATTCCTCTTGACACAGCCTTGGTTTCTCCACTATGGCTTTAACATCTTTGAGTGCTCATTTAGCCTCTGGGTCATTATGTCAATAGCCTCCTTTTTTTATGTGATTCTTTCCCATATGATTTGGCCCATACTTTAAAGTCTTCCATCCTCTCCTCCTGACTAAAACCTACAGAATCTCTGTCAATAGACTCTCCTCTTACAGAAACTGTGAGTTATGCTGTCTGCCGGGGCCCATATCCGAGATGTTATGGAGGCATTGTTGAGGAACATCCGGCCCTCTGACTATTACTCCACGCTACTCATCCCTGTGGGCACAAATGATACTGCGAGGTGTGACACTGAGCAGATCAAGAGTGACTACAGGGCTCTGGGAGTACGGGTGAAGGAGTTAGGAGCACAGGTGGTATTCTCTTCGATCCTTCCTGTCGCAGGTAGGGGCCCGGGCAGAGACAGGTGCATCCTGGAGGTGAATGCCTGGCTGCGAAGATGGTGCCACCAGGAGGGCTTTGGATTCCTTGACCATGGGCTGCTATTCCAGAAAAGCTTTAAACTAGGTTCGATTAGGACAGGTAAGCAAAGTCCATGGGTAAGTGGAGAACATGGAGATCTGGGAGATGGGTCAGAAATAGGAGGGAGCATGGGCTACAATGGCAGAGAGAAAGGAGGGTCAGGGCAAAACTGGGAGGCAAGGTCAAATCAGGATCTTAGGTGCCTATATTCAAATGTGAGAAGTATGGGTAATAAACAGGAAGAACTGGAAGTGCTAATAAATAAGTACAATTAGGACATTGTTGCTATCACAGAAACTTGGTGGGATAATACACATGATTGGAATGTTTGTATAGGAGGGTACAGCTTGCTCAGGAAGGATAGACAGGGAAAAAAGGGAGAAGGTGTTACCTTATACGTTAAAAATGAACACACTTGGAGTGAGGTGGAGGTGGGCATAGGAGACGGAAGTGTTGAGTCTCTGGGTTAGCCTAAAAGGGATTAAAAACAAAGGTGATGTCATGCTAGGAGTCTACTACAGGCCACCTCCCCAGGTGGAAGAAGTGGATGAGGCTTTTTTAAACAACTAAAAAGATCAACCAAAACCCAAGATTTGGTGGTAATGGGGGACTTCAACTATCCAGATATACGTTGGGAAAATAACACTGTGGGGCACAGACTATCCAATAAGTTCTTGGACTGCATTGGAGACAACTTTTTATTTCAGAAGATTGAAAAAGCTACTAGGAGGGAAGTTGTTCTAGATTTGAGCCTAATAATTAGGGAGGAACTGGTTGAGAATTTGAAAGTGGAAGGCAGCCTGGGTGAAAGTGATCATGAAATCATAGAGTTCACAATTCTAAGGAAGGGTGGAAGGGAGAACAGCAAAATAGAGACAATGGATTTCGGGAAGGCGGATTTTGATAAGCTCAGAGAGCTGATAGGTAAGGTCCCATGGGAATCGAGACTGAGAGGAAAAACAACTGAGGAGAGTTGGCAGTTTTTCAAAGGGACATTGTTAAGGGCCCAAAAGCAAGTTATTCCAATGTGTCGGAAAGATAGAAAATATGGCAAAAGACCGTGTTGGCTTAACCACGAGATCTTGAATGATCTAAACATAACAAAAGAAGTCTGATAAAAATGGAAAGTAGGACAAATTACAAAGGATGAATATAGGCAAACTGCACAGGAATTCAGGGGCAAGATTAGAAAGGCAAAAGCACAGAATGAGCTCAAACTAGCTACGGGAATAACGGAAAACAAGAAGACGTTTTATAAATACATTAGAAGCAAGAGGAAGACCAAGGAGAGGGTAGGCCCACTGGTCTGTGAAGAGGGAGAAACAGTAACAGGAAACTTGGAAATGGCAGAGATGCTCAATGACTTCTTTGTTTCGGTCTTTACCGAGAAGTCTGAAGAAATGCCTAACATAGTGAATGCTAGTGGAAAGGGGGTAATTTTAGAAGCTAAAATAAAAAAAGAACAAGTTAAAAATCACCTAGAAAAGTTAGATACCTGTAAGTCACCAAGGCCTAATAAATTGCATGCTAGAATACAAAA
Source organism: Pelodiscus sinensis (assembly GCF_049634645.1). Classification (NCBI taxonomy): domain Eukaryota; kingdom Metazoa; phylum Chordata; order Testudines; family Trionychidae; genus Pelodiscus; species Pelodiscus sinensis. Next base: position 334,272,398 of record NC_134711.1, on the reverse strand, counting down.
AGAGCTGATAGAGGAGGTATCTGAGCCTCTAGCTATCATGTTTGGAAAATCACGGGAGACAGGAGAGATTCCAGAGGACTGGAAAAGGGCAAATATAGTGCCCATCTATAAAAAGGGAAATAGGAACATCCCAGGAAACTACAGACCAGTTAGTTTAACTTCTATGCCAGGGAAGATAATGGAGCAAGTAATTAAGGAAATCATCTGTAAACACTTGGAAAGTGCCAAGGTGATAGGGAACAGACAGCATGGATTTGTAAAAAACAAATCACATGAAACCAATCTGATAGCTTTCTTTGATAGGATAACGAGTCTTGTGGATAAAGGAGAAGCGGTGGATGTGGTATACCTAGACTTTTGTAAGTCAATTGATACGGTCTTGCATGATATTCTTATCAATAAACTTGGTAAATACAACTTAGATGGGGCTACTATAAGGTGGGTGCATAACTGGCTGGATAACCATACTCAGAGAGTAGTTATTAATGGATCACAATCCTGCTGAAAAGGCATAACAAGTGGGGTTCCGCAGGGGTCTGTTTTGGGACCGACCCTGTTCAATATCTTCATCAACGATTTAGCTATTGGTATAGAAAGTACGCTTACTAATTTTGCAGATGATACCAAGCTGGGAGAGGTTGCGACTGCTCTGGAGGATAGGGTCATAATTCAAAATGACCTGGACAAACTGGTGAAATGGTCTGAGATAAATAGGATGAAGTTTAATAAAGGCAAATGCAAAGTGTCCCACTTAGGAAGGAACAATCAGTTTCACACACACAGAATGGAAAGCGATGGTCTGGGAAGGAGTAAGGCAGAAAGGAATCTAGGGGTTATAGTGGACCACAAGTTAACTATGAGTCAGCAGTGTGATGCTGTTGCAAAGAAAGCAAACATGATTCAGGGATGTATTAACAGGTGTGTTGTGAGCAAGACACGAGAAGTCATTCTTCCGCTCTACTCTGCTCTGGTTAGGCCTCAATTGGAGTACTGTGTCCAGTTTTCAGCACCGCATTTCAAGAAAGATGTAGAGAAATTGGAAAGGGTCCAAAGAAGAGCAATGAGAATGATTAAAGGTCTAGAGAACATGACCTATGAGGGAAGGCTGAAGGAATTGGGTTTCTTTAGTTTAAAAAAGAGAAGATTGGGGGAGGGGGGCATGAAAGCAGTTTTCAGGTATCTAAAAGGGTGTCATAAGGAGGAGGGAGAAAATTTGTTCATCTTGGCCTCTGAGGATAGAACAAGAAGCAATGGGCTTACACTGCAGCAAGGGAGGTTTAGGTTGGACATTAGGAAAAAGTTCCTAACTGTCAGGGTGGTCAAACACTGGAATAATTTGCCCAGGGAGGTTGTGGAATCCCCATCTCTGGAGATATTTAAGAGCAGGTTGGATAAATGTCTATCAGGGATGGTCTGGACAGTACTTGGTCCTGCCATGAGGGCAGGGGACTGGACTCGATGACCTCTCGAGGTCCCTTCCATTCCTAGTATTCTATGATTCTATGATTGTCTGAGCCATGTGCTCCTCCACACCAACCGGCTTTCCCCCATCTCTTAGTTTAAAGATTCTTCTATGACCTTTTTAATGTTTAGTGCTAGCAGTTTGGATCCATCTTGGGTTAGGTGGAGTCCATCCTTCCTGTATAGCCCCCCCCCTCAAAAGTTTCCCCAGCTCCTAATAAATCCAAACCTCTCCTCTCCACACCATCGTCTCATCCACGCATTGAGACTCTGAAGCTCTGCCTGCCTACCTGGCTCTGCACGCAGGCCTGGAAGCATTTCTGAGAATGCCACCATACAGGCCATGGATTTCAGTCACTTTCCTAGCAGCCTAAATTTGGTCTCCACAACCTCTCTCCTACCTTTCCGTACATGTACCATGACCACTGTCTCCTGCCCAGCATGACACATATGTCAATCTAGATACCTCGAGAGATCTGCAACCTTTGCACCAGGCAGGCAAGTCACCACACAGTTCTCCTGGTCATCACAAACCCAGCTATCTACGTTTCTCATGATTAATCTCCCCATTACTAACACCCGCCTTGTGCTAATGACTGGAGTTCCTTCCCCCAGAGACATAATCTCAGTGCAAGAGGATACCCGAACATCATCTAGAAGGAGGGTTCCAACTATGGGAAGGTATCTCCCTCTGCTCTCCTTGACTGCTCTCCTTCCCTGAGCCTTTCATCCTCCTTAATAGCACAGGGGCTGTCAGACTGTAGGGGGGACAGTTCTACAGTGTCCCAGAAAGTGTCATCTACATACCTCTCTGCCTCCCTCAGCTCCTCCAGTTCAGCCACCCTGGCCTCCAGAGCCTGCATTCAGTCTCTGAAACTTAGGAGCTCCTTGCATTGAGTGCACACATACACCACCCAACCATCGGGCAGATAATAATACATATTACACTAGATGCAATAAACAGGATAGCCCCCACTCTGCTGCTCGGCTTCTGCCTGCATTTTCTCCTATGAATAATAAGGCTCTATATGGGGGAGATATTTATTGTTTGGGATATAGTTTAATCTCAAGTTTCAAAGAGTGTCTAAAGAAGCTAGCTCCCTCTAAGCGCCCCTTCTACACTCCCCTCTCAAAATTCCCTCCTGTTTGCCATCGCCCAGTTCACAAAATTCCCTGGTTGCTTACTAGCAGGCTCTATAAACTCTGGCTCTATAAACTTGCCAGCTGTCTACACTGGCCGCTTGAATTTCCGCAAAAGCACTAACGCTCTCATGTAAGATTGTCCGTGGTTTTGCGGAAATACTATGCTGCTCCCGTTTGGGCAAAAGTCTTTTTCTGAAAGACTTTTGCGCAAAAGGGCCAGAGTAGACAGCAGAGATTTCTTTTCCACAAAAAAGCCCAGATGGCACAAATGGCGATCGGGGCTTTTTTGCAGAAAAGCGCATCTACAGTGGCACGGATGCTTTTCTGAAAAAAGTGATTTTGTGGAAAAGCGTCCTGCCAATCTAGGCGAAATTTTCTGAAAATGCTTTTAACGGAAAACTTTTCCGTTAAAAACATTTCCAGAAAATCATGCCAGAATAGACGTAGCCATGAGGTTTAACTGTCCTGTTCCGTCCCTCTGGGGCACCTGGCATTGGCCACTGTCAGCAGACAGGACACTGAACGGGATGGACCGTTGGTCTGACCCAGTCTGGCTGTTCTTGTGTTCTTATGAAGAATAATGGGAAGGGCTCTGAGAGGTTCAGGGTCTGTGCAGTGCAAAAAAGACCACAGATTAACTCCCACTCCCAGCACACCCAGCTCACCCACAATGCATTGGGGATCTAGGAGGAGATGAGGGTACCTGTGAATATTGAGGTGAAAGTTTCTTCCCAGGGAATCTAGCGCACGCAGCCACGTCCCACAACTCTCATACCGCACCGTCTGCAGCAGCGGCCCGTGCAAAGAGCCATCGCAGGAATTGCTCCATCTATAAGGCAGGTCTGGGCCATCCCATTGGGCATCGCTCAGCACCCAGGGGAAGTGACAGCTGGATGTAAACAGGCTGGAGACTGGGGACACTCAGGACAGGGTCTCTGTCTCCATGTCTATACCTCTGGGCTCGTTAGCCAGGTTTAGCTCTGAATAGTCATTACGGGACTTCCCAGTGGGAGATGGGACAATTCAGAATCTCTGCTGAGCCACAAGGGAATTGGCTGCTCTGTGTATTTGTGTCCAAAACTATAGTAGGTTAGTAAAAGAAACAAGGAACCGAGGGTTGATGCCTAGTGATTTAGAATTGATCTCCTAACAGATAAATACCGAGGAGGGCAGGTCAGCCAGTAGAGACAGATCTGCAGACAGACAGCTGAGGGGAGACAGAAACACTTTCCACAAGCACTCGGGGCTGTTTCTAAGGGATCACAAATCAATAGTTCTTGCCTGTGTTTATCATCCCATTGTGCAGCACCTGTCACTGAAGAAGCGTAAATGCAGCTGTCAAGGAAACAGTACCATGAACACACTGAGATTATAAAAGAGTTGACTTGAGGCAAAGAGTGAGCGACTCATAGGGTGTGTCTAGACTACTGAGTTTTGTCGACAAAAGTGGACTTTTGTCGACAAAAATATACTATACATAACGTCGACAGAACTCAGCAGTTTTGTCAACGCTGGTATACCTCATTTTACGAGGCATAACACCTTCTGTCGACAGAGTTCTGTTGACAGAAGGTGTTATTGCCTGTAGGGTTGCGTCTAGACTGTAGGGTTGTGTCTAGACTACAGGGTTCCTTTGTCGATAGAACTCAATGTGTCTGGATGCTCTTTGTCGATAAGACGGGCTCACAGCCAACACCTGGAACAAGTGTCCCTGGCAGACGCTGCGCCTCCCCCCGTCCCTGAGATGGGGTTGCTACCTGCTGAACATTTGTCTTACAGAGTCCTCTTACTGTAACTGAAAGCAAAGCTTAGACTGTGCCAGGAAAATGGGAGGAGTTGAGAGTGGAACTGTTTCCCATAACATGGAAAGGGATGAGCTGTTGGTAGGGGTGTGATACTGAAAGCTGTCAGTGGGACTGCAATCCTGCAGAGGGGAGATATCCTACAGAGCGACTACCTGGGGCAGATGCACCACCAGGAGAGTGGCTAGATGGGGCTGGATCTTACCATCTTACTGCCGCCAGAGTGGGGAAATAGCTCCCTGCCCCAAACACTTCCCTCCCCTCTGCCTATTGGCTTCAGTGCTGTGCAGGAGGAAAGGCACAGTATGGCTGTTCTTATGTTCTTAGGTTTTCCTCAAGGACACCCTTAATGTCAGCACAGATCATTCTCATAAAAGCTTATAAAGATGAGGAAGAAGGCAGATGGGTTAATAGTTGTGAACATCTCTTTGATCACTTTTGTTTGGCAGAAGAACAATCTCTTCTAGTCACTTGGAATTCTCCCTTCTTCAACGTATCCTCAGAATCTCTGACTAGGTGCTTTCAGGAGTGATACACTTTGTATTTATTAATATTACAATTCATTTGCCATTTTCATGTAATCATAGAACACTAGAACATGAAGAGAATTTGAGAGGTCATCAAATCCAGGTCCCTGCCTGTGTCGTAGGACTCACTACCATCTAGATAATCCCTGACAGATGTCTATCTAACCTTTTATGAAATATTTCATGTGATAGAGATTCCAGAACCTCCCAGGTCAACTTTTTCCAATAGTTAGCCATCCTGACTGTTAGGAAGCTATGACATTCCCCTTGCTCCATCCCTCACTGGACCATCCTCAGCCACATCCTCACCGTCTCGGCTCCCTCCACTCCCCGGGTTGGGATAGGAGCTGCCATTGATTGACAAGGAGCCTGCTGTGAAGGTGCAGTTCTGGGCCCAGCCGGCCTGGTAGGAGTGGGAAGGGAGGCAGCATGATTGGTGGCTAATGATGCTGGAGAAGCAGAGAAGTTGATCTAAGGTCTGGGTTACAAACTACAGTCCTTTCAAAACTCTTAGGTAAATGTCACCTGGTGCTCACAAAGTATAATGTTTTATTTCATCAATTTGTTTGTGTCTCATCAGTTCTAAGCACATTAGGAAGATAGAGACAGGCCTTGCAGGGGCACACAGAGTACTCAAAAGTCTATCGTGCTCACTAAAGCTTCCAGGGAGTGACATGGTAGGTCTGCTCCTTTTGTTCCGTTTGGCTCAGGAGGTCCCACCAGATCCAGTATAACCCTCTGAATGAGGATTCTCACTACAGACAAGGGGACCTCAGGAACTGATGACACTCCCAATGGGGCAGCTAGCTGGTGCTTGGGCAGGAACTACCATCATGTCTCACCTCAAAATGGACTCCCAGACAGAAGAAGTGAGACATCAATCGGAGTCTCCTATTCTCCTAAATAGCCAGCGGGTGGAATGTTCTTGGAGAGCTTCTGGGTGTGCCAAAGACAGCAGGGGAGAACCAGCTGGGTCCTGGCTTCCTGAGTTGGGGGGTTCAATCCATGTGATGGTGGGGATCCCCTGTCGGCTCATGTCGGGGGCACTGTGAAATTCTGAGAGCTTGTGTCACGTCTCTGTGAACCTGTTCCTAAACCCAGGGGAGGGTGGGGTCGTCCTCCTGGCCAGGGTAAAAATTGGACAGTCCTATATGAAGAAGAGTGACAAAGAGTCGAGTCAATCTTGACCCTGTTAGAGCCACCGGAATGTCTGTGCCACATGGGCTCAGGCTGCCAATGGGTAAAGGTGACTTTGGTGTACTGAATTTGTACTGCAGAGCATTGTTCACTCATGGGCCAAGGCTTCATACCCAGGCTGGGAGCATCAAACCGAGTGTGGAAGCAGGGACTTGGGCTCCAGGACTTAGAGGGTCTCAGCAATGAAAAAATGCTTCATTAAAGAGATCCTAGAATCGTAGAGCTGGAAGAGACCTCAGAAGGTCGTCAAGTCCAGCTCCCTGCTCTAGGCAGGACCAATCCCAACTAAATCAACCCGGCCAGGGCTTTGTCAAGCCAAGACTTAAACACCTCTAGGGATGGAGACTCCACTACTTCTCTAGGTAACCCATCCCAGGGCTTCACCATCCTCCTAGGGAAATAGTTTTTCCTAATATCCAACCTGGACCTTTTCCACCAAAACTTGAGACCATTGCTCCTTGTTCTGCCATCTGCCACCACTGAGAACAGCCTCTCTCCATCCTCTTTGGACCCTCCCTTCGGGAAGTTGAAGGCTGCTATCAAATCACCCCTTACTCTTTGCTTCCGCAGACTAAACAAAACCAACTCCCTGAGCTTCCCCTCAAATTCAAAGATGAGAGTGCAGCAAAGGAACATCGATCAGCACTGGAATGTTTGAGTGCAGACCTCTGTCTCCAAGGAACAGTACAATTATTGATAATGAAAATTCACTGAAAGACTGCAAACCACTAGGACAATTACACTCAGGTTAAACTACATTAACCTTCACATAGATCAGTGAACAAGATGCACAAAGCCACAATCTCTGTTTTGCCAATTGCAGTGGTCATGGATGTAGCCTGCACCTCTTCCACACCACAATAAGCCAAATTTGCATGATTTTATCCCCCACTCCTGGCTGTCCTGCTGGCTCCAGAGCTGTATCCTTCTGACTGACTCCTTGTCGGTTTGTAGCAGCTTCCATCCCAACCCTGGTAGAGAGAGAGCCTGGCTGGTGAGGACAGAGATCAGGATGTTCCAGAGAGGGATAGAAGGGGAGGAGAGGAGTGAGCAAAAGTGCTGGACTTTGATGGAAGTGTCAGAACAGAAGTGGAGACCTGGGGGATACAATGAAGAAGGGAATGAGCCCGATGGGATTAAAGTGGTGTAGGCGCCAGGGTTTGAGGGACTAGCCAGGGAAGCAGGGAGACAATTAAAAGAAATTAGACACTTGGACACCTGAAGAGTTAACGAGTTCCACCCAGAGCAATAGCCCAGTTATTCTTGTTGACAGAGCAGAGTAAGATCAGGACAGGATTGAATGACTCTCTGACTGACCAACTCAGTGAAGAGGGCTGAGCACCATCTCCCCAGCCAACTCTGCACAAACCAAGATCTGTGAGCCACAGCAATTAGGCACCTTTGTAAACAAAGAAATGCAGCATCTGGTTCCGGATCTGTTTGGTCATCACACCATAGATGATGGGGTTTAGCATGGGGGGCATCACGTAGTACATGTTGGCAATAAGAACTTGGACAGGGTGCGGCTTCTTCTCCTCAAATCGTCCCGAGAGGGAGAAGTAGAGACCTGGGATGTGAAACACTAAAATGGAACAGAGGTGGGAGGTGCAGGTCCCAAAAGTTTTGAGCCGGGCGTCCTTTGTGGGGAGGCTGAAGATGGCCCTGAGGATCTGAATATAGGACACAACAATAAAAAACACATCCAGACCCTTCAGACAGAGTAGCACAAATAAGCCATAGTGACTACTGGCTCGGGTGTCACCACACGCCAGCCACACTACATTCATGTGTGCACAGTACAGCTGGGGGACTATGTTAGTTCTGCAGTAAGACCACTGTCTTGCCAGGAGGACATAGGGCAATGTGATCAAGGCACCACGCAGCACCACGGCCAGGGCAATTTTGGTTACTGTAGCGTTTGTCAAGATGGTGGAATGTCTCAGGGGATGGCAGATGGCCACGTAGCGATCCACAGCCATGGCCACAAGGATTCCAGACTCTATTGTTATGAAGCAGTGAATGAAGAACATCTGGGTGAGGCAGGCACTGAAATTGATCTCCCTGGAATTGAACCAGAAGATGCTCAGTGCTTTCGGCACGATGGATGTGGACAGACCCAGGTCAGTCATGGCCAGCATGCAGAGGAAATAGTACATGGGCCCATGAAGGCTCAACTCCATCTTCACGATACACAGGATGGTGAAGTTCCCAAAGAGGGTTACAAGGTACATGGTGCAGAAGGGGATGGCGATCCAGACATGAGCTGTCTCCAGGCCCGGAATGCCCTGCAGGATGAAGGTGGAGGGGTTGGTGACCTTGGTTGAGTTGAAATCCGACATGGGACAAAGGAGAATGGGTTGAACTGTGAGTTAGTGCAATGCCTCCTGTGTGCACTGTACGCTCTCCGGACTTCTTGTTGCTCTTTGCCTAGGATGAGGGTTGTCGGAGAAATCCTGAAAGGAGAGACAATGTTCATATCAGACAACACAGCTGGTGTTATGGTTGGGTCAGACTGGTTTATTCACACACTGAAATATGACAATTTCACTGTTCAGATAAATGATTGATGCACAGCTGGATTTTCTAACGTGAATTCCATATTTAATGGAGCTCCATGCTCAATAATGTGTCATCACCTTGGAAACCTTAATAGGCACCATCTGGAAAGAGGGTGTTTTGGCCCTTGTTACCCACCTTTGGTTCTTAATGCCTGGAACGTTAGGCTAGATATTCCATGCTGTAGAGAGTCCCTCGTTCGCCAGGTTGATGAAAATGTGAGTAGGAAAATACCCAAACGCAAACCCATCCTAATTAGAACAACCCTCGGTGAAAAGCAATGGGGGTGACAGCGATCGACTGCACAGAAACCCCTGCTCAGTCACAGTCAGGACCTAAGCCAGGACAGTTGTGGGATGCCAAAGGACTGGGATGAAGAAGAACTTGCTCAGGACATCTGCTCAGTTTTCATCCCCCAGTCTCTAGAAAAGACACAGCTGATGTAAAGGGGGCTTGTGAGAGCGGCTGTGAGAAAAGCGGAGGCTGACTTCTCTGGATAGACTGAACAATTCAATCCTATCCAATTGATATCCTTTGATCCTTATCTGCTTCTTCGTAACTATCCAATTTTCAGGTGCTTATAGATTACCAGTTTTTTACTTCCTTTGATTCTCCATGATATTTCACATAGGCTGTGTCTAGACTACATGTCTCTGTCGGCAGAGGCATGTAGATTAGACACATAGGCAAAGGCAAATGAAGCCGAGATTTAAATGATCGCAGCTTCATTTACATTTACATGGCTGCCGCGCTGAGCTGACAAACAGCTGATGAGCTGGTTGTCGGCTCACGTGCTAGTGTGGACGTTCCCCCTGTCGACATCAAAGCCCTTTGTTGGCAGCCCTGTTATTCCTCGTGGAATGAGGTTTACCGGGGCTGCCGACAAAGGGCTTTGATGTCGACAGGGGGAACGTCCAGACTAGCGCGCGAGCCGAGAAACAGCTGATCAGCTGTTTGTCGGCTCAGTGCGGCAGCCATGTAAATGTAAATAAAGCCGCGATCATTTAAATCGCGGCTTCATTGGCCTTTGCTGAACAAACAAATCTACATGCCTCTGCCGACAGAGGCATGTAGTGTAGACGTACCCATATAGTGCCACTCCATCACCCTCATGGCCTATTCTAGCCTTCCGATATATTTTATATCCCGGTATGATTGTGTCCCACTGATTGTCCTCGTTCCACCAGGTTCTTTTGATGCCTATTATGTCAATAGCCTCCTTTTTTTATGTGATTGTTTTCCATATGATTTGGCACATACTTTATCCTCTTCCATACACTCCTCCTGCCTAAAACCTAGAGAATTTCTGTCAATAGACTCTCCTCTTACAGAAATCACGACCTGAGCCATGTGCTCCTCCACACCAACCGGCTTTCCTTCATCAATTAATTAAAAGACTGTTCTACGACCTTTTTAATGTTTAGTGCCAGCAGTCTGGATCCACCCTCGTTTAGGTGGAGCCCATCCTTCCTCAATAGTCTCCCCCTCTCCCGAAAGTGTCCTCACTTCCTAATAAATCTAAACCCCTCCTCCCTACAGCACCATCTCATCCATGTTTTGAGACTCTGAAGCTCTGCCTGCCTACCTGGCCATGCACGCGAACCTGGAAGCATTTCTGAGAATTCCACCATATAGGCCCTGGATTTCAGTCACTTTCCTAGCAGCCTAAATTTGGTTTCTACAACCTCTCTCCTACCTTTCCATACATGTATCATGTCCACTGTCTCCTGCACAGCATGACACATATGTCGATCTAGATGCCTTGAGAGATCAGCAACATTAGCACCAGGCGGGCAAGTCACCAGACAGTTCTTCCAGTCATCACAAACCAGCTATCTATGTTTCTCCACAGCGCAGCACATGAAACTCCAAACAAACGAACACAAGCCCAGAACCCCCAAACACAAACACACACACTCCAGAGAGCCAGTTACCCCAAACTCCTGTAAATTCCCCTACTTCACACTGAGTGCAGACTGTCTGGCACTGTCAATTAGAAGGTCTCATTATAGTTGTTAATCACTTTGACTGTTGTTAATCATTTGGATGGAAATTTTGCCCCAAGGGAGGCTTGCTGCGGTGTAGATAGTTATTAGAACGTTTCAGACATGACAGTTCAGCCTCCTCCTCTAATGCAACAGGAGAGAAGGTTTGTGGCCCACATTGGAAAATCCTTCAATCTGTAACAGTGAGGAGCCCCGTCACCTCCTGGCTTTGCAAGAGATAAAAGTGATGAAACAGCCACCCTGTTAGCAGCCAGAGCCCTGAGATGTGAGGGGAGGAGGTGACAGTGTCTGGGCATGAACACACAGCTGGCCACCGAGGGCTTTGTTCAATTCTTCCTCCAAGGAGAGTTTTCCCTTCGTAGAATCTGAGCAACCCATGGGCCACAGCTTTAGAGTTTTGATCACTGTCCTTTTCCCTCCCTCTGGGGCACCTGGCATTGGCCACTGTCAGTGGACAGGACACTGGTCTGGATGGACCGTTGGTCTGACCCCGCCTGGCTGTTCTTATGTTCTTATGTAAGAATGGGAAGGGCCCTGAGAGGTTCAGGGTCTGTGCAGTGCAAAAAAGACCAGACTAACTCCCTCTTCCAGCACTCCCAGCACACCCATAATGCAGTGGGGATGTAGGAGGAGAGGACGGTACCTGTGAATCCTGAGGTGGAAGTCTCTTCCCAGGGAATCTGTCCTGCACCTCTCTCACCGCACCGTCTGCAGCAAGTAAGAGCTGTAGTGGAGAATGCAAAGTCTATAAGGTAGCTCTGGGTCATCCCATTGGGCATCGCTCAGCACCTAGGGGAAGGTACAGCTGGATGTAAACAGGCTGGAGACTGGGGACACTCAGGACAGGGTCTCTGTCTCCATGTCTATATCTCTGGGCTCATTAGCCAGGTTTAGCTTTGAACAGTCATTACGGGGATATGGGATGATTCAGAATCTCTGCTGAGCCACAAGGGAATTGGCTGCTCTGTGTATTTGTGTCCAAAACTATAATCAATTAGTAAAAGAAACAAGGAACCGAGGGTTGATGCCTAGTGCTCTAGAGTTGATCTGCTGACAGGGAAATGCCCAGGATGGCTGGGCAGACAGTAGAGACAGATCTGCAGACAGGTGGCTGAGGGGAGACAAACACTTTCCACAGGCACTCAGGGCTGTTGCTAAGGGATCACAAATCAATAGTTCTTGCCTGTATTTATCATCCCACCATGCAGCACCTGTCACTGAAGAAGCTTCACTGCAGCTGTCAAGGGAACGGCACCGTGAACACATTGAGATCATAAAGAAGTTGACCTGAGGCAAAGAGTGAGCGACTCACAGAAGAGCACACAGGGAAACCAACCCCAGGAGTCCTGACTCTCCCCTCTCTCGGTCATTGTATGTATGAGAGGAGACAAATAGAATCACAACTGGGCAGAGAGCAAACTCCAATGCGGTTACCTCTGAGCCCTCTCATCCATGCTGCCTAGCTGCCCGGCTAATATCGTCCTCCCCTCTATCGGCTGGTCCTTAGTGTTTCCACAGACAGGCACTTGCTCAGCATGAGAGGTACCCTGTCTTAAAGAGACGGAGGGTTTATTTCAAAAGTGTATTAAAAAATTTCCTGGAAAATCAGGACCTGGATTGGGGTACTTCCACCATCGCACTCTCCATCCCCGAGAGCCCAGGGGTGTGATCGCTCCTCTCCAGTAGAGTTGGGGGCCTTATCGCACAGAGGCCGCATCAGCCATTTTGTCCTGGGCAACCTCTGCCGACTGACCAGTAAGGAGACATTGCAGCTCTCCCTCCATCCCCCAATTTCCTCCTCTGCCCCCTCAGACACAAACACCAGTGCTGTATGGCGGGGTCTGTCCCCTGCTCAGCTAGGAGTGGCTCACAGCCAACACCTGGGACAGGTATTAGGTATGTCCCTGGCAGACGCTGCGTCTCCCCCCCTCCCTGAGATGAGGTTGCCTCCTGCTGAACATTTGTCTTACAGATTCCTCTTACTGTAACTGAAAGCAAAGCTTAGACTGTGCCAGGAAAATGGGAGGAGATGGGAGTGGGACTGTTTTCCATAACATGGAAAGGGAAGAGCTGTTCATCGGGGTGTGATACTGAAAGCTGTCATTGGGGCTGCAATCCTGCAGAGTGGAGCTATCCTGGGGCAAATGCTGTCACGTTACTGGGTCTTGAGGGAAGCAGCCAGATCACTGATGCACCCATAGGTGGGGATGTTGGCCCCAAAAATGGTATAGAAGGGGGCCATGTGAGGTCTTGAATAGAAGCTTACTGTCTGATAATTCTATGTACGCTGTTCATGTGTTTGTGTAATGTCTGTGTATGCAATTATTACCGTGGACATGCTAATTAGCGAGGTCCTTTGGGACAATGGCTCTCAATGGGCCAAGGACACACCTAAAGAATGGGGGCTGTCACCTGAGAGCTGCCAGCAGGGAGCACAGAGATTGGCCTCTGGCCAGGTGACCTGCTACAGTCAAGAAGGGACCAGGAAGGAGGGATAAAGAGGCCATGTGGTTGACGCCATCTTGTTCTCAGCTCAGCACTTCATCCCAGAGGCAGCATTGCAGGGATTGAAGAGCCCGGGAGACCTGTGAACCCATCCTGATGCTAGCATGTGCAACGAGAACTTTTAAACCAACAGCTGTAACATCTCTGCTAGAGCCTGCATCGAGAACTGAGTGATTCGATGAATGTAATGTACTATTCCTTTAACAACCTTACTCTCATGCGTTTCTATATTGTAATAATAAAGCTTTAGATGTTAGATGCTAAAGGATTGGCCCAGGGTGATTTGTGGATAAGATCCAAAGGGTAAATTGACCAGGGATCTGTGGCTGGTTTCTTGGGACCGGACAGAACTTGTTCGGGGTAGGTGGGATTGGGTGCTAGGACCCCCCACCTCTGTACAGGCCCGGGGCCATCTGGGGCACGGATATTGCTGGGGTGTCGGAGGGGTTTTGCTCCTGAGGCTTCAGGCAGGCAGCTGAAGCGCTCTGTGGGGCTGGTTTGTGGCCTATTTGGAGAGGTCATCAGTCTGGGGGCTGTAAGGAGCCCCGGATTTGAGCAATTCACGCTGAGCGGACGCCCTCAGCTGTGCCCAGACACGGCCCGGTCCGTCACAGATGCACCACCAGGAGAGTGGGTAGGTGGGGCTGCATCTTACCATCTTACTGCCACCAGAGTGGGGAAATAGCTCCCTACCCCAAACACTTCTTTCCCCTATGGCTATTGGTTTCAGTGCCGTGCAGGAGGAAAGGCACAGTATGGACGTTTTATGCTCTTATGTTTTCCTCAAAGACACCCTTAATATCAGCAAAGATCATTCTCATAAAAGCTTATAAAGTTGAGAAAGAAGGAAGATGGGTTAACAGTTGTGAACATCTGTTTGATCACTTTTTTGGCAGAAAAACAGTTCACAATCTCTTCTAGTCACTTGGAATTCTCCCTTCTTCAACATATCCTCTGAATCTCTGATTAGGTGCTTTTAAGAGGTGCTTTGTATTTATTAATATTACAATTCATCTCCCATTTTCATGTAACCGTAGAACACTAGAACATGAAGAGAATTTGAGAGGTCATCAAGTCCAGGTCCCTGCCTGTGCGGTAGGACTTATTACCATCTAGATTATCCCTGACTGGTGTCTATCTATCCTGCTTTGAAACATCTCAAGTGATAGAGATTCCAGAATCTCCCAGGGCAACTTATTCCAATAGTTCGCCATCCTGACTGTTAGGAAGCTTTTCCTAGTGTCCAGTCTGAACCTCCCTTTGCTGCAATTTACGCCCTTTGCTTCTTGACTATCATCCGAGGCCAAGGAGAACTTTTCCCTTTTTACACCTTGAGTCCGTCCTTGGAGAGAGATGGGCCTCCCATCTCCCTGTTACTTGGAAGAAACTGCTCTGACCCAGACAAAGCAGGGAAAAATAAAAATCCTTTGTCCTAGTTTGAAATCCCTGCCTGCATTCCTATTGGCTGACCAGATACCAGGCTAGGGACAGGAGACCCACTCAACCCTTTAGTCCCCAGGTGCTGGTTAGCCCTCCTGGCTATGACACTCCCCTTGCTCCATCCCTCACTGGACCATCCTCAGCCACATCCTCACCTGTTCATAAACCCAGGGAAGGGTGGGGTCGTCCTACTACCCAAGGTAAAAATTGGACACTCATATATGGAGAAGAGTGACAAAGAGTTGAGTCAATCTTGACCCTGTTAGAGCCACCAGAAGGTCTGTGCCAGGTGGGCTCAGGCTGCCTGTGGGTATAAGTGCGTTTGGTGTCCTGAATTTATATTGCAGAGCATCGTTCAGCCATGGGCCAAGGCTTCGTTGCCAGGCTGGGAGCATCAAACCGGGTGTGGAAGCAGGGACTTTGGTTCCTGGGCTTAGAGGGTCTCAGCAATAAAAAAATGTTTCATTAAAGAGATCCTAGAATCAGAGAGCTGGAAAAAACCTCAGAAGGTCATCAAGTCCAGCCCCCTGCTCTAGGCAGGTCCAAACACAACTTAATCAACCCGGCCAGGGCTTTGTCAAGCCGAGACTTAAACACGTCTAGGGACGGAGACTCCACTACTGCTGAATCTGCTGGCAATGCTCCTCTTAATGCAACCTAATATGCCATTAGCCTTCTTGGCTACAAGGGCACCCTGTGTTGACTCATACCCAGCTTCTCATCCACTGAAACCCCCGAGTCCTTTTCTGCAGAACTGCTACTTAGCCGGTTGGTCCCCAGCCTTTAACAATGTTTGGGATTCTTGTGTCCCAAGTGCAGAACTCTGGGGTCTGTCCCCTGCTCAGCTGGGACGGGCTCACAGCCAACACCTGGAACAGGTATGTCCCTGGCAGACCCTGCACCTCCCCCCCTCCCTGAGATGGGGTTGCCTCCTGCTGAACATTTGTCTTACAGAGTCCTCTTACTGTAAATGAAAGCAAAGCTTAGACTGTGCCAGGAAAATGGGAGGAGCTGGGAGTGGGACTGTTTCCTATAACATGGAAAGGGAAGAGCTGTTTGTAGGGGTGTGATACTGAAAGCTGTCATTGGGGCTGCAATCCTGCAGAGGGGAGCTATCCTGCAGGGTGAGTATCTGGGGCAGATGCACCACCAGGAGAGTGGCCAGATGGGGCTGGATCTTACCATCTTACTGCCTCCAGAGTGGGGAAATAGCTCCCTGCCCCAAACACTTCTCTCCCCTCTGGCTATTGGCTTCAGTGCTGTGCAGGAGGAAATGCACAGTATGGCCATTCTTACACTCTTATATTCTTATGTTTTCCTCAAGGACACCCTTAATGTCAGCAAAGATCATTCTGATAAAAGCTTATAAAGATGAGAAAGAAGGAAGATGGGTTAACAGTCGTGAACATCTGTTGGATCACTTTTTTTTTGGCAGAAGAACAGTTCACAATCTCTCCTAGTCACTTGGAATTCTACCTTCTTCAACATATCCTCAGAATCTCTGATTAGGTGCTTTTAAGAGTGATACACTTTGTATTTATTAATATTACAATTCATCTGCCATTTTCATGTAATCATAGAACACTAGAACATGAAGAGAATTTGAGAGGTCATCAAGTCCAGGTCCTTGCCTGTGCGGTAGGACTCAGGATCATCTAGATTATCCCTGACAGGTGCCTTTCTAACCTGCTATGAAATATCTCATGTGATAGAGATTCCAGAACCTCCCAGGGCATCTTTTCCAATAGTTAGCCATCCTGACTGTTAGGAAGCTATGACATTCCCCTTGCTCCATCCCTCACTGGACCATCCTCAGCCACATTCTCACCATCTCGGATCCCTCCACCCCCAGGGTTGGGACAGGAGCTGCCATTGATTGACAAGGAGCCTGCTGTGCGGGTGCAGTTCTGGGCCTAGAAGGCCTGGTAGTAGTGGGAAGGGAGGCAGCATGATTGGTGGCTAATGATGCTGGAGAGGCACAGAAGTTGATCTAAGGTCTGGGTTACAAACTACAGTCCTTTCAAAACTCTTAGGTAAATGTCACCTGGTGCTCACAAAGTATAATGTTTTATTTCATCAATTTGTTTGTGTCTCATCAGTTCTAAGCACATTAGGAAGATAGAGACAGGCCTTGCAGGGGCACACAGAGTACTCAAAAGTCTATCGTGCTCACTAAAGCTTCCAGGGAGTGACATGGTAGGTCTGCTCCTTTTGTTCCGTTTGGCTCAGGAGGTCCCACCAGATCCAGTATAACCCTCTGAATGAGGATTCTCACTACAGACAAGGGGACCTCAGCAGCTTCTGACACTACCAATGGGGCAGCTAATTGGTCCTTAGGGCAGGAACTACCATCATGTCTCACCTCAAAATGGACTCCCAGACAGAAGAAGTGAGATTTCAATCGGTGTCTCCTATTCTCCTAAATAGCCAGCGGGTGGAATATTCTGGGAGAACTTCTGGGTGTGCCAAAGACAGCAGGGGAGAACCAGCTGGGTCCTGGCTTCCTGAGTTGGGGGTTTCAATCCATGTGATGGTGGGGATCCCCTGTCAGCTCATGTCGGGGCCACTGTGAAATTCTGAGAGCTTGTGTCACGTCTCTGTGAACCTGTTCCTAAACCCAGGGGAGGGTGGGGTCGTCCTCCTGGTTAAGGTAAGAATTGGACACTCCTATATGGAGAAGAGCGACAAAGAGTTGAGTCAATCGTGACCCTGTTAGAGCCACCAGAATATCTGTGCCAGGTGGGCTCGGGCTGCCAATGGGTATAAGTGGCTTTGATGTTCTGAATTTGTACTGCAGAGCATCGTTCAGCCATGGGCCAAGGCTTCGTTGCCAGGCTGGGAGCATCAAACCGGGTGTGGAAGCAGGGACTTGGGCTCCTGGTCATAGAGGGTCTCAGCAATCAAAAAGTGCTTCATTAAAGAGATCCTAGGACCATAGAACTGGAAGAGACCTCAGAAGGACATTGAGTCCAGCCCCCTGCTCTAGACAGGACCAATCTCAACTAAATCAACCCAGCCAGGGCTTTGTCAAGTCGAGACTTCAAAACCTCTAGGGATGGAGACTCCACTATTGGCCTAGTTATCCCAAGCCAGTGCTTCACCACACTTCTACACTGCACCCCTTTTCTGGAGCACATGACCTAGGAGGAGAAGTTGAGGGAATTGAGTTTGTTTAGTCTGCAGAAGCAAAGATAGAGGGGGGATTTGATAGCATCCTTCAACTTCCTGAAGAGAGGTTCCAAAGAGGATGGAGAAAGGCTGTTCTCGGTAGTGACAGATGGCAGAACAAGGAGCAATGGTCTCAAGTTGTGGTGGAAGAGGTCCAGGTTGGATATTAGGAAAAACTATTTCACTAGGGCTGTGTCTACACTTCACCACTTTTACGGAAAAGGGATGCAGATTAGACACATTGTTATTGCAAATGAAGCGGGGATTTAAATCTCCCCTGCTTCATTTGTATAAACATGGCTGCCGCTTTTTTAAGAGGAATAAGGGATCTTTCGGAAAAAGCTTTATTTTACGAAAGATCCCCGTCTAGACTGGCGCTTTATTATGGGAAAGCCCCGAGCCAGAGAAAAGGGTCAGCCATGCTTATACAAATGAAGATTTAAAGCCCTGCTTCATTTTCAATAACGATGTGTGTAATCTGCATCCCTTTTCCAGAAAAGGGGTGAAGTGTAGACACCCTCCTAGTGAAATAGTTTTTCCTAATATCCAACCTGGACCTCTTCCACCGCAACTTGAGACCATTGCTCCTTGTTCTGCATCTGTCACTACTGAGAACAGCCTCTCTCCATCCTCTTTGAAACCTCCCTTCAGGAAGTTGAAAGCTGCTATCAAATACCCCCTCAATCTTTGCTTCTGTGAGCGGGAACCTGCCTCTTGCTCACAGCTTCACTTTGCTTTATATCATGGGTGGCCAACCCATGTACCAAAGAGAGACAAAACGGCAGAAAAAATGTGAAGAGCCGCTTCAGAATTGTCAAGCAGAAAAAAAAGTGCCCCCCCAAACAGAATTTTCCGAGCAAAAACAAAAACAACTGAAAAAATTGAAAGAAGGCCACCATCTTGGATGTCATTTTTGAGACCCGCAGCTCTGACCTGGTAAGCACAGGGAAGCTGCAGGCAGAGGGAACTGGCGTGGGGTGTGGGATATTGGGGGTGCAGGAATGGCTTCACGAGCTGCACTGTTGGGTGGCAAGAGCCACATGCGGCTCAGGAGCTGCGGGTTGGCCACGGCTACTTTATATTAACACAGTCTGAAAATTGCTGTTGAGGCCTCAGGCCCCTGAGCAGTCCTGTGATACATGGGCTAATGTTTCAGGCCTCCTCTTAATACAATTTGGAGCCATGCATAGACCATATGGTGGGTTCCCATGAGGTAAGGGATCAAGAGGGTTGCTGAGTGCTACAGTCCTCCACCCCATCTACTGCTGTGTCCCACTTGAAAGATTAAAAAAAAGGCTTTAGTGTCATCAAGACGTCTTATCTTGGAAAACCGTATGGACAACGGGGAAGGAGTGGCTTCACAACTTCCCTGGAGGTTGGCCTGCTTGGACCAAACCTCCATATCTTCAACTAGGCACACTTTCTGTGCTGTGTGTACAGGACCCGTTATTATAAGGGTTGGTACACTGCCCACGTTCTTCACCAAGTGTTGTGGATTTGAGCCTGTCCTTCCCCCTCTGCATATGTGGGAGGCCACACCAGCTCACTAAAGGGCTGGGAGTCACCTATAATTAGGGAATTAGGCCCAGTGCATGGTTTTGTGACAATACAGCAAATCGATCTATGATGGATTTATTACTCATTATTGTCAGGAGAAAAGTATGGATTGAAGCGGAATCTAGTGCTTTTTTCAAAAATGTATCAGGTATCAGTCCGGAAAGTAGCATACTTGTGAAAAACCAGAAATGGAATTGTGGTTCAAAACAAGATATCTGAAAAATAAAACAACAGTTCCTCAACGCAATGATGCAGAGATGAGTGAAAAGTTCAAATTCAAAGATGAGAGGGCAGCAAAGGAACCTAGATCAGCGCTGGAACATTTGAGTGCAGACCCCTGTTTCCAAGGAACAGTACGATTATTGATAATGAAAATCCACTGAAAGGCTGCAAACCAGTAAGACAATTACACTCGGGTTAAACTACATTTGCCTTCACATGGATCACAGAACAATACGCACAAACCAACAATCTCTGTTTTGCCAATTGCAGTCATCATGGATGCAGCCAGCTCCTCTTCCACACCATTTGAAGCCAAACTTGCATGATTTTACCCCCCCACTCTTGTCTGTCCTACTGCCTCCAGAGCTGTATCCTTGCGAAAGTCTCCTTGTCGGTTTGTAGCAGCTTCCGTCCTAACCCTGGTTCAGAGAGAGCCCGGCTGGTGAGGACAGAGGTCAGGATGTTCCAGCGAGGGATAGAAGGGGAGGAGAAGAGTGAACAAAAGTGCTGGACTTTGATGGGAGTGTCAGAACGGAGGTGGAGACCTGGGGGATACAATGAAGAAATGAATGTGCCTGACGGGATTAAAGTTGTGTAGGGGCAAGGATTTGAGGAACTAATCAGGGAAGCAGGGAGACAATTACAAGAAATTGGACACTTGGACACCTGAAGTGTTAACGAATTCCACCCAGACCAATAACCCAGTTAGTCTCGTTGACAGAGCACTAGTAAGATCAGGACAGGATTGAATGACTCTCTGACTGACCAACTCAGTGAATAGGGCCAAGCACCATCTCCCGAGTCAGTTCTGCACAAGCCATGGTCTGCGAGCCAGAGCACTTAGGCACCTTTGTGAACAAAGAAATGCAGCATCCGGTTCCGGATCTGTTTGGTCATCACACCATAGATGATGGGGTTTAGCGAGGGGGGCATCACGTAGTACATGTTGGCAATAAGAACTTGGACAGGGGGAGGCTTCTTCTCCTCAAATCGTCCCGAGAGGGAGAAGTAGAGACCTGGGATGTGAAACACTAAAATGGAACAGAGGTGGGAGGTGCAGGTCCCAAAAGTTTTGAGCCGGGCGTCCTTTGTGGGGAGGCTGAAGATGGCCCTGAGGATCTGAATATAGGACACAACAATAAAAAACACATCCAGACCCTTCAGACAGAGAAGCACAAATAAGCCGTAGTGACTACTGGCTCGGGTGTCACCACACGCCAGCCACACTACATTCATGTGCGCACAGTGCAGCTGGGGGACTATGTTAGTTCCGCAGTATGACCACAGCCTTGCCAGGAGGACATAGGGCAATGTGATCAAGGCACCACGCAGCACCACGGCCAGGGCAATTTTGGTTACTGTAGCACTTGTCAAGAGGGTGGAGTGTCTCAGGGGATGGCAGATGGCCACGTAGCGATCCACAGCCATGGCCACAAGGATTCCAGACTCTATTGTTATGAAGCAGTGAATGAAGAACATCTGGGTGAGGCAGGCACTGAAATTGATCTCCCTGGAATTGAACCAGAAGATGCTCAGTGCTTTGGGTACGATGGATGTGGACAGACCCAGGTCAGTCATGGCCAGCATGCAGAGGAAATAGTACATGGGCCCATGAATGCTCAACTCCATCTTCACGATAGACAGGATGGTGAAGTTCCCGAAGAGGGTTACAATGTACATGGTGCAGAAGGGGATGGCGATCCAGACATGAGCTGTCTCCAGGCCCGGAATGCCCTGCAGGATGAAGGTGGAGGGGTTGGTGACCTTGGTTGAGTTGAAATCCGACATGCGACAAAGGAGAATGGGTTGAACTGTGAGTTAGAGCAATGCCTCCTGTGTGCACTGTAATTTCTCCGGACTTCCTATTGCTCTTGGCCTAGGATGAGGGTTGTAGGAGAAATCCTGGAAGGAGAGACAATGTTCATTTCAGACAACACATCTGGTGTTATGGTTTTGTCAGATTGGTCTATTCACACACTGAAATGTAACAGTTAAATTGTTCACAGAAATGATTGATACACAGCTGGATTTTCTAATGTGAATTCCATATTTAATGGAGCTCCATGCTCAATAATGTGTCATCACCTTGGAAACCTTAATAGGCACCAGCTGCAAAGAGGGTGTTGGGGCCCTTGTTACCCACCTTTGGTTCTCAATGCCTGGAATGTTAGGCTAGATATTCCATGCTGTAGAGAGTCCCTCATTCGCCAGGTTGCTGAAAATGTGAGAGTGGGAAATATACCCAAACCCAAACCCATCCCAATTAGAACAACCCTCGGTGAAAAGCTTGTGACAGCTACCGACTGCACAGAAACCCCTGCTCAGTCACAGCCAGGACCTAAACCAGGACAGTTGTGGGATGCCAAAGGACTGGGATGAAGAAGAATTTGCTCAGGACATCTGCTCAGTTTTCATCCCCCAGTCTCTGCAAAGGACACAGCTGATGTAAAGGAGGCTTACGAGACAGGCTGTGAGAAATGCGGAGGCTGACGTCTATGGACAGACTGAACAGTTCAATTGATATCCTTTGATCCTTATCTGCTTCCTTTTCACTATCCAATCTTCAGGTGCTTATAGTTTACCAGTTCTGCCTACTTGTTTTTCCCTTTGGTATTTTCATACCCTCTGGTCCTTGTTTCCCACCCCATTCCTTTTTTTTCCTTCCCCCCTCTTCCTTCTCCTCTATTTTGGCTCTGCACAACCTAAACTCAAAATTCCGGTCTTCTGAATTCGTGGGTTGTGCCCACAAAAGCTCACGATACCATCTACGTGTCAGAACTCTTGGGTAAATGCCATCTTGTCCCAATGACGTCTTACTGTTAAGTTTATCAGTTTGTACCAAAACTTCTGCTAATGACACTTCAGTTTGGGATAGTTCCTCCGATTTGTCACCTACAAAGGATGGCTCAGATTTGGAAACCTCCCTAACATCCTCAATGGCTTTAACATCTTTGAGTACTCGTTTAGCCTCTGGATCATACAGCCCTCCACCGCCCCTCCCTCCCCCGGTTGTTTAGCAGGCTTGTTACTTCTGATGTACTTAAAAACATTTTGTTATTACTTTTGGAGTTTTTGACTAGCTGTTCTTCAAACTCCTTTTGGGCTTTTCTTATTACATTTGTACACTTAAATTGGCCGTGTTTATACTCATTATTTACCTCACTAGGTTTAGAATTCCACTTTTTAAAAGATACCTTTTTATCTCTTACTGCTTCTTTTACATGCTTGTTAACCCATGGTGGCTCTTTTTCAGCTCTTTTTCTGTATTTTTTAATTTGGGGTATACACTTAAGTTGGGCCTCTATCATGGTGTCTTTCAAAAGTGTCCATGCAGCTTGCAGGGATTTTACTTTAGTCACTCTACCTTTTATTTTCTGTTTATCTAACCTCCTCATTGTTGTGTAGTTCCCCTTTCTGAAATTGAATTCCGTGATGCTGGGCTGCTGAGGTGTTTTTCCCACCACAGGAATGTTAAATGTTATTATAATAAGGTCACTGTTCCCAAGCGGTGCTGTTATAATTACCCCTTGGACAAGATCGTGCACTCCGCACAGATCTAAATCAAGAATTGCCTCTCCCCTTGTGGGTTCCTGTACTGCCTACTCCAAGAAAGAGTCATTTAAGGTATTCAGGAATTTTATCTTTGCATTTCTTCCTGAGGTGACGTATACGCAGTCAATATCGGGATAATTGAAATCCCCCACTATTACTGAGTTTTTTGTTTTGATAGCCTCTCTAATCACCCTTAGCATTTCATAGTCACGATCACTGTCCTGATCAGGTGGTCGATAATAGATCCCTACTGCTATACTCTGATTAGAGCATAGAATTACTGTACATAGAGATTCTATAGAACATTTTGATTCATTTATGATTTTTTACTTCATTTGATTCCACATCATCTTTCACATATAGTGCCTCTCCACCACCCACATGGCCTATTCTAGCCTTCCAATATATTTTATATCCCAGTATGATTGTGTCCCACTGTTTGTCCTCATTCCACCAGGTTTTTTGATGCCTATTATGTCAATAGCCTCCTATTTGTATGTAATTGTTTCCCATATGATTTGGCCCATACTTTATACTCTTCCATACACTCCTTCTGCCTAAAACCTAGAGAATCTCTGTCAATAGACTCTCCTCTTAGAGAAATCACTACCTGAGCCATGTGCTCCTCCGCACCAACCGACTTTCCTTCATCTCTTAGTTTAAAGACTGTTCTACGACCTTTTTAATGTTTAGGGCCAGCAGTCTGCATCCACCCTGGTTTAGGTGGAGCCCATCCTTCCTGAAAAGGCTCCCCCTCTCCCAAAAGTGTCCGCAGTTCCTAATAAAACTAAACACCTCCTCCCTATAGCATCGTCTCATCCATGCTTTGAGACTCTGAAGCTCTGCCTGCCTATCTGGCTCTGCACGTGGACCTGGAAGCATTTCTGAGAATGCCACCATACAGGCCCTGGATTTCAGTCACTTTCCTAGAAGCCTAAATTTGGTCTCCACAACCTCTCTCCTACCTTTCCGTACATGTACCATGACCACTGTCTCCTGCCCAGCATGACACATATGTCAATCTAGATGCCTCGAGAGATCTGCAACTTTCACACCAGGCGGGCAAGTCACCACACAGTTCTTCCGGTCATCACAAACACAGCTATCTACGTTTCTCATGATAGAATCTCCCCATTACTAACACCTGCCTTGTCCTAATGACTGGAGTTCCCTCCCCCAGAAACATAATCTCATTGCAAGAGGATACCCCAAAATCATCTGGAAGGAGGGTTTCAACTATGGGAAGGTTTTCCTCTGCTCTCCTTGACTGCTCTCCTTCCCTGAGCCTTTCATCCTCCTAAATAGCACAGGGGCTGTCAGACTGGAGGTGGGACAATTCTACATTTTCCCAGAAAGCATCATCGGCATACCTCTCTGCCTCCTTTAGCTCCTCCAGTTCAGCCACCCTGGCCTCCAGAGCCTGCATTCAGTCTCTGAAGGTTAGGAGCTCCTTGCATTTGGTGCACACATACACCACCCAACCATCGGGCAGATAATAATACATATTACACTAGATGCAATAAAGAGGATAGCCCCCACTCTGCTGCTCGGCTTCTGCCTGAATTTTCTCCTATGAATAATAAGGTTCTATATGGGGGGTTATTTAAATGTTTGGGATATAGTTTAGTCTCAAGTTTCAAAGAGTGTCTAAAGAAGCTTGCTCCCTCTAAGCGCCCCTTCTACACTCCCCTCTCAAAATTCCCTCCTGTTTGCCATCGCCCAGTTCCCAAGATTCCCTAGTTGCTTACTAGCAGGCTGTATAAGCTCTGGCCTTCCTGATAGCCCCTCCCTTTGGCTTCAGCTCGACCAATGGGCAGAGAGTTTTAGATTTCAAATCCTAATTAAGGCTCAAAGCTTCCATATGCCAGCCTGAGCAGACGGCCTTTCAAACAAACCAACAGCGCAGCACAGGAATCTCCAAACAAATGAACACAAGCCCAGAACCCCCAAACACAAACACACACACTCCAGAGAGCCACTTACCCCAAACTTCTGTAAATTGCCCTACTTCACCAGGACACCGCCCCTCGCAAAACTTCCTCCTGTTTGAAATCGCTCTGTTTGCAAGCAATGGATTGACCATGGAAGCTGCTGGGAGTATCACATTGAGTGCAGACAGTCTGGCACTGTCAATTAGAAGGTCTCATTTTAATTGTTAATCACTTTGACTATTGTTAATCATTTGGACTGAAATTTTGCCCCAATAGAGGCCTGCTGCGGTGTGGCTAGTTATTAGAAAGTTTCAGACATGACAGTTCAGCCTGCTCCTCTAATGAGACAGGAGAGATGGTTTGTGGCCCACATTGGAAAATCCTTCAATCTGTAACAGTGAGGAGCCCCATCACCTCCTGGCTTTGCAACAGATACAAGTAAGGAAACAGCCACCCTGTTAGCAGCCAGAGCCCTGAGATGTGAGGGGAGGAGGTGACAGTGTCTGGGCATGAACACACCTCTGGCCCCCTAGGGCTTTGTTCTGTTCTTCCTCCAAGGAGAGTTTTCCCTCCGTAGAGCCTGAGCAACCCATGGGCCACAGCCTGAGAGTTTTGTATCGTACAGCTACTGACACCTTTCCTCCTGACGGATCCCCTGGGCCACAGAAATACCCCAACCTTAGAGCTGAAGGTGTCAGCCAGGATGCAGAAGCAGGAAATGGTGTCCCTGGGCTCTGTTCTCTACAGCTGGGTGACAGAGGAGGGATCATGTGAGGTTTAACTATCCTTTTCCATCCCTCCGGGGCACCTGGATTGGCCATGGTCAGCAGACAGGACACTGGGCTGGATGGACTGTTGGTCTGACCTAGTCTGGCCGTTCTTGTGTTCTTACGTAAGAATGGGAAGGGCCCTGAGAGGTTCAGGGTCTGTGCAGTGCAAAAAAGACCAGACTAACTTCCCCTCCCAGCACACCCAGCACACGCATAGCGCATTGGGGATCTAGGAGGAGAGGATGGTACCTGTGAATCCTGAGGTGGAAGTCTCTTCCCAGGGAATCTGTCTCATGCAGCCACGTCCCGCACCTCTCTCACTGCACCGTCTGCAGCAAGTAAGAGCTGTAGCAGAGAATGAAACGTCTATAAGGCAGCTCTGGGCCATCCCATTGGGCATCGCTCAGCGCTAGGGGAAGTGACAGCTGGATGTAAACAGGCTGGAGACTGGGGACACTCAGGACAGGGTCTCTGTCTCCATGTCTGTGCCTCTGGGCTCATTAGCCAGGTTTAGCTCTGAACAGTCATTACGGGACTTCCCAGCGGGAGATGGGATGATTCAGAATCTCTGCTGAGCCCCAAAGGAATTGGCTGCTCTGTGTGTTTGTGTCCAAAACTATAATCGATTAGTAAAAGAAACAAGGAACGGAGGGTTGATGCCTAGTGCTCTAGAGTTGATCTGCTGACAGGGAAATACCCAGGATGGCTGGGCAGACAGTAGAGACAGATCTGCAGACAGACAGCTGAGGGGAGACACAAACACTTTCCACAGGCACTCGGGGCTGTTGCTAAGGGATCACAAATCAATAGTTCACTGAAGAAGCTTCAATGCAGCTGTCAAGGGAACAGCACTGTGTAGACACTGAGATTACAAGGAAGTTGACCTGAGGCAAAGAGTGAGCGACTCACAGAAGAGCACACAGGGAATGAGAACCCAACCCCAGGAGTCCTGACTATCCTCTCTCTCGGTCATTGTATGTATGAGAGGAGAGAAATAGCATCACAACTGGGCAGAGTGCAAACTCCAATGCGGTTACCTCTGAGCCCTCTCATCCATGCTGCCTAGCTGCCCGGCTAATATAGTCCTCACCTCTATTGGATGATCCTTAGTGTTTCCACAGACAGGCACTTGCTCAGCATGAGAGGCACCCTGTCTTAAAGGGACGGAGGGTTTATTTCAAAAGTGTATTTAAAAATTTCATGGAAAATCAGGGCCTGGATTAGAGTACTTCCACCATAGCACTCCCCATCCCCAAGGGGCCAGGGTGTGATCGCTCCTCTCCAGCAGGTTTGGGGGCCTGATTGCACAGAGGCCGCATCAGCCATTTTGTTCTGAGCAACCTCTGCTGAGTGATGAGTGAGGAGACATTGTAGCGCTCCAGCAATCCCCCGATTTCCTTCCCTGCCCCCTCAGACACAAACCCCTGTGCTCTAAGGTGGTGTCTGTCCCCTGCTCAGAAAGGACGGGCTCACAGCCAACACCTGGGACAGGTATGTCCCTGGCAGATGCTGCGCCTCCTCCCCTCCCTGAGATGGGGTTGCCTCCTGCTGAACATTTGGAGGGATCAGTAAAGAAAGCTACCTTATTAAGGTTAGAGCATGTAGGGACAAAGTGAGAGAGGCTAAATGTCAGGTAGAGTTGGATCTTGCAAAGGGAATTAAAACCAATAGTAAAAGGTTTTATAGTGATATAAATAGAAAAAAACAAAAAAAGAAGAAGTAGGACCACTAATTACTAAGGATGGAGTGGAGGTTAAGAATAATCTAGGAATGGCCCAATATCTAAACAAATACTTTGCTTCAGTCTTTAATGAGGCTAATGAAGAGCTTAGGGATAATGGTAACATAACAAATGGGACTAAGCATGTGGAGGTAGCTATTACCATATCCGAGGTAAAAGCCAAACTTGAACAGCTTAATGGGAGTAAATCGGGGGCCAGATAATCTTCATCCAAGAATATTAAGGGAACTGGCACATGAACTTGCAAGTCCATTAGCAAAATTTTTTAATAAATCTCTAAACTCAGGGGTTTTACCATTTGACTGGAGAATTTCTAATATAGTTCCTATTTTTAAGAAAGGGAAAAAAAGCGACCCAGGTAACTATAGGCCTGTTATTTTGGCATCTGTAGTATGCAAGATCTTGGAAAAAATTTTGAAGGAGAAAGTAGTTAGAGACATTGAGGCTAATGGCAATTGGGACAAATTACAACATGGTTTTACAAACGGTAGATCGTGCCAAACCAACCTGCTCTCCTTTTTTGAGAAAGTAACAGATTTTTTAGATAAAGGAAATGCAGTGGATCTAATCTAACTCGATTTTAGTAAGGCATTTGATACAGTACCACATGGGGAATTATTGGTTAAATTGGAAAAGATAGGGATTAATATGAAAGTTGAGAGGTGGATAAGCAACTAGTTAAAGGGGAGACTACAGCGGGTTATATTGAAAGGTGAACTGTCAGGCTGGAGGAAGGTTACTAGCGGAGTTCCTCAGGGATCAGTTTTGGGGCCAATTTTATTTAATATTTTTATTGCTGACCTTGGCACCAAAAGTGGAAGTGTCCTGATAAAATTTGCGGATGACACAAAGTTGGGAGGTATTGCCAATTCAGAAAAGGATCGGGATATCATACAGGAAGATCTGGATGATCTTGTAAATTGTAGTGATAGCAATAGGATGAAATTTAATAGTGAGAAGTGTAAGGTTATGCATTTAGGGATTAATAACAAGAATATTAGTTATAAGCTGGGGACACATCAATTGGAAGTAACGGAGGAGGAGAAGGACCTCGGAGTCCTGGTTGATTATAGAATGATTATGAGCCGCCATTGTGACATGGCAGTGAAAAAGGCTAATACGGTCTTGGGATGTATTAGGCGAGGCATTTCCAGTAGAGATAAGGAGGTGTTAGTGCCATTATACAAGGCATTGGTGAGACCCCATTTGGAATACTGTATGCAGTTCTGGTCTCCCATGTTTAAGAAGGATGAATTCAGACTGGAACAGGTACAAAGAAGGGCCACTAGGATGATCCGAGGAATGGAAATCCTGTCTTCTGAAAGGAGACTTAAGGAGCTTGGCTTGTTTACCTTACCCAAAAGAAGGCTGAGGGGCGACATGATTGCACTCTTAAAATATATTAGAGGGATAAATACCAGGGAGGGAGAGGAATTATTTAAGCTTAATACCAATGTGGACACAAGAACAAATGGATATAAGCTGGCTAGTAGGAAGTTTAGACTTGAGATTAGACGAAGGTTTCTAACCATTAAAGGAGTAAAGTTCTGGAACGGCCTTCCAAGGGAAGTAGTGGGGGCAAAAGAGCTATCTGGTTTCAAGATTAAGCTAGATGGGTTTATGAAGGGGATGGTTTGATGAGATAACATGATCTTGGTAACTAATTGACCATTCATTATCAGTGGGAAATAGGTCAATGGAGGGATGATAGGAGTTACTCTAAAGAAGTTTCTGGGTGTCTGGCTGGTGAGTCTTGCCCACATGCTCAGGATTTAGCTGATCACCATATTTGGGGTTGGGAAGGAATTTTCCTCCAGGGTAGATTGGCAGAGGCCCTGGAGGTTTTTCGCCTTCCTCTGTAGCATGGGGCACAGATCACAGCTGGAGGATCTCTGCATCTTGGGGTCTTCAAAGAATTTGAAGGCTTCAATATCTGAGACATAGGTGAGAGGATTATTCTAGGAGGGGTGGGTGAGATTTTGTTGCCTGTACTGTGCAGGGGGTCAGACTAGATGATCATAATGGTCCCTTCTGACCTTAAAGTCTATGAGTCTATGATTCTATGAGTCTTACAGAGTCCTCTTACTATAACTGAAAGCTTTGACTGTGCCAGGAAAATGGGAGGAGCTGAGAGTGGGACTGTTTTCCATGACATGGACAGGGAAGACCTGTTGGTAGGGGAGTGATACTGAAAGCTGTCATTGGGGCTGCTACTTGGACCTTGAGTCTGTCCTTGGAGCGAGATGGGCCTCCCATCTCCCAATTACTTGGAAGAAACTGCTCTGACCCAGACAAAGGAGGGAAAATTAAAAATCCTTTGTCCTAGTTTGAAATCCCTACCTGAATTTCTATTGGCTGACCAGATACCAGGATAGGGACAGGAGACCCACTCAACCCTTTAGTCCCCAGGTGCTGGTTAGCCCTCCAGGCTATGACACTCCCCTTGCTCCATCCCTCGCTGGACCCATCCTCAGCCACATCCTCACCATCTTGGATCCCTCTACCCCCAGGGTTGGGACAGGAGCTGCCATTGTTTGACAAAGAGCCTGCTGTGCGGGTGCAGCTCTGGGCCCAGCAGGTCTGGTAGAGTGGGAAGGGAGGCATCATGATTGGTGGCTAATGATGCTTGAGAGGCACAGAAGTTGATCTAAGGTCTGGGTTACAATCTACAGTCCTTTCAAAACTCTTAGGTAAATGTCATCTGGTGCTCACGAAGTATAATGTTTTATTTCATCACTTTGTTTGTGTCTCTTCAGTTCCAAGCACATTAGGAAGATAGAGGCAGGCCTGGCAGGGGCACACAGAGTACTCAAAAGTCTATCGTGCTCACTAAAGCTTCCAGGGAGAGACACGGTAGGTCTTCTCCTTTTGTTTAGTTTGGCTCAGGAGGTCCCACCAGATCCAGTATAACCCTCTCAATGGGGATTCCCACTACAGACAAGGGGACCTCAGGAGCTTCTGACACTCCCAATGGAGCAGCTAGCTGGTGCTTGGGCAGGAACTACCATCATCTCTCACCTCACAATGGACTCCCAGACAGAAGAAGTGAGATTTCAATCGGTGTCTTCTATTGTACTAAATAGCCAGCTGGTGGAATGTTCTGGGAGAACTTCTGGGTGCGCCTAGGACAGCAGGGGAGAACCAGCTGGGTCCTGGCTTCCTGAGCTGAGGGGTTCCAATCCATGTGATGGTGGGGATCCCCTGTCAGCTCATGTCGGGGCCACTGTGAAATTCTGAGAGCTTGTGTCACGTCTCTGTGGACCTGTTCATAAACCCAGGAGTGGGTGGGGTCGTCCTCCTGGCCAGGGTAAAAATTGGACCCTCCTATATAGAGAAGAGTGACAAAGAGTTGAGTCAATCTTGACCCTGTGCCAGGTGGGCTCAGGCTGCCAATGGGAATAGGTGACTTTGGTGTCCTGAATTGGTACTGCAGAGCATCGTTCAGCCATGGGCCAAGGTTTCGTTGCCAGGCTGGGAGCACCAAACCGGGTGTGGAAGCGGGAACTTGGGCTTCTGGGCTTAGTGGGTCTCAGCAATCAAAAATGCTTCATTAAAGAGATCCTCGAATCATAGAGCTGGAAAAGAACTCAGACGGACATCAAGTCCAGCCCACTGTTCTAGGCAGGACCAATCCGAACTAAATCAACCTGGCCAGGGCTTTGTCAAGTCGAGACTTAAACACCTCTAGGGATGGAGACTCCATTACTTCCCTAGATAACCCATTCCAGTGCTTCACCACCCTCCTAGTGAAATACTTTTTCTTAATATCCGACCTGGACCTCTCCCACCACAACTTGAGACCATTGCTCCTTGTTCTGCCATCTGTCACTACTGAGAACAGCCTCTCTCCATCCTCTTTGAACCTCCCTTCAGGAAGTTGAAGGCGGCTATCAAATCCCCCCTCACTCTTCTCTTCTGCAGACTAAACAAACCCAACACTCTCAGCTTCTTGTCATAGGTCATAGGTTCCACCACCTAATCATTTTGGTTGCCCTCCGCTAGACCCTCTCCAATGCGTCCATATCCTTTTTGTAGTGTGGGACCCAGAACTGGACACAATACTCCAGGTGAGGCCTCACCAGAGACGAATAAAGGGGAGTAATAACACATCTGGATCTGCTGGCAATGCTCCTCTTAATGCAACGTAATATGCCATTAGCATTCTTGGCTACAAGGGCACACTTTTGACTCATATCCAGATTCTCATCCACTGTAACCCCCAGGTCCTTTTCTGCAGAACTACTACTTGGCTGGTTGCTCCCCAGTCTGTAATAATGCTTAGGATACTTCCCTCTCAATAACAGGACTCTGCACTTGTCCTTGTTGAACCTCATCAGATTTCTTGTCTACGTCAATTTGTCTATATCACTCTGGACCCTATCTCTGCCCTCAACTGTATGTACCTCTCCCTCTAGCTTAGTGTCATCTGCAAACTTGCTGAGGGTGAAATCCATCCCCTCATCCAGGTCAGTAATACAGATATTGAACAAAACTGATCCTAGAACCGAACCATGGAGCACTCTGCTAGTAACCGACCACCATTTTGACATCTACCTGCTGGGCCCGGCCTTCTAGCCAGCTTTCTGTCCATCTTACCATCCATTTATCCAATCCACATTTCCTTAACTTCCTGGGAAGAATATTGTGGGAGACCGTATGAAAAGCCTTGCTAAAGTCAAAGTATATCACGTCCACCGAATTTTCCATGTCCACTGAGTCAGTTACCTCATCATAGGAGCTAATCAGATTGGTCAGGCACAACGTGCCATTTGTGAATCCATGCTGACTATTCCTAATCACTTTCCTCTCTTCCAAGTGCCTCAAAAATGGATTATTTAATGATCCCTTCCATGATTTTTCCAGGAACCAAGGTAAGACTGAGCGACCTATAGTTTCCTGGATCATCCTTCTTCCCTTTTTTGAAGATGTGCACTACATTTGCCTTTTTCCAGTCATCCGGGATCACCCCTGATCTCCAAGACTTTTCAAAGATAATGGCCAAAGATATTCAGAGATAATCACTAAGCAGGATTGGTTGCTGCTGCAATACCCAAGCTCTTCCCCAAAATGGGGAAAGATGGAGGAACTGTTCTGAAGAGATTTGTTCAGCAGCCTTGTAGTCCTAGTATTGCTTGGGATGCAGCTGTTCCAGATGAGGTCTTTGATATCCAGGGTGGTGACCTAAAGCCCATCCTGGGTATGTTGCTTTTACCTGAAATTGCTGGCAGAAGTTTTCCAGGCTGGTGTTTAAAGTATCTAAAATGGCTGCCTTTCAGACCCTGTAATCTCATGCTTTGGCGATTGGTGCAGTTAAATTAATTAGGATTTGCTGGTGTGGTGTCCCGACAGGTCTCCTGCTCCGTCAATGATGATAACCATTTGTCTGTGTGTGTGTGTCGTCCTCTGCGTGTCCTCTTGGCTTGCACAAATAGCCAATACAGCAGACTCTGAGAGAGCCTCCGAAGACCACAAAACTAATGAAGGAATGAAGGAGCTCTGCCAGATTTATTTTCAAATAAAAAAGAATAATAATTGTCAGTGGATTCTATTGAACTACTATGTATATTTACCCCCAGAAAACGGACTTAGCTCAGAAAGGGCCAGGAATGTAACATTGCCCCCTTGGCTTGACAAAGACAACACTTTGGAATATACTTTTATACACAGGCATCAACAAGTTACCCATCGCTCCTGACGTATTGAGCTGGCATCCTCTGAGTTTACCTAGATCTACCCATTCCCTTGTACATGGGGTTTCAACCACTATCTAACCTGCCATCGGTTTAGACCCTGTCTGTGTGTTCTTGTTTTCTGTGTTTGTATATATATGTGTTGGGGTTGTTAGTACCAAGATGTTTCTTAGAAAGGTGTTCTGTTAAGACCCCCTCCCCCCCCTGGAATGTGGTCACAGCCTGGGCCTAGTGCCTCTTATGTCTAAGTGTTTCTATAATACCAGCCATGTTCTTGCCCATTTTTGTGAGCGAGTGTCAGCTGATGGTCAGGGCAGTGCATGTGTGTGTGTTACACCCAAGTCTTCAACTGCTGAGACACAAGACCCCGTCGTAGTGGGCAGTCTAGGTGAGACTGACGGATGCCCCAAAAAGTTTACAGGGAGAGCTTATTACACCTCAGATTTTGACTGCTAGCATACACGATCCCTTTGCAGCGGGCAGCCTGGGGAGGCTGATAGCTTTCCCTATATCTGTCTCTTATGACTGGCTGGAGTTCTTTTTAAAATGGTGCTTGGTTCTGTTACAGCAACTGAAGGAGTCAGGTCACAGCTTAAAAAGTTATTTTATTGTTACAGGGTAAACTTACCTGTTAAATGCTACTACTGTGTTACAGATAACACAGCCACTACAAAGGACAGGACAGAAATTACACTAAGAAGTCACTTACAGGTACCATGAGACCCTTTTGATTCTCTGAGCTCTTATTAAATGCATGCAAAATAGACACCTAGCAGGTATATATTCTCACCTCTGCGTTCCAGACTTGGCATGGCCAGCATCTTTCTCTCAATCCCTCGGGAAGAAGTAGGGCGAGGTTGGGCATCCCACGGACCTTGGGAGTCAATCAATACCTGCCTGCAGGTGTAGATGATTGGAGCTCAAATGGGGTAGGCTACTAAACCCCTCTTTATACCCCTTGGGTCAGGTAGGCTTCTTCCTTGACTCAAGTGGCCAATTAGGAAAAATGGCTTTGAACTCCAAGTTGCCCACGGAGGGTGCAGAGCATAATTCACACCTGGGAAAATGCAGACAATGGGCACCTCTGGTATGTGATGGGCGAAGATTCCTCTCCTGGGACAGTGCAGGCATATCAGTTACTGGTACTAGCCACCAGGGCGGTGGAAGACCCCGGGTCGTCATCTGGCCCATTTACTGTCTAGATTCTGTTTATGGTATAGTCAGTGACAGGCAGCACACCTGCATTCCCAGGGCATCAAAGGCTGACTGCCTTTCTCTTGCTCTCTGGAAGGGGGAGGGGGACAAGGTGGTGTTCATGTCTGGCTACAGTGGGGACCTGCCTCTTGCTTACAGCTTCACTTCGCTTTATATCATGGGTGGCCAACCTATGTAACAAAGAGAGACAAAACGGCGGAAAAAATGTGAAGAGCCGCATCAGAATTGTGAAGCAGAAAAAAAAGTGCCCCCCCGAACAGAATTGCCAAGCAAAAACAAAAACAATTAAAAACAATTTAAAGGAAGCTGCCCCTTTAAGAAGGCCACCATCTTGGGTGCCATTTTTAAAACCCGCACCTCTGACCTCGTAAGCACAGGGAAGCGCTGGGCAGGGGTGAGCTGGCGTGGGGTGTGGGACGTTGGGGGTGCAGGAGTGGCTTCGTGAACTGCACTTTTGTGTGGCAAGAGTCACATGCGGCTTGTGAGACGCGGGTTGGCCATGGCTGCTTTATATTAACACAGTCTGAAAATTGCTGTTGAAGCCTCAGGTCCGTGAGCAGTCTTGTGATACATGGGCTAATGTTTCAGGCCCTCCTCTTACTACAATTTGGAGCCATGCATAGACCATATGGTGTGCTCCCATAAGGTAGGGGATCAAGAGGGTTGCTGAGTGATACAGTCCCCCACCCCATCTACTGCTGTGCCCCACTTGAAAGATTAATAAAAGGCTTTACTGTCATCAAGAAGTCTTATCTTGGAAAACTGTATGGACAACGGGGAATGAGTGGCTTCACATCTCCCCTGGGAGTTGGCCTGCTTGGACCACAGCTCCATATCTTCAACTAGGCACACTTACTGTGCTGTGTGCACAGGACCCGTTATTACAAGGGTTGGTACACTGCCCACGTTCTTCACCAAGTGTTGTGGATTTGAGCCTGTCCTTCCCCCTCTGCATAAGTGGGAGGCCACGCCAGCTCACTACTCGGCTGGGAGTCACCAACAGTTAGGGGACTAGGCCCAGTGCATGGTTTTGTCACAATACAGCAAATTGATCTCTGATGGATTTATTACTAATTATTGTCAGGAGACAAGTATGGACTGAAGCAGAATCTAGTGCTTTTTTCAAAAATGTATCAGGTATCAGTCCGGAAAGTAGCATAGTTGTGAAAAACCAGAAATGGAATTGTGGTTCAAAACAGAATATCTGAAAAATAAAACAACAGTTCCTCAACCCCAGTGATGCAGAGATGAGTGAAAAGTTCAAATTCAAAGATGAGAGGGCAGCAAGGGAACCTAGATCAGTGCTGGAATGTCTGAGTGCAGACGAGTATTGATAATGAAAATGCACTGAAAGGCTGCAAACCACTAAGAAAATTACACTCAGGTTAAACTACATTAGCTTTCACGTGAATCAGCGAACAAGATGCACAAAGCAACAATCTCTGTTTTACCAATTGCAATGATCATGGATGCAGCCAGCACCTCTTCCACACATTTGAAGCCAAATTTACATGATTTGACCCCCCACTCTTGTATGTCCTGCTGGCTCCAGAGCTGTATCCTTGTCAGTCTGTAGCAGCTCCTGGGCCAACCCAGGTTCAGAGGTAGTCCAGCTGGTGAGAACAGAAGTCAGGGGAGGGGAGGAATGAGCAAAAGTGCTGGGACTTTGATGGAAGTGTCAGAACAGAGGTGGAGACCTGAGGGATACAATGAAGAAGGGAATGTGCCTGATGGGATTAAAGTGGTGTAGGGGCCAGGGTTTGAGGGATTAGTCAGGGAAGCAGGGAGACAGTTACAAGAAATTAGACACTTGGACGCCTGAAACATTAACGTGTTACACCCAGAGCAATAGCCCAGTTATTCTCGTTGACAGAGCAGAGTAAGATCAGGACAGGATTGAATGACTCTCTGACTGATCCACTCAGTGAACAGGGCTGAGCACCATCTCCCCAGCCTGCTCTGCAGAAACCATGGTCTGTGATCCAGAGCACTTAGGCGCCTTTGTGCATTTAGGAGCCTTTGTGAGCAAAGAAATGCAGCATCCGGTTCCGGATCTGTTTGTTCCTCACACCATAGATGATGGGGTTTAGCATGGGGGGCATCACGTAGTACATGTTGGCAATAAGAACTTGGACAGGGTGCGGCTTCTTCTCCTCAAATCGTCCCGAGAGGGAGAAGTAGAGACCTGGGATGTGAAACACTAAAATGGAACAGAGGTGGGAGGTGCAGGTCTCAAAAGTTTTGAGCCGGGCGTCCTTTGTGGGGAGGCTGAAGATGGCCCTGAGGATCTGAATATAGGACACAACAATAAAAAACACATCCAGACCCCTCAGACAAAATAGCACAAATAAGCCATAGTGACTACTGGCTCGGGTGTCACCACAGGCTAGTCCCACCACTGGCATGTGTGCACAGTACGGCTGGGATACTATGTTAGTTCTGCAATATGACCACTGCCTTGCCAGGAGGACATAGGGCAATATGATCAAGACACCACGCAGCACCACGGCCAGGGCAATTTTGGTTACTGTAACGCTTGTTAAGATGGTGGAATGTCTCAGGGGATGGCAGATGGCCACGTAGCGATCCACAGCCATGGCCACAAGGATCCCAGACTCGATTGTTATGAAGCAGTGAATGAAAAATATCTGGGTGAGGCAGGCATTGAAATCTATCTCTCTGGCATTGAAGCAGAAGATGCTCAGTGCTTTGGGAATGATGGATGTGGACAGACCCAGGTCGGTGACGCAGAGCATGCAGAGAAAATAGTACATGGGCTCATGGAGCTTTGACTCCATCTTCACAATGAACAGGTTGGTGAAGTTCCCCAAGAGGGTTACAATGTACATGGTACAGAAGGGGATGGCGATCCAGACATCAGCTATCTCCAAGCCCGGAATGCCCTGCAGGATGAAGGTGGAGGGGTTGGTGACCTTGGTTGTGTTGAAATCTGACATGTGTGCACTGTTCGTTCTCCAGACGGTTAAACTGTGAGTTTAAACTGTGAGGGGTTCAACTGTGAGGTAGAGTAATACTTCCTGTGTGCACTGTTCGTGCTCCAGACTTCCTGTTGCTCTTGGACTAGGA
This sequence comes from Pelodiscus sinensis, assembly GCF_049634645.1. NCBI lineage: Eukaryota > Metazoa > Chordata > Testudines > Trionychidae > Pelodiscus > Pelodiscus sinensis. The sequence goes on along the minus strand of NC_134711.1, from coordinate 334,234,828 downwards.
TGAGTGTTGTAGGAGAAATCCTGAAAGGAGAGACAATGTTCATATCAGACAACACAGCTGGTGTCATGGTTGTATCAGATTTGTTTCCTCACTCACTGAAATGTGACAGTTTCACTGTTCAGATAAATGATTGATGCACAGCTGGATTTTCTAATGTGAATTCCATATTTAATAGAACTTCGTGCTCAAAATGTGTCATCACCTTGGAAACCTTAATAGGCACCAATTGGAAAGGGGGTGTTGGGGCCTTTGTTACCCACCTTTGGTTCTTAATGCCTGGAACGTTAGGCTAGATATTCCGTGCTGTAGAGAGTCCCTCATTCGCCAGGTTGATGAAAATATGAGAGTAGGAAAAATCCAAACCCAAACCCATCCCAATTTAGTGAAAAGCTTGTGACATCTACTGACTGCACAGAAACCCAGCTCAGTCACAGCCAGGACCTAACCAGGACAGTTCTGGGATGCCAAAGAAGTGGGATGAAGAAGAACTTGCTCAGAACATGTGCTCAGTTTTCATCCCCCAGTCTCTGCAAAGGACACAGCTGATGTAAAGGAGGCTTGTGAGAGAGGCTGTGATAAAAGCGGAGGCTGACTTCTCTGGACAGACTGAACAATTCAATCCTTTTCAATTGATATCCTTTGATCCTTATCTGCTTCTTTTTAACTATCCAGTCTTCAGGTGCTTATAGATTACCAGTTCTGCCTACTTGTTTTTCCCTTTAATAGTTTCATACCCTCTGGTCCTTGTTTCCCACCCCATTCCTTTTTTTCCTTCCCCCCTCTTCCTTCTCCTCTATTTATTTTGGCTCTGCACATCCTAAACTCAAAACTCCCGTCATCTGAAGACGTGGGTTGTGCCCACGGAAGCTCACGATACCATCTACATGTTTTGTTAATCTACAAAGTGCTACCAGACCATTTGTTGTTTTTAAGATTATCTTGCACAGACTAAGTGGGCTTCCCCCTGAAGTATCAGGGACAGTTTAGTTTAGGGAGGAGACAAACCAGGGGAATACAATAGAGGAGAGGATGTTAAATAATATTATTGCACTAACATGCAAAAAGAGGGAAAATTCCCAACTTCTTACATAAATGGACATTATGTTCATCTATGTGTCTGACGGTATTATTTTTTACTATTGCTTCAACTAATTTTCCCTGAACTGACGTTCAAATTACCGGTCTGTAGTTGCTGACATCGCCTCTAGAGCCCTTTTTAAATATTGGTGTTACATTAGCTGCCTTCCAGTCATTGAGTACAGAAGCCAATTTAAAGGGTAGGTTACAAATCAATTAATAGTTCTGTAATTCCCAATCTCATTTCTTTCAGAACTCTTGGGTAAATGCCATCTGGTCCCAGTGACTTGTTACTGTTAAGTTTATCAGTATGTTCCAAAACCTCCTCTAAGGACACTTCAGTCTGAGACAGTTCCTCTGATTTGTCACCTACAAAGGATGGCTCACGATGGCTCAGATTTGGGAATCTCCCTAACATCCTCAGATTTGAAGACTGATGCAAATAATTAATTTAGTTTCTCCACAATGCCTTTAACATCTTTGGCTGTGTCTAGACTGGCCAGTTTTTCCAATAAATCAGCCGCATTTCAGGAAAAACTTGCCAGCTTTCTACACTCGGCATTTGAATTTCTGCAAAAGCAATGACTTCCTACTGTATGAAATCTGTGCTTTTTGTTGAAATATTATGCTGCTACCGTTTGGGCAAAGGTCCCTTTTGCACAAAAATTTTGCGCAAAAGGGCCAGTGTAGACAGCTCAGATTTGTTTTGCGCAAAAAAACCCAGATCGCGAAAATGGCGATCGAGGCTTTTTTGTGCAAAAGCGCATCTAGATTGGCCACGGACACTTTTCCGCAAAAATTGCTTTTGCGGAAAAGCATCTGTGCCAGTCTAGACACTCTGTTCCGAAAATGCTTTTAATGGAAAACTTTTCCATTAAAAGGATTTCCGGAAAATCATGCCAGTCTAGACGTAGCCT